>NC_081408.1:161240312-161561979 GCF_030272615.1 Cryptomeria japonica | reverse complement strand
GATATCTTCCCTACCAACGATGCTTTAGCTGAGTTCTTGGGAGCTTATGACACTCTTCCTCGTTATCATCACAATAGGGGACTCCCTTATTGTTTGAACACCGAAGCTTATTTTGGAAAAGAGATTGATAATGATGGGATTGTGAAAGAATTCCCTCAGTTAAAGGATACTCTTCAACAAAGTAATCTTCTCATAAGTGACACCACTGATGTTAAGATGGATCCTTGCAACAAAGAGAAAGTTATTAAAATTGGGAAATGTTTGGATGAAGAGGAACAGAAACAATATGAAGAACTATTGCATGAATTCCCTGAGATCTTTGCTTGGGCATATTCTGACATGCCTGGTATAGATCCTAAGATCATTACTCATAATATTGTCTTAGTTCCTGACGCTAAGCCCGTGAAACAAAAGATTCAAAAAATGAATCCTAAGGTGGCTCTGCTTGTTAAAGCTGAGATTGAAAAACTATTGGAGGCTGGATTTATCCGCCCTATTGACTATTCCCCATGGATTTCAAATATTGTCGCTGTGGCTAAACTAGATAACAAAATAAGGATGTGTACCGACTTTCGGGATCTAAATAAGGCTTCTTTAAAAGATGATTTCCCTCTTCCAAACATTGACATGATAGTTGATTCTAAGGCAGGACATGCCTTGTTATCCTTCATGGACGGTTTTTCAGGCTATAATCAAATTTTCATAAACCCTCAAGATCAATTCAAAACCGCTTTCACCACTCCTTGGGGTACATTTTGTTTAATAATGATGCCTTTTGGACTTAAAAATGCTGGTGCAACTTATCAACGAGCGATGACCCTTATCTTTCATGATTATATGCATAAGATTTTAGAGGATTATGTTGATGATATTTTGGCCAAATCCTTTCTTCGCATGGATCATGTTAAAGTCCTTCGTCAAATCTTTGAAAGAATTCGTAAATATCACATGCGCTTGAATCCCCGAAAATGTGTTTTTGGTGTGGATAGTGGAAAACTATTAGGATTCATAGTTTCGCATCGTGGGATTGAGGTGGACACTAAGAAAATAGATGCTATTGTTAACATGCCACCTCCTCAAAATGTGTCTCAACTTAAAAGCTTACAAGGAAAGATTCAAGCTATTCGTAGGTTCGTGTCTCAACTTGCGGATCGTACCTTTCCTTTTACTCAACTTCTTAAAAAGGATATCACTTTTCAATGGAATAAAGACTGTCAGCAAGCATTTGAAGATTTAAAAGTGTATTTGGCTAGTCCTCCTATTCTTCAACCTGCCGAACCTTCTAAACCCTTCCTTTTGTATACAGCTGCTTCTTCTCATGCTCTCGCAGCATTGTTAGCACAACATGATAAAGATGGTAAGGAATGTCCGGTTTATTACATAAGTCATACCTTACTCGATTATGAGACCTGATATTCTGCGATAGAAAGACAATGCTTGGCCTTGGTATTTGCGACTCAGAAATTGAGACATTATCTTTTGAATTTAGAAGTCCATGTCATGGTAAAGTTTGATCCTTTGAAGCATCTTTTCTCTAAAACTGATTTATCAGGACATCTAGCTAAGTGGGTTATGATGTTAACTAAATTTGACCTTAAGTTTGTTTCCCAAAGAGCAATTAAAGGACAAGCGTTGACCGATCACTTAGTTGAGGCCCCTTCGCCTTTCTCCTTCCCTAACCCTGAGTCCTTTCCTGATGACTTCATTCTTTCTATAGAGAAAGATGAAACTTGGGAGTTATACTTTGATGGCTCTAAGTGTCGTACGGGATCGGGGGCAGGTGTTGTTCTGATTTCTCCTACAAAGAAGTCCATTCCTTTATCATATCGTCTAAATTTCCTGTGTACCAATAACATTGCTGAGTATGAGGCTCTTATAGCGGGAATAAAAGCAGCCTTAGCTCTGAATATAAAACACATACATATCTATGGAGATTCACAATTGATTATAAGACGAGTAACAGGAATATATCAAGCAAAACAAGACAAATTATCACAATATAAAGATCTTGCTATCTCTTTATTACAAAATTTCGATTCTTATACCATGGAACCCGTTCCTCGAAAAGATAATCGACGTGCGGATGCAATGGCATGTGTGGCTTCTCTAGTATCTTTAGAGGACCCTATGGTCGATCTTAATTTCGTTATTCACAATCTTATTTCTCCGGCTATTGAAGATGATTCTAGCTTGATAACGTGTTGTGACTTTGTAGACTCAGATGAATGGTTCTCGCATATCGTAAGATATTTGACCGATGGTACCTTTCCTGATTCCGCTAATAGGAACACTAGGGCTAGAATCTGCAAGCTGTCTGCTAGATATATCATCCTTTCTAATGTCCTTTATCGAAGGGGTTATGATGGTCTTCTCCTTCGTTGTCTTAACAAGTTGGAAATCCCCGTTGCTCTTGAAGAGGCACATTCAGGTGCCTGTGGGGGGCATTTTGGGGGCAAATCCCTGGTTCATAGGTTGCTTCGTATGGGATACTATTGGCAAACTATGCAGAAGGATTCCTTTTCATTTGTTAAAAAATGTCATCAATGTCAACAACACAATAATCTGATTCATGCTCCTGCCCAAGAACTTCGTTCTCAAGTAGCTTCTTGGCCTTTCTCCGCATGGGGTTTGGATCTTATTGGAAAAATTTCTCCTCCTTCATCTCAAGGACACACCTTCATTATAACTGCAATAGATTACTTTACGAAGTGGGTAGAAGCTATTCCTCTTCGCTCTACTACTGCTGAAGTGATTTGTCAATTTCTTCTAGAAAACATCATTTCTCGATTTGGGATACCTTCCACTATTATCTCTGATAATGGGACATCGTTTAAAAACAAGGATGTGAAGAAATTCCTCAAGAAGTATCATATCAAACATCGATTTTCTACACCATATTATCCTCAATCAAATGGCCAAGCCGAATCATCCAATAAGATAATTGAACAAATTCTTCGTAAAACCGTTAATAAGCATGGTAAGGATTGGAGTAACCAGCTGATCTATGCTCTTTGGGCCTACCGAACGAGTGTACGAATTGCTACGGGAACTACTCCTTATAATCTTGTTTATGGTGCTGATGCTATTATGCCCTTAGAATTAGAGATTCCATCACTTAGGGTTTCTCTCAAAGGTATAGTAGATGATGACTCTTATAGGGAACAATGACTTCAACAGCTTGAGATGCTTGATGAACAATGCATAAATGCTCTTGAGCATATTCAAGCGTATCACAAAACTCTACAATGAAGCTATAATGACAAGGTTATTCAACGTTCCTTCTCAGTAGGTGACTTAGTCCTTTATGAGAATCAGCGCAATGTGAATGCCTTGCCTGCAGAAAAGGGAAAATTCAGTCCTAATTGGCTTGGACCATACATCGTTATTGAGGATTATGGATCAGGTGCTTACAAAATAGCGGATGTAGACGGTACGCCTCTTAAAGAACCTATAAATGCTATGCACTTTTGTAGATATTATGCTTAATTCTTCATTCTTCATCTATCTTCTTTTTCAATTCTTCAACATTGGATAATATGGTAGTATCTCTTAATTAAAGCAAAATAGAATTAAATGTTATGTTGTTTAATCTATATTGCTTCGTTCCTGACAAGCGTGTCTCCTTACTTTATAGTTTGTCTTGAATTCATTAATGTAAATTGTAAAAGGTTTACATTTCTCATTATGCTAGCATATTATACAATGTCTTTATGTATTAAGTAGAATCGTATCATGTTGTGTTTAAATTCAGAATTAAATCACATTAGTTATATGATTCTTAGGCTTAATGCATATTTCTTCCTTATCATCAATGTAGTACTTGATTAAACATTTTAATTAAGTCACACATGTATCAATTTAATCATGGAGCATTGAGAAGTCAATCACATGGAAATTAAATTATGAACATACATGTACATTTACCAAATGTATTAGATTTAATCAAAACAAAATATACATTGTTTTAAGCATTAAAGATAACACATTTGAGACAAAAGAGAAGCATGTATATATACATATATATGTGTGGATCGTATACAAATCTAGGTCACTGTACATCCAAAATGTGACTTCTCTTTTACATCATAAAATCATCTCCTATCCCTAGGGCTAGTGGCTGGAGAGTGTCGACTGGACGCTCCCTCCTGATCTGGCCGTGAAGGTGGACCCATGGGTGTGTAGCGCGATACAGATCATGAGTGACTCTGAGAGGAACTCCTACGATCCCTATCCATAAGGATCGCGCGATAGGTGGTAGCCTCGGTCTGAGCCGCTGCTAGATCTCGCCGCGCCTGCTGGAGGTCCTCTGATAGGACTCTCTCTCTCTGCCGCGCCTGCTGAAGGTCCTCTGATAGGACTCTCTCTCTCTCCCTCCATATATCTACCTGTACTCGGAATGGGAAAAACAAATCCTCATGCCGACCCGCGTTCCCCTGAGGCCTATAGGCAATCTGTGAGGAACTGGGGATCTGTGCTATCATGGAAATGTCTGTCATTGCCTGCTGAATCAAGGAACGCCATTCCTGCACATTAGCTGTGGCAGTAGAACAAATTTTTGTTAGTACCATTCTATATCATCAAAACATTAATCAATCAATATAAACCTACTATACTTGGATCTCCCTCGCACTAGTAGGGATCATGATATGGTAGTATCTGTGCCTTGGCACTGCTAGGCTCCCCTCACTCGCATACTCTATCCACGATGGGTGTAGGCTAGATGGTACTGGTGACAGGTCTCCGTATCGCCTCCTGTTCCCCCTGTTGGGGAATAAGAGGTGGATCCAGAGCTATGGTATCGTCTCCTGAATGGTGGGGAGCTGCATCCGACTCCTCCTCATCATCTCTATCCTCCTCATCCTCGTCCTCATCCGCATCATCACCTGCATCCTCCTCATCCTCCTCTCTATCTGCATCCTCATCCTCCTCCTCCTTGTCACTGGGCTGATTGCCTGTAGGTGGATCAGTAGGTAAGGTCTCCACACTATCACCTCGGATGTCAGTCTGTCAACAATCACTCTCCAATACAAAAAATCGCCAAATCTCCACTCTCTGGTAAGTGGATAAGCGAACACCCTAGGTCGCTCGCTCGCTGTACTCAATGGAAAGCCGACAGGCCTGGTGCATGTGAAGTGCTCTAAAATCCACACCTGTAGAAGTGTGCATGTCATCAAACTACAACCCTATCCGAATACATACTCCTCAAGGTCGTGATAGAGATGCGCAAGCATACTCCGACCCCAAGCATACACTCTCCTATGTCTCTCCATCGCTCTGATACACCATGTGAGGCCCCCATGCATGTGTGTCCCTCACCCATTAGGGCAGACGGCTAGTGCTATGATGGCTATCATAAGGCGTCTCAGAAGTGGTACCTCCCCTGTAGGATGTAAGAGCCAGCTGACCATGATGCGACCTCTCGTCTCGCTTGGCATGACTCTCCCTATGCAATACACCTGCTCTCTTTGATGATCCTCTGCTGACTAATCAGTCGCGTATGTAACTGTCGCTCCTCTGATAGGAAGATGAAGTATACGGTACACATCCTCGAGTGTGACCGTCAGCTCTCCTACTGGAAGGTGAAAGGTGCATGTGTCAGGATCCCATCGCTCCATCAAGGCCATCAGCATCGCAGGATGAAATCGAATGGCCGGCATCAGAATCATGTACCACAATCCTACAATAGATAGAGTGTCTCTCTCTGACAGAGTCAACCACGGAATCTGATCTCACAAAGTGCGAAGAATTTGTCCCGCTGTGTGCTCTCTCATGTACAGGAGACCCTGCAAATGAAAACATGATGATAATCAGTACTCGATCATCCAAATCGCAATTGCAAACTACTGTACATCGTATGCTAGCCCTGTAACCTCTCGCCAGGCCCTGATTGGGGACCGTGGCGCCCTGATGGGGACCATGGCGCCCTGTCAGGGACCATGGCACCCTGAGGGGACCATGGCGCCCTGAGGGGACCATGGCGCCCTGCAGGGACCATGGTGCCCCTGTCAGGGACCATCACGCCCTGGGGGGACCAGGGCGCCCCTTAGGGACCATGGCGCCCTGGGTGGGCCCCGGTCAGCCTTCGAGGCCTACATACGATCAAGGAAAAGTCAAACATGCGAAAAATCAAAAATCAAACGTTCAGTCAACTCACCTCATCCAGTGGCTCGTCGTCGATCACGACCTGGTGCAGGCTCTCAATCCTCGTAGGACACTCCAGTCGTCATGAAGGCATGATGATGGCTAGGTGGGCTCCACTACACTAAATAGTATCCTAAAATTGACAAAGTGACGAATACAAGTGTCACTTTCGAAGTATATACTCTTGTGTGTTTATTCTTACTTTTTGAAACCCTAATTTTCCTCTGTCATTCATTTTATCATAACTTGAGTTTGGGAGATGCGATTTTCGAGCCGTTCATTGCGTTGGAATCATATTTTCCTTCTCCTACTCTCGGGATGTTCCAAAAAGTTCTCTAATGAAGCCTATTTCACGAACACCCCTCATCAACACGCTCTTACATAATTTGTCGCAAGTAAACATGCTACCCTGTTTCACCTCCCTAATAAGAAAGTCGAAACAGGGGGGGCATATAGCTACTCACAGATTTAATCACTTTCCCTAGTAAGCATTAGGTGATTTTGTGATCTAACATTTGTTTTGTAGGGTGCGGTTCCTAACTATGTACTGCAGATACCACTGGGGGCTTCGTCCGACAACTTATGGATATATCCTTTTTTCAAATGATGTTTACTTTTCTGTACTTTAGCTTGCATATGCACGTAGTACTCATATGACCGCTAAAGTGGGGCCTAAATGTAGCGTCGTAAATTGTACGCACTCGCTAGGGTGGTACAATTTCACACCTAGTTTAGCACCCGCCTTAGTGCATTTTGCATTCTGCATTGCATTTCTCCTTAAGCACTTAATTAATCAAATTAATTAGGTCTAAGGTTCCATTTCATCATTCTCTACATCACAAAGTTGGGCCCTTTCACTAAAGCGCGCCCTTCGCATTTTATTCCTTCAATACATCACTTAATCAAAAACCCTAATTAAGTCCTATTCCGAACTTGGGGGCTTGGTTTCGGGGTCAAAACATCTTGAAATCACCTGTAACTTCGGGATTCTCTCTAAAATCATCATATCCGACGGCCCTGAAAATTTGGTGAAAAGTTGTCGGGACCGTGGCGCCCGGTGCACATGGTCCCCGACATTTTTCCTGAAATTTTAGGAGCGCGATCCAATCATAAAATAAAGCTTAACCCCAAGAAATTGGCAGGATATTCAATCTCTAGGTCGGCCAAAATACGAATTTACGACCTAGGGTTTCATACATAAAAGCTCTCTTTCCTCATTTGAAAGGATCGGATTTTTGTTTCCAGGAACTTCATAGGCAGCGAAAGAGCAGATCTTTGAGGACTTCAACATCTTATAACATCTTTCTATCAAGCATCTATCAAATTCATTCATCCACTTAGGGCTTGGAGGACATTGAAGAACAATAGGAGATTACCGACTGAAGATTGGCTTGTACTCCTCCCTTGAGGGTTGGGTATGATTTCGTATTGTTTTCATGTCTTTGCATAAGCTTTGATACATCATTTATTCATGATTTAGATCACATTGCATCTTGATTTAGAGAATTTACATTATCATTTGCAAGCAATTAGGGTTTACTTTCTAGGTTGCTCTAGTTTGCTTTCTTGTATTTTGGACCTTGCACACACACTAGGTCTGCACACACAATACATTTTACAAAACAACTTGGCTATTCGTGGAGGTGGAAATCACCAAAGCGGGGGTTTGAATAAGGCAAAACCCTATATAGCTGCCCCTCCCCCTTTTTAGATATTATTGCAGGTTTCAGGATTTGGACGACGCCACAGGATACAGATCCGGAGAGAGAAAGTTGGAACAACACTCTGTGTGAAATTGCAGAGCAGGAGACCGGGACAGGGGCGCTGGGTGCCCTGGTCCCTGGGACAAAGGCGCTGGGCGCCCTGGTCCTCCGGACAGACAGTTTGCAGACAGTTTGCAGACAGTGTTTTAGAGTGCAGAACAGTGGTTTCCGGTGCAGTTTTCAGGACAGTGGCGCCCACACCCCCGTCCCAAATATTTTCAGTCCGATTTTGACTCCGGGTACATATCTGCATTCTTATTTTATCCTTACATTTACAGCTGTTCATTGTTTAATCTCAATTCTGCAATCTTGTTATTGGTTCATACTTGCATTTTGGGATTAGGGTTTGAACTTGCATTACTTGATCTTACAATTTCAACAAGGGAATAGGAATCCTAATAGATATCCTGTGGCTCTCTCTTTCACCAAAAGAAGTAGCCAATTGTGCGATATCTCTAGGCTCTTTCGTATTCCGTAATGTGTGTCAAGGAGTAGGATTAGGGTATGTTGACCTAGTCTCGCTTTTTCCCCCACACACCAAGTTCCGGAAATAGAGTATCCATTTCTTCCTTGTTCTTCTTCACAATATCCTCAAATAATTTCTCTTTTTCCTTTATCATTCTTTCCTTAAATGTATCCTCATTTATTTAATCAATAGTCAATAAGTTGTCAATGATGAACTTAGACAATGTGTCTAGTTGTCCTAAAGAATCCTTATTATCAACTGTGCACTTTGGTGCAATCAATTTAAGAATTGGTATTGTATCATCAATAGCCTTAAAAGCTTGTGCATTGCATTTGGTGATCTTCTTTATTGAATCTAACAGGACCTTTGTTACACTTGTAGGTCTAAATTTTGCCTTAGATGTACCAGATGTTTGTCCAACAATCTTTACAATAGCCATGCTACCGGTTGTGGTAATTACCTTGCTTGATTCGACCTCTAGTAGGTCAGTTTGTGTTTGCATTGCTATAAGTAGGGGTTTTGACTTTTTCAGTTTGGGCCAGTGGCACTGTTTCTATCCGAACTTGAGATTCAACCTGTACCGGTTTTGGTTTCTCTATCTGTATCTCAGAGGGTTTCCCTGAGCTTTTAACTGCCGATTTCTCAGATGTAATCTATTTGTACCTCAGAGCTCTCTTTTGCCGATTCTTCAGATGGTTTTTCTATTGTATCTATCGGTTTCTCTGTGATATCCTTTGTCAGTTTCTCTGCCTGTGTAGGTTTTTCCATGTTCAACTCAACCTCTACAGTCAGTGACTTAGTAGTCACATTTTTATCCTTATCCTCAGTGGTTTCTCTATCAACCACGACATTAAGTTCCTATGTGTCTAAATTTCAGATTTAGGATTTGTATCCTCTACCAGAGTCTCCATACTCTCTGTGGTTGGTTGTCTGTTAGTAGTGTCTACCGGTGGAGTATCTGAAAGAGGTGGGGGCACATTGTCAGTTATTTTGAGGCTTGGTGGTCAACCTACCTTACCTTTCCTCTTATCTTTGTCCTTTTGATATACTTTGATAGTTTTTGGCCTAATTAGTTCTTCCTCTTTTTCTTTTTCCACAAAGAATATATCCCATCCATATGTTGTTTCCTTAGATACTTCATTTACTCTACCTGCCATTAGTGCTACATGTCGGTGAGTAGTGGAGAATACTATCCGGTTAGCCTCACTGATTTATTTGTCTATTTCATCAAGTGAGTTAATTGGATGCACTGCAAGTAATTTTTCAATCTTAATCTTCTTATCTAGCTCAACAATGGCTAATCTTCTAGCTTCTAATCTCCTATATAGGTCATTTGGAATTTCATCAACAACTTCCATTAAGAATTTCTTGTATATATCTAAGTGTAAAATTACACTATTCTCTATGCTTTCCTTATCATCTGCTGATAGTGTGTTGTATATTTTGTTGATGTTTTTTAACTTATCATCCTCTGTTATCTCGCTAAGAAGTTTGTCTAGAGGGGCAATAGACTGTTTCACCTTCTTCTTCTTAGGAGTCATTTTCTTCGTCGGAGGCCTTACTGCCTGTTGCTTCTATCTTGTCCTTTTTGGTGTAGGAGAGGGTGTCGGTGAGGGTTTTCTTTTCCTTTCAACCCTTTTAAACTCTGCTGGTATGTCACTCTTAGAAGAAGTTCCAACCAGTGAAAGATGAGTTTCCGGTTGAGGTGCTTCCAACTCACTTTCACTTATACTAGTTTGTCTCAGAACATCTTCCTTGATTTCCTTTGCCTATCGGGTTCCTTTCCTTATGGTTGCTTCAACCTTCTTAACCCTTTTCCTTGATTGAATTCCACTTTCTATTGTTTCAGCATTTCCCAAAACTTCCTCTTCCGGTTCTTTTGGAGCTTCAAGGAGGGCTTTTGCATAAGTTTCTATGATGTTGTCATCTGTTTCATAGCCCATTTCAATTACCCAAATACTTATAGGGACAACTGCTTCCATCCAAATTTCATCTTTCTTGATCACAAAACAGATTTCTTTATGATACTTATCCACAATAGCTTGTGACAGTCTTACTCTAGTTTTCATTCGAGCCTTCAATGCTTGAAAATACTCATTTAGGTTTTTCTCCCTGTTCTCTCCCATATTGTTTAGTAAATCTAACAGCTGTTTTCCTACCGGTATGTCAAAACCAAAATCTCTAGCACCAATATCGAGTACTTGTTTGGTTATGTACAACATCAAACAAACAAGTAAGTTTCCAAATCTAAATGTTCCTTTCTTATCTCTTTTAATATTTCCCCAATTGTCTATCAACTCATATTTAAAGTCATTCACATATGTCTATCCTTGCATTATCATTGATCATATCATAGGCACTCTTGATACATAGGCTAGAAACTGAATTTAACCTATTTGCATGTGTAGCCTTATAACCTAAGATCATACTGATAAATCTAACATTTATATCTTTTACATCGTTTACCCTTAGAGATCTTTTATCAAATGTTGCACTAGTTAGGTTTATCACTGTGTCATTTGAGACCTTCTTTGTTTTGCCCGATCTGTTACCGGTGTAGGGTAACCCTGTTATAGCTTTTACTGCTTCTTTTGTGATTTTATGAATTGAGTCCAACCAGAAAAATTCACCATGTACTCTGCTTAACACAATCCTTATGATATCCTTGGGAAAATCTAGGATACTAAGAATTTTAGTGAAACCTAGGGTTTCCACTATCTTATGTTCAGGCTTGACATTTCCAAATTCATCACAAATCATGATTTTATACATATTCTTAATCTCATCATCACCTAATTCCTCAATATGATAATGTATATACATCCCAGGGTCTTCAGCATATACTACTCCTTTAGGGATTTGAGAAAATGCACCTATGCTATCATCTTTCTTCGCAATTTCAGGAACTAGTTGGAATACAGGTCTAGGGCACTTAACAACTTCAACAACAATAGGGTTTGCAATAAATTCAGAGGTGGATGAAGATGCCATAGCTATAAATACCTCAATCTTCCTTAAGGATGAATGATTTGATGGATTACTTCACTTCTTCGCTTAGAATGCCTTCGCTCGAGAATTTTTGTGCTCTCGAAGATTTGAATGCTTGGTGAATGAAAAAGGAGTCAAAACAGTTGCTTTATAATGTTATTTTCTCCAACTACCACATTTAATGCTTGCCGGTTAAGTCACAACTTAACTCATCTGTTGGCATAGAAGTAATTTCAACTTCTTACCATCAACCGAGGGAACAATAGCATGTTTTTCATTTTGTTGCTAAACCCCCAAAAATTTTGCTTCAGTTAGATGAAGATTCTCATGCTGGTGGAGTGTTACTCTGTTCTGCTAATGGAGAAGTATTCCCATCAATATTCTGATCTGACTTTCTGATCCATTGTTTTGACAGTTCTTGCTTTACCTCTTCAACTTTTTCTTTACCTTTCAAACTCGGACCTTTATTATTTGCTGGTGAGGACTTGCTTCTATAAAATTTAGCAATATGTCCAATCTTGTTACAGGCATAACAAGTCACATTGTTCTTCTGTATAGCTTTCCCATATCCTATGCCAGTAAGTGTTCTACATTGATTAGATAAGTGTCCAAATAGTCCACAAACATAACATCTTACATTCATTCTACAATTTTTTGAATTATGACCAACTTTGTTGCATTTAGAACATTGGTCGGTGGCTGTATCAGTGTTCTGATAATTTCTAGATTTTCTCTATGACCATACTTGTTACAGTTAAAGCATTTGCCATTAAATTTGTAAGTATTAGGTTGCCTTACTGGTTTGTTGTGATCATGATGGTTTGCAGTACCAAATCTTTCACCAATTTCAAAGCCAAGGCCATTTGTATCACCATTAGGTTTCTAATTCTTCATCATGTCACCAAGTTCTTCTGAACTTTTCTTGAATTTCTCCTTGTGTTGATTTGCAGCAGTCAGTTCATTCTCCAAGATTCCTTTCTGTCTCAAGAGTTTAGTTCTATCATTTTGTGTGTGCATTAGATCTATCTTCAACATATCATTTTCATGACTGAGTCTTTTATTTTCATTACCAGCATCATTTAGTCTTCTAACCTAGTCATCTTCATTTTTCTTTCTATCTTCAATTTCTTTATAGAATCTCATAGTCATATCCTGCAACTCATTCTTTGTTGTATTGATTTCTTGTCTTATCTTGTTTACCAGATCATTAAGAGTTTCCTTTTCATTTTCCTCATTTTGCATCTTTTCACAAAGTTCTCTTCTCTTGTTCCTTGCAATTGTAAAGTTTTCTTGAAAAGCTTGAATAATATCCTGAGCAGCCTTCAGATCATCTTCTAGTTTGATATTCTTCACCTTTTCTGCATCATAGTCTGTAAGAGTTGTTTCCAATTGCTTTCTCAAGTTTTCCATCTCTACCGGTGACAAGATCTTTCTCAAGTTGTTAGGATTTTGAGAATAGAGGACCAAGCTCTGATACCAATTGTTAGGATTCCCAAAGATACTGAGAGGGGGGGTGAACCAATATCTAACCGGTATATAATTTACTTGACTTAAAACATGAAAAACATATTAAAACTGTGTACTGGTAAACCAGAAATAATGCAGTAACTAAGACCAATAACAACAACATGAGAAGCACACCATACCATAGTATTTTAATGAAGAAACCCAGTGTGGGAAAAACCTTGATGGAATTTGTGACCCACAATATTCACTTACTAGCCAATAAGGGAATATTACTCTTACAATAGGGGCATGCACATGCAGGAAGGCCAAGTGCCTAGAGCTCACTGCTCAATTACAAAAGAAGTCACACTGACTTACAAAAATGGATTATACTAATCCAATGTCTTGTACTGCTTCATATTAGCATCTTCTTTGCCAGGTTCAATACCGGTTTAAGCTCTGCTACATACATAAACCCTTAACCAATAATTCACATATTAGGTTTGCATAATTTTGCATCCTATCTCTATTGGAAAATGCACACTCCAATGAGAAATTGTAGGTGATTGAAGGTTTTTTCATTGATGGTAACCTTGAAATCATATGATACCGGCACCAGTAATGACAAACTCTACACTGGCACTCTGGCCGACAGGAATTTTGTTGATAATATATTTTGTAATTAATTATAAAATCATTGTAAGCCGACATGGCGAGTTGTAATATGACTCATATATGTATGAGATCATTGTAGAACATTTAGTAATAAGGTGATAGGAGAAATTATGCAGACCTAATATGTGAAATATAGGTTAAGGCTTTATGTATGAAGTAGAGCTAAAACCAATACTGGATCTGGCATAGCAGATGCTAATTTGAAGCAGTACAAGACATTGGATTTGTATAATCCATTTTTGTAAGTCAATGTGACTTCCTTTGTAATTGAGCAGTGAGCTCTAGGCACTTGGCCTTCCTACATGTGCAGGCCCCTCTTGTAAAATAGTAATATTCCCTTACTGGCTGGTAAGTGAATATTGTGGGTTAGAAATCCCACCGAGGTTTTTCCCACACCAGGTTTCCTCGTTAAACTATTGTGTTATGGTGTGATTTTCATGTGGTTGTTGTTATTCTTGTTTACTGCATTATTTTTGGTTTACCAGTACACAATATTGATATGCTTTACATGTTTTAAATCAAGTAAATTCACAAACCAGTTAGATACTGATTCACCCCCCCTCTCAGTATCTTTGGGAATCCTAACAATTGATATCAGAGCTTGGTCCTCTATTTTTAGAAGCCTAACAACTTGAGGAAGATCTTGTCACCGGTAGAGATGGAAAAATTGAGAGAACAATTGAAAACAACTCTTTTAGACTATGATGCAGAAAAGGTGAAGAATATCAAACTTGAAGATGATCTAAAGGATACTCAAGATATCATTCAAGCACTTCAAGAAAATATTACCATTGCAAGAAATAATAGAAGAGAAATTTGTGAAAAGATGCAAAATGAGAATGATGAAAAGGAAACTCTTAATGATCTGGTAAACAAGCTAACACAAGAGATCGGTAAAACATAGAATGAGATGCAGGATATGACTATGAGATTTTGTAAAGAAATTGAAGATAGGAAGAAGAATGAAGAAGACTTGGCCAGAAGACTAAATGATGCTGGAAATGAAAACACAAGACTTAGTCATGAAAATGATATGTTGAAGACAGATCTCATGCACACACAAAATGACAGAACTGAACTCATAAGACATAAAGGAATCTTGGAAAGTGAACTAACTGCTGCAAATCATCACAAAGAAAAATTCAAGAAAAGTTCAAAAGAACTTGGTGACATGCTGAAGAATTAGAAACCTAATGGTGATGCAAATGGCCTTGGCTTTGAAGTTGGTGAAAGCTCCAGTACCACAAACAATCATGATCATAGAAAACTGGTAAGACAACCCACTTCTTACAAGTTTAATGGAAAATGCTATAACTGTAACAAGTATGGTCATAGAGAAAATCAATGTAGATCTAGAAATTATCAGAACACTAATACACCCACTAGTCAATACTCTAAAAGCAACAAAGTTGGTCATAAATCAGAAAATTGCAGAATGAATGTGAGATGTTATGTTTGTGGAAGATTTGGGCACTTATCTAATCAATGTAGAACACATACTGGCATAGGATATGGGAAAGTTATTCAAAAGAACAATGTGACTTGTTATGCCTGTAACAAGATCAAACATATTGCTAAATTTTGCAAAATTAAGGTATCACCGGCAAATAACAAAGGTCCTAGTTTGAAAGGTAAAGAAAAAGTTGAAGAGGTAAAGCAAGAATTTTCAAAATAATGGATCAGAAAGTTAGATCAGAATGTTGATATGATTACACCTCCACCGGCTGAACAGAGTAATACTCCACTGGCAAGAGACTCCTCATCTAATTGAAGAAAATTATTTTTAGGGTTTAGCAACAAAATGAAAAACATGCTATTATTCCCTCGGATGATGGTGAGAAGTTGAAATTATTTCTAGATCGACAGATGACTTAAGTTGTAACTTAACCAACAAGCATTAAATGTGGTAGTTGGCAAAAATAACATTATAAAGCAAGTATTTTGGCTCTTTTTCATTCACTGAGCATTCAAATCTTTGAGAGAATGAAAATTCCCGAGTGAAGGTACTCCAAGCAAAGAAGTGAAGCAATCCATCAAAGCATTCATCCTTAAGGTAGATTGAGGTATTTATATCTATGGCATCTTCATCCACTCATGAATTTATTGCAAACCCTACTGTTGTTGAAGTTGTTAAGTGACCTAGACCCATTTTTCAGCTAGTTCTCAAAATTGCTAAGAAAGATGATAGCATAGGTGCATTCTCCCAAATCCCTAAAGGAGTAGTATATGTTGAAGACCCTAGAATGTATATACATTGTCATATTGATGAACTAGGTGATGATGAAATTAAAAATACGTATGAGACTGTAATCTGTGATGAATCCAGAAATGTCAAACCTGAACACAAGATAGTAGAAACCCTAGGTTTCACTGAAATACTTAGTATCCCGGATTTCCCCAAGGATATCATAAGGATTGTGTTAAGCAGAGTACATGGTGAATTTTTCTGGTTAGACTCTATTCACAAGATCACAAAAGAAGTGGTAAGGGTAGTAATAGGGTTACCCTCCACCAGCAACAGACCTAATAAAACTAAGAAGGTCTCAAATGACTTAGGGACAAACCTAACCGGTGCAACATTTGATAAAAGATCACTAAGGGTAAATGATGTAAAGGATACAAATATCAAATTTATCGGTATGATCTTAGGTTACAAGGCTACACATGCAAATAGGTTAAACTCAATTTCTAGCCTATGTATTAAGTGTGCCTATGATATGGTAAATGAGAATGCAAGGATAGACATATGTGAATGGCTTAAAGATGAGCTAATAGACAATCTAGGAAAGATCAAAGGGGAAAAGAAAGGAACATTCAGATTTGGAAACCTACTTGTTTGTCTGATGCTATACATAACCAAACAAGTACCCGGTATTGGTGCTAGAGATTTTAGATTTGATATACCAGTAGGAAAACAACTATTAGAATTGCTGAACAATATGGGAGAGAACAGGGAGAAAACCATAAATGAGCATTTTCAAGCACTATAGACTCAAATGAAAACAAGAGTAAGGCTATCACAAGATATTGTGGATAAGTACCAAAAGGAAATTTGTTTTGTGATAAAGAAAGATGAAATTTGAATGCAGGCAGTTATTCCTAGAACCATCCGGGTTACTAAAATGGGGTATGAGACTGATGACAACATAATAGAAACTTATGCAAAAGTCCTCCTGGAAGCTCCTAAGGAACCGAAAGAAAAATTATTTGGTAGTGCTGAAACTATAGAAAGCCAAATTCAATCAAGGAAAAGATTTAAGAAGGTTGAGGCAACTATTAGAAAAGGAACCTAGCAGGCAAAAGTTATTAAAGAAGATGTGCTAAAACAAATCGGTATAACTGAAAGTGAATTGGAAGCATTTCAACTGGAAACTCACCTTTCACCAGTTGGAAATTCTTCAGAAAGTGACATACTTGTTGTATTTAGGAGAGTTGAAAGGAAAAGAAAACCTTCACTGGCACCTTCTCCTACACCAAAGAGGACAAGAAAGAAGCAATAGGTAGTGAGGCCCCCAGCAAAGAAATTAACTCCAAAGAAAAAGAAGATGACTCCTAAGAAGAAGACACAACAAACTATTGCTCCCATTGATAAACTTCTCAGTGAAATTACAAAGGATGGAAAGTTGAAGAACATCAAATTATATGACACACTATCCGCTGATGACAAAGAGAAAGTAGAGAATAGTGTAATCTTACACTTAGATATTTTCAAGAAATTTTTGATGCAAGTTGATGAAATACTAGCAGATCTATATAATAGACTAGAAGCTAGAAGAGTAGCTATTGTTGAGCTAGATAAGAAAATAAAGACTGAAAAACTACTTGCAGTGCACCTTGTTAACTCACCTGATGAGATAGATCAATTAATCTCTGAGGCTAACCGGTCAGTATTCTCAACTGCTCATCGACATGTAGCACTGATGGCAGGAAGAGTTAATCAGGTAACAGAGGAAACACCAGATGCATGGGACATATTCCTGGTAGAAAAAGAGAAATAGGAAGAGTATCAAAAACCTAAAACCTTCAAGGTATATCAAAAGGACAAGGACAAAGGAAAAGGTAAGGTAGGTGGACCTCCCAGTATAAAGATAATAGACAACTTACCCCCACCGCCTCTAGATACTCCACTGGTAGACACTACTGACAGTCAACCGGCAACTGAGAGTATGGACACACCACATGAGGATACAAATCCTGATTATGAGGTGTTATATACAATGAACATTGACACTCAAGAAGTCAATATTGTGGTGGATAAGGAATCAATTGAGAAATCAGATGTGGCAACATAGCCACCGACAGGAAATATTGCAGTAGAAAACATTGAAAGTGGGGAACTAAAACAAATTGAAGGCTCAAGTGAACCCCCAGACACTAGAAAGGAAAAAAACACAAATATGCATACTGATGCATCCACTGAGCCACCGACAACTACTAAAATTGAAAAACCTACTGAGTCACCGGCAACAGGCAGCATAGAGGAAAAACCGGCAGTGGACAACACAGAGAAACGGGTAGAGAAACAGGCTCCTTCACAGGTACAGACAGAGAGAGTGCCACTGACCCAAAATGAAAAGCCTAAAATTTTGTTTGGAGAAATGCAAAATCAAATAGATCCTCCTAAGAAAGAGGAAAGCAAAGCTATAACTACAACCAGTGGATTACAAATTGTAAAAACTGTTGGACAAACATCCGGTATAGCCATGATAGAATTCAGACTTACTAATGTAGCTGAGGTCTTATTAGATTCAATAAAGAAAATAACAGAGTGCAATGCACAAGCCTATAAGTCTATAGATGACACTTTACCAATTTTGAAGATGATAGCACCAAAGTGCAGTGTTGAGAATAAAGATTCCTTGAGCCAATTAGACACATTGTCTAAGTATATAACCGGCAACCTAATAACACTGGACAAAATAAATGAGGATACATTTCAGGAAAGAATGATAAAAGAGAAAGAAAAATTCTTTATGGAAATTGTGAATAAGAACAAAGAGGAAATGGATACTCTTTTACTAGGAACTCAATGAAATCATTCTTGACTTCAAGAAATTATACAGGGACACTTGCAAAATGGATGTATTAACAGAGGATCTTGACAAAGAAACCAGAAAAGAACAGGATAAGATTAATAATATTGTTGATAATATGATTGGAACATCAGACTCATTTTTGGAATTAGAGAAGAAAATTGTAGAGCAAGAAGAGAAAATCAAGAAACTGGAAAATGAAAAACAAAGAATAAAGGACAAAGCAAAGGACTTAAAATACAGACTTGGTCCAAGACTAGAGTATCTTATTTCTTTGAGAAAAGAAATATCTGAGGCTCTGGTTCCCAGACTAAAGACACTGGAAGAGCAAATGTACATACTCACTGGTACAGTGCAGAGGACTCAAGAAGCCATAAAAGACTGCAAAACATTCAGCAATGGAATAAATCTAGTTTTGACAGACATTTTTTCAGATTGTAACCCATCAGTTACAAGAATTCAGGCAGGACTCCACTAACAGTGAATGACAAACTTTGTCATTGATGTCAAAGGCGGAGTAGAGGAATGAGAAAAATGGTTCATCTACTCAGGGGGAGCACATAGTTTTGAGCATATAGTTTTGGTAAGACAATTTTGGCAGATTATTTTTGGATATCATTTTTGAACACTTTTTGATTTTTCTCATGAGTGTTTCCATCAATGCCAAAGGGGGAGATTGTTGGCAAATGCACACTCCAATAAGAAATTGTAGGTGCTTGAAGGTTTTGTCATTAATGGAAACCTTGCAATCATATGATACCAGCAAGACAAATATACTGGCACCAGCAATGACAAACTCTACACCGGCACACAGAACATCGACAGTGAAAGGATGGATACCGACACTCTGACCGATAGGAATTTTGTTGATAATATATTTTATACTTAATTATAAAATCATTGTAAGCTGACATGGTGAGTTGTAATATGACTCATATATGTATGAGATCATTGTAGAACATTTAGTAATAAGGTGATAGGCAAAATTATGCAGACCTAATATGCGAAATATAGGTTAAGGGTTTATGTATGAAGCAGAGCTAAAACGGGTACTGGATCTGGCATAGAAGATGCTAACTTGAAGCAATACAAGACATTGGATTTGTATAATCCATTTTTGTAAGTCAAGGTGAATTCCTTTGTAATTGAGCAGTGAGCTCTAGGCACTTGGCCTTCTTGGATATGTAAACCCCTCTTGTAAAATAGTAATATTCCCTTATTGGGTAGTAAGTGAATATTATGGGTCACAAATCCCACCAAGGTTTTTCCCACACTGGGTTTCCTCATTAAAATACTATGTTATGGTGTGATTTTCATGTGGTTGTTGTTATTCTTGTTTACTGCATTATTTTTGGTTTACCGGTACACAGTGTTGATATGCTTTACATGTTTTAAATCAAGTAAATTCACAAACTAGTTAGATACTAATTCACCCCCCCCCTCTTGGTATCTTTGGGAATCCTAACAATCTATTTTCCTCTCTACTCTCCAAAATGATCTACAATGATCTCATACATATATGAGTCATATTACAACTCGCCATGTCGGCTTACAATGATTTATCAATTAATTACAAAATACATTTTAAACAAAATTGAAGTCAGCCAAGGTGTCAGTATCCTTCCTTTCACTACTGGTGTTTTGTATGCCGGTGTAGAGTTTGTCAGTGCCAATGCCGATATCTTTGTCTTGCCAGTATCATATCATTGCAAGGTTGCCATCAATGACAAAACCTTCAATCACCTACAATTTCTCATTGGAGTGTGCATTTGCCAACAATTTTGAGGAGATGGCATGTTGACTATAACATCTATTTTCTTTGTATCCACCTCAATACCATGATACGATACTATGAACCCTAATAGTTTTCCACTATCTATACTAAAAACACATTTTTGGGGGCTTCAAGTGCATGTTGTATTTATGGATTCTTTCAAAAAAATGACAAAGGATCTTAACATTGTCTTGACAAGATATAGACATAGATAAGGTGTCATCAATGCAATCTTCTAAGATTTTATGCATGTAGTCATGAAAGATGAGAGTCATAGTATGTTGATATGTAGCAACAACATTCTTCAATGCAAAAGGCATCATTACCCAATAAAACGTACTCTAAGGAGTAGTGAAGGCAAATTTAAATTGATCTTGAGGATTAATAAAGATTTGATTCTATCTTGAGAAACCATCCATAAAGGATAACGAAGCATGACCAACAGTAGAATCTACTATCATATCTGTAGACACCTAAAAGTTGCACAATGAATTAAGTGAATTTAATTCATTTAATTATTCGTAATTCTTCTAATTAATTAAATTAAGATTTAATTATTATACCCTTCTTCTATCTAATCCATTTAATTAAATTTACATTTAATTAAATCCCCCCACTTACAAAATCCTACGAATGCAAATTGCAACCACAATTGAAATAAACTAATTTTATTTTAATTAAATTCTATTTTCCCCACCCACTTGCATTTTCCTACATCTCCCACTTTCCTCCCTAAACCCCCTTCTAGATTCTTCTAATCCTAATCAATTAGCCTAACCCATCTCCTAAATATTGTCACATCCCTAAACAAAGGGAGGTCACTTATCAAACCCTCAAAGTCTTTGAAAACCATTAAAGGCTTTGTGTCTTCAACAAGTTAACCTTGAAAGTCTTCCAAACCATTAATGGTTAGCTCAACCCTCTTGCATGATTAGAGACTTTCTCTCTAACTCAACCCTCATCTAACCCAAGGGTCTCATCAAGCATTCATTTCTTTGACCATGGTTATCCCTTTAAGTCTTGCACAAGAGTTTATCCTTTGGGTAAAAGCTTTCTCTATTGAATAACCCTAGCCTAACCTTAACCCTTACCTCCTAGGGTAACCATCATGTCCTCTCAAGCATTTAATTTTTCTTACATCTCCTCTCAAGCAGTCTTATGTTGACAATTGTCACCATTTCATTGATCAGAATTGTAAACATGGATTGATTAACTTTCAATCCTGCCCCTTGTTAAGATTATTTGATCTTGACCATCCATTGCCCTATTTTCCCTACAAATAGAGCCCATTCCTTCTTCAAAAAAATCAAGTCTTTGTGCATAAAACTTATAGTCTCATAACATTAAGAATATTAGATCTCTTTGATAGAATAGAATTTTAGATCATTTTGATAGCATTATAATCTTAGATATATCATGTTAATCTCATATCATGTTAGCTTCATCTAGTGTCATTTTCATACTAGTTTAAGCTTCATATAAATATCTTGCATCCTATCATCATCTAGTTTCATATATAAATCATCACTAGGATCTTGGTTGCATTCTATTTAGATCTTAGAATCATTAAAATCTTGTTCTTTCTAGGTTGTCGTATTAAAGAATCAAGTGCTCTTCCAAGCTGAGAGCCACCTTGAATCTTGAAGATCCTTGGAGATAGAGGAACATGGAACAATTTTAAAGAGTTTAGACTCATTTAACTTTCTTTGTTTGGATTTCTAACCTTTAATGCAATGTTTCATGTGTGTGTTTGAATTGTTTTCTCCTATTGCAGGGTGATACCACTTTTCCAGCATATAATATCAATGTTCGAAAGTGGAAAATAATCCTTCAAAGAATTTTTATTGAGATCTTTACAATCAATGCACACCCTAATATTACTATTAGGTTTAGCAATGAAAATAATATTCAAAATCCAAGGAGAATAATCAATAGGGAAAATAAAGCCAACATTTCAAAGTTTTTCAATTTTAGCTTTAACAAGCAAAGCTAGTGCAAGATTCATTTTTCTAATTTTTTGTTTCATGGATTTAGCATTAGGAATCAATATAATGTTATGAGTGGTGATTCTAGAATCAATACTAGGCATGTCAAATAAATCCAAGCAAAGATTTCAGGGAATTCATGAAATAAGATAGAATATTCTTTTTTCTCCTCATTAGTTAAACACTTCCCAATCTTTATGATCGTTTCTTTATTACAAGGATCCATCTTAACATAAACGATATCAGTCACAAGAAGATTACTTTGCTATGGAATATCCATTGGTTGAGGAAATTTTATGTGTCTTATCATCATTATCATCATTTAATTCAGTGTCTTTTCCAAATTATGCTTCAACATTTAAACAATAAGGAAATTCATGATTATGATGATATTGAGGAAGAGTGTCATAAGCTCCCAAAAACTCGGCCAAGGAATCATCAATAGAGAAGACATCTAGGGAAGGTCGATTAGAATTAGAATCAATGTATTTAGGATGTATTAATGAAAGTGAATTAAAGGAGAAGATGACATTGACATTAAGGGATGATCTCTTAGAGGCTTTGGTGGGTTTAAAGGGATTATATACAAGTCCAAAAGATGCTTCATGAATCTTATTCTCTAAAGGAACCTTTATCCCTTGATCTTGTGAACCACAACCATTTCCATTATATCCACTCTTAGCTAAGATGTGTAAACTAGGATGATAGAGTATCCATTTGATTAAAGGAAGGTGGGACCTCATATGTTTTAATTTCATCATTGGTTGAATTAGAAGGGTTAGAAGAACGTTCAAATTTAGAAGCATCCACAAAGTTATTATTGAGTTGTTTAGACAAAGTGGGTTGGTTTTGAGGTTCATCTACATATTTATCCTTTTTAATATTAGGTTCTCTTGGAGGGACTTTATATACTCCTAAAAAAGGTGTAAAGTTTAAAGACCCCCAATAATCACCTAAGAGAACTTCTTCCTAGGAAGAAGTATCTTCAGGAGAAACTAGTGATTCAGTTTGAGTTGAAGAAGAATTATGAGTACTCAAAGAAGTAGGAGTACTTGGAGATGTAGGAGTGTTTGAAGAATAATCAAAAGTAGTTAAGAAGCCTTAGAAGATGAGGTTTATAAACAAGCTTATAAATTGGTATCAACAAACAAAGTAAACATCTTATTGTTATAAATGAACTTAATTTACCTATACAAAATTAAAGGAACAACTTGCATACAATGAATCCAAGGTCATCCTAACAAAAGATTGTAAGTGAGGGAATCAGGCATGACATTGGTAGTGTTAGGATTCCCAAAGATACTGAGAGGTGGGGTGAATCAGTATCTAACCAGTTAATAAATTTACTTGACTTAAAACATGAAAAGCATATCAAAACTGTGTACTGGTAAACAAGAAATAATGCAGTAAACAAGAATAGAAGCAACCACATGAGAAGCACACCATAAAAAATTATTTTAATGAGGAAACCCGGTGTGGGAAAAACCTCGGTGGGATTTTTAACTCACAATATTCACTTACTTGCCAATAAGGGAATATTACTCTTACAATAGGGGCCTACACATGTAGGAAGGCCAAGTGCCTAGAGCTCACTGCTCAATTACAAAAGAAGTCACACTGACTTACAAAAATGGATTATATTAATCTAATGTCTTTTACTACTTCAGATTAGCATTTGCTATACCAGATCCAATACCGGTTTAACCTCTGGTACATACATAAACCCTTAACCTATAATTTGCATAGAAGGTTTGCTTCTCTCACATCCTATCACACATCTTTCCTATTACAAAATGATCTCATACATATATGAGTCATATTACAACTCGCCATGTCGTCTTACAATGATTTTACAATTAATTACAAAATACATTATAAATAAAATTCCTGTTGGCCAGGGTGTCGGTATCCTTCCTTTCACTATCGGTGTTCTGTGTGTCGGTGTAGAGTTTGTCGTTGCCGGTGTCGGTTGATAGTTCTGATACTTAATATAAGTATAGATCCAATAGCCAACAAGATGAGAGGGGGGGGTGAATCATACAAACTTAATTCTCCCTTTAAAACATCAGATTCAACCTCGGTAACATATACTTTAGTAATAAAACCAAAACTGTCAAACATGCAAACTCAAAAGCATATAAACATCATAAACCTCATAACACCAAATTTAACGTGGAAACCCAAATAGGGAAAAACCACTATGGGATTTTGGACCCACTAAGAAATATACTCTTCTAGAGTATGCTCGGTTAAAAGAAAATCCTGTTAAAGATTACAAACACATTGCTAGATGTGACCCGGTTAAGGGATTTCCCTCAGATCTGTTAGGATCTTCACCTTGTTAGAAGTGAACTTGTCAAAGGATTTCAAACACTCAATCAAAATGTCACCTTGCTAGAGGGTTTTACAAATAAGACTGTTAAGTCCACTCGATTAAGAGATTTTCTGTCACTTTCACAAAATAACTGTAATAAAAATCTATCTGCAACTTCACATCTAAAATGCTAAAGTAGATTCCTATTTTTTCAATACAATCTAGACATAGAACTAATCTTGTCTATCTGTTGGGCTTCTATACTTTGTTATTCTAACAGGTCTTCAAGTTTCTGTGCTCAGTAATCACTATGTAGCATCCCTGTGCATACACTTGCCCACATACATTGTTTATCAACAGTTTCCTATTTATAAACAATTAGGTAACCGCTTAATCTCCTTGATCACATTTCCCATGATCAATCATAGCCATCAGATCTTCAATCTTGTCTAGGTTCAATGCATCTTTCTATCTAAAAATGTTTTACCCCACCTTGGAACTTGCATACATTTCTTGGAGCTTGTGCTAGGGTATTGCAGTTCAATCTGTGCTGTAGATCTTCATGCCGACTTTCCATTGCCTTAGATTCATTAACAAACTTCATGCACGACATACCAATCATTTAATCAGTTCCAGCTCATCAGCTTCCTTCATTAAATACAACATGTAAACATTTCATGCATTCTGTTATAGCTCGGTTACAACTCGGTAAATACTAAACTTCACTCAATAGACATTCCACCTTCATTAACCAATACTGATAACCTTAGGGTTTATCGACTAGGTTCCTTAGGGTTTACCGACTAGGTTCTTTGCTTGATAACATAGTATAGTATTAACCTTTACAATTTACAACATATGTATGATGTTAAAACAATCTAAACATCATGATCTCATCATTATCTGACTCGGTACTAGTTGCCCAATGAATACCTTATTCATCCCCTTATTCATCATATTCTTTATGTGTCTTTTACCGACATCTATATACTCTTCAAATCATACTTCTCAAGATATGGCAACATCATACTGAATTAGAAAATCAATTTCTTAACATCAATGATAAAATAATAATATGAAGACAGTAAACATCCTTAATCAGTTATATCCATAATCATCAACAACCTTCTCAATATCCTTATTGAAATGCCAACAATCTTTCATTGTTTGTTATAATGCTATATTGCCAACACCGGTATCCTGTTTTGCCAATATCATATGATTGCAAGGTTGCCATAAATGAAAAAGCCTTCAATCACCTACAATTTCTCATTGGAGTGTGCATTTGCCAACAATCTCCCCCTTTGGCAATATTGATGGCAATACTCATGAGAAAAAAAATGTCCAAAATGATATACAAAAATAGTCTGCCAAAATTATCTTACCAAAACTGTATGCTCCCCCTGAGTAGATGAAGTCCCTTCCTTTTGACCATTTTTCTCATCCCACTAGTCCCCCTTTGACATCAATGACAAAGGTTTTCATTCAGTGTCAGTGGAGTCTTTCTTGGATTCTTGTAACCAGTGGGTTACAATCTGAAAGATATATGTCAAAACTAAATTTATGCCATTGTTGAATGTTTTGCAGTCTTTTATTGCCTCTTGTGTTCTCTACACTGTATTGGTGAGTATGTTCATTTTCTCTTCCAGTGTCTTTAGTTCAGGAACTAGAGCCTTAGATATTTCTTTTCTCAAAGAAATAAGATACTCTAGTCTTGGACTAAGTCTACATTTTAAGTCCTTTGCCTTGTTCCTTATCCCCTGTTTTTCATTTTCTAATTTCCTGATTTTCTCTTCCTGCTCTGTAATTTTCTTCTCTAACTCCAAAAATGAATCTGATGCTCCAATCAGATTGTCAGCAATATTATTTATCTTTTCTTGTATTTTGCTGATCTCCTTGTCAAGATCCTCTATTAGGACATTTGTTTTACAAGTATCCCTGTACAGTTTCTTGAAGTCATAGATTATTTCTCCAAGTTTTGGTAAAAGGGTGTCCATTTCTTCCTTATTCTTCTTAACAATATCCTCAAATAATTTCTCTTTTTCTTTTATCAATCTCTCCTTAAATGTATCCTCATTCAATTTATCAATAGTTACAAGGTTGCCGATGATAAACTTAGACAATGTGTCTAGTTGACCTAAAGAATCTTTATTCTCAACACTGCACTTTGGTGCTATCAATTTAAGAATTGGTATAGTATCATCAATAGCCTTATAGGCTTGTGCATTGCATTTCGTGATCTTCTTTATTGAATCTAATAAGACCTTAGTTACATTAGTAGGTCTGAATTATGTCATAGTTGTACCAAATGTTTGTCCAACAATTTTTACAATAGCCATGCTACTGGTTGTAGTTATTTCCTTGCTTTGTTCGACCTCTGGTAGGTTTGTCTGAGTTTGCATTTCCATAAACAAAGGTTTAGGTTTTTTAGATTGGCCAGGTGGCATTGTCTCTGTATGTACCTATGCTTCAACCTGTACTGGTTTGGGTTTCTCCAAATGTGTCTCAGACAGTTTCTCTGAGGTTTAAGTTGTTAGTTCCTCAGTTTGTGCCTCTGAACTTTTCTTAGCTGGTTCTTCAGATACTTTGTCTTTTATAACTACCAGTTTCTCAGTGGTATCCTATGTCGGTTGCTTTGTCTATGTAGGTTTCTCTATGTTTAACTCAACCTCTACAGTCGGTGACTCTGTGGTCACATCTTTCCCCTTATCCTTAGTGGTCTCTGTGTCAACCACAACATTAACTTCCTGAGTATCTACATTTACAGTATACAAAATTTCTGATTCAAGGTTTGTGTCTTCTACCGAAGTCTCCATACTCTCAGTGGCCGGTTGATTTGTAGTAGTGTCTACTGGTGGAGTATCTGAAGGAGGTGGGGGCATATTGTCAGTTATTTTTAAACTTGGTGGTCCACCTACCTTACCTTTACCCTTGTCTCTGTCCTTTTGATATACTCTGATAGTTTTAGGTCTGAGTAATTCTTCCTCTTTTTCTTTCTCCATAAAGAAAATATCCCATCCATCAGTTGTTTCCTCAGATACTTCAGTTACTCTGCCAGCCATTAATGATACATGTTGGTGAGCAGTAGAGAATACTGTCTGATTGGCCTCACTGATTAATTTGTCTATTTCATTAGGTGAGTTAACTGGATGTAGCCAGTAATTTTTCAATTTTAATCTTTTTATCTAGTTCAACAATAGATAATCTTCCAGCCTCTAATATCCTATACAAGTCATTTGGAATTTCATCAACAATTTGCATCAAAAATTTCTTGTATATATCTAAGTGTAGAATTACACCATTCTCTATGCTTTCCTTATCATCAGCTGATAGTGTATTGTACATTTTATTGATACTCTTCAGCTTACCATCCTCTGTAATTTCACTAAGAAGTTTGTCAATGGGGGCAATAGTTTGTTTTAGCTTCTTCTTAGGATTCATCTTCTTTGTCGAAGGCCTTACTACCTGTTGCTTCTGTCTTGTCCTTTTTGGTGTAGGAGAAGGTGCTAGTGAAGGTTTTCTTTTCCTCTCAACTCTCTAGAATACAGTAGGTATGTCTCTTTATGAAGAAGTTCCAATCGATGAAAGGTGAGTTTCCAGTTGAAGTGCTTCCAAATCACTCTCATTTATACCAGTTTATTTTAACACATCTTCCTTGATTGTCTTTCCCTATCGGGTTCCTTTTCTAACAGTTGCTTCCACCTTCTAACTCTTTTCCTTGATTGTATAGTGCTCTCAATTATTTCTGCACTAACAAATACCTTCTCTTTTGGTTCCTTAGGAGCTTCAAGGAGGGCTTTTGCATAAGTTTCTATGATGTTATCATCTATCTCATAGCCCATTTCAGTTACCCAGATGGTTCTAGGGATAACTGCCTCCATCCAAATTTCATCTTTCTTTATCAAAAAATAGATTTCTTTTTGATACTTATCCATAATAGCTTGTGATAACCTTACTCTGTTCTTCATTCGAGCCTTAAATGCTTGAAAATGCTCATTTATGTTTTTCTCCTTGTTCTCTACCATATTGTTTAATAGTTCTAATAGTTGTTTTTCTAGCGGCATATCAAATCCAAAATCTCCAGCACCAATATCGGATACTTTTTTGGTTATGTATAGCATCAGACAAACAAGTAAGTTTCCAAATCTGAATGTCCCCTTTTTGTCTCTTTTGATTTTACCCGAATTGTCTATCAACTCATCTTTGAGCCATTTACATATGTCTATTCTTGCATTATCATTTACCATATCATAGGCACTCTTAATACATAGGATAGAAACTAAGTTTAACCTATTTGCATGTGTAGCCTTATAACCTAAGATCACACTGATAAATCTGATATTTGTATCCTTCACATCGTTTACGCTTAGAGATCTCTTATCAAATGTTGCACCAGTTAGGTTTGTCACTAAGTCATTTGAGACCTTCTTAGTTTTGTTAGGTTTGTTGCGGTGGAGGGTAACCCTATTACTGCCCTTACCACTTCTTTTGTGATCTTGTGAATAGAGTCTAACCAGAAAAATTCACCATGTACTCTACTTAACACAATCCTTATGATATCCTTGGGGAAATCCGGGATACTAAGTATTTCAGTGAAACCTAGGGTTTCTACTATCTTATGTTCAGGTTTGATTTTTCTGGATTCATCACAGATTACAGTCTCATACGTATTTTTAATTTCATCATTACCTAGTTCATGAATATGACAATGTATATACATTCTAGGGTCTTCAACATATACTACTCCTTTAGGGATTTGAGATAATGCACCTATGCTATCATCTTTCTTAGCAATTTCAGGAACTAGCTGAAAAACTGGTCTAGGTCACTTAACAACTTCAACAACAGTAGGGTTTGCAATAAATTCAGGAGTGGATGAAGATGCCATAGCTATAAATACCTCAATCTGCCTTAAGGATGAATGCTTTGATGGATTGCTTCACTTCTTTTCTTGGAGTACCTTTGCTCAGGAATTTTCACACTCTCAAAGATTTGAATGCTCGGTGAATGAAAAAGGAGCCAAAACACTTGCTTTATAGTGTTATTTTGGCCAACTACCACATTTAATTCTTGCCATTTAAGTCACAACTTAAGTCATCTGCCGATATAGAAGTAATATCAACTTCTCACCATCAACCGAGGGAATAATAGAATGTTTTTCATTTTGTTGCTAAACCCCCAAAAGAATTTTCTTCAGTTAGATGAAGAGTCTCCTGCCAATGGAGTGTTACTTTGTTCTGCCGGTGGAGGAGTATTCCCATCAACATTCAGATCTAACTTTTTGATCCATTGTTTTGAGAATTCTTTCTTTACCTCTTCAACCTTTTCTATACCTTTCAAACTAGGACCTTTGTTATTTGCTAGTGATGCCTTACTTCTACAAAATTTAGCAATATGTCTAATCTTGTTCCAGGCATAACAAGTCACATTGTTCTTCTAAATAGCTTTTCCATATCCTATGCTAGTATGTGTTCTGCATTGATTAGATAAATGCCCAAATCTTCCACAAACATAACATCTTACATTCATTCTGCAATTTTATGAATTGTGACCAACTTTGTTGCATTTAGAACATTCAGGAATGGGTGTATTAGTGTTCTGATAATTTCTAGATCTACACTGATTTTCTCTATGACCATACTTGTTACAGTTAAAGCATTTTCCATTAAACTTGTAAGCAGTAGGTTGTCTTACCGGTTTGCTATGATCATGTTTGTTTGTAGTACTGGAGCTTTCGCCAACTTCAAAGCCAAGGCCACTTGTATCACCATTAGGTTTATGATTCTTCAGCATGTCACCAAGTTCTTCTGAACTTTTCTTGAATTTTTCCTTGTGATGATTTGTAGTAGTCAGTTCACTTTCCAAGATTCCTTTCTGTCTTATGAGTTCAGTTCTATCATTTTGTGTGTGCATTAGATCTATCTTCAACATATCATTTTCATGACTAAGTCTTGTGTTTTCATTTCTAGCATCATTTAGTCTTCTAACCAAGTCTTCTTCATTCTTCTTTCTATCTTCAATTTCTTTACAAAATCTCATAGTCATATCCTGCATCTCATTTAGTGTTTTATTGATCTCTTGTCTTAGCTTTTTTACCCGGCCATTAAGAGTTTCCTTTTCATCATTATCATTCTACATCTTTTCACAAAGTTCTCTTCTCTTATTTCTTGAAATGGTAATATTTTCTTGAAGTGCTTGAATGATATCCTGAGCAGCCTTTAGATCATCCTCAAGTTTGATATTCTTCACCTTTTCTGCATCATAGTCTGAAAGAGCTGTTTTCAATTGTTCTCTCAAGTTTTCCATCTCTACCGGTGACAAGATCTTCCTCAAGCTGTTAGGCTTCTAAAAATAGAGGACCAGGCTCTGATACCAATTGTTAGGATTCCCAAAGATACTGAGAGGGGGGGTGAATCAGTATCTAACCGGTTAATAAATTTACTTGACTTAAAACATGAAAAGCATATCAAAACTGTGTACCGGTAAACAAGAGATAATGCAGTAAACAAGAATAGCAGCAACCACATGAGAAGCACACCATAACACATTATTTTAATGAGGAAACTCGGTGTTGGAAAAACCTCGGTGGGATTTGTGACCCACAATATTCACTTACTGGCCAATAAGGGAATATTACTCTTACAATAGGGGCCTGCACATGCAAGAAGGGCAAGTGCCTAGAGCTCACTGCTCAATTACAAAAGAAGTCACACTGACTTACAAAAATGGATTATATTAATCTAATGTCTTGTACTACTTTAGATTAGCATCTGCTATGCCAGATCTAGTACCGATTTAAGCTCTACTGCATACATAAACCCTTAACCTATAATTCACATGGTAGGTCTGCTTCTCTCGCATCCTATCACACATCTTTCCTATTACAAGATGATCTCATACATATATGAGTCATATTACAACTCGCCATGTCAGCTTACAATGATTTTACAATTAATTACAAAATACATTAGAAATAAAATTCTTGTCGGCCAAGGTGTCGGTATCCTTCCTTTCACTATTGGTGTTCTCTATGCCAGTATCCTGTCTTGCCAGTATCATATGATTGCAAGGTTGCCATCAATGACAAAACCTTCAATCACCTACAATTTCTCATTGGAGTGTACATTTGCCAACAGATAAGTGTGGGTAAAATAATAGGTCCCACCTTAATAGGCAAGGTTATAGTACATAAATAAAATCTAGCCACATTATCAAAGCCACAAATAGTAAGAGAATTTGGCTTAATAAGAGAAATATCCACCTTGATCTTATACAATAGGTTAATGCTACAAACATAAAGTCCAAAGCCATTATCGACAAGAGTTCATCTTATATCATTACCATTAATAAAGGACAATAATCATGAAATGATCATATTGGTGTTGGACCTCATGAGAGGGTAATTCATCTTGTGAATACAATTTGAGCTTTAGAGGTGGTCACAGATTCAACCGAAGAAGCCATGTTATTAGGTGTCATTGCAGGCAGGACATCTAAAGTTTTTAAAGCATCTTGTAACATTCCACGATGCATGGATGAATTTTGAATTAAATCCCAAAGGGATATCTTGGAAGGAGTAGATTTAAGTTGATTAATAAGATCATACTCCTTACCAAGATTTTGTGATGTATGAGGTGCTTGTGGGAGCATATGCTGGGAAGTAGGAAGTGAAGGGGAGGATTAGGTTTCCCATTATTTATTGTATTATATGTGTGAGAAATTGAATTATAACTCTCTATGGTAATCTATTTAGCATAGTCATAAGGACTCTTAGTGGGATATCATCCTTGCATAGTAATGATTGTCTTATTAGGGGTGTAAAAGACATCATTACTATAACCAACATGAACCAGAAAGAGAGGCTTGCTAAGAGGTTTTGAATTTGAAGAATTACTAGCACCTTGAACCACAAGGATGGGTTTATTAGGAGGTGTTCGAAAGTTATATTCATTCACATTTATCATATTAATGAATCTTTTAGATGCATTTACATTGTTTGAAAGAGTACGTTGTAGTAGACATGAAATCATCAAGAGCATCATCCAACATAGAATGATCATGACTACTAAATGGTTTTTGTTTAGATTCAAAAAGAGAGAAATCATTATAGAGGGGATTGTTATAAATTACTTGTAACTATATTTAGAGGATGACTAAATAGGAATGACTTCATGAGAGGAATCATTCACCTTATTTCCATCATCACTATGAAATGGCATAGTAACTATGTTGATTAGTTTTTGGAAAAATGTTGGTTTAGAAGGTTTGGGATAAAGAAACTCATCGATAGCCTCATCAAGTTATTCCTTAATAAACATATAATAATCATAAGAAAACACAACATCATATGAATATAATCTTGAAAATAAAGATCCGACATTTTTGAAACAAAAAAGTGCATATAAAAATTAAAAACACACAATGCATATAACAACTCTTTTGAGATTTTTATGATTTTGATTAAAAGAAAGCATGCAATTACTAGATCTCATAAGAAAATGCAAATGTAAGAAGACTGGGTTCGCCAAAATGTGTTGGGTGAAAATGAAATCGAGTGAACTAAGAATTAAGCCCACTCTCATTAACACATTGGAATATGAAAGAGCTTAGGGAGGTGATTCACTTTGACTTCCTCTTTGTGAAAGAGAGTTAAAGAAGACCTTTAGGGTTTCTATTCTCTCATTGATATGAAAGGTAAATCAGTCAAATGTAAAGTAATAACAAGCTAAGCTAATGAGACATGGGAAGGTAACTAAGTTAACAACAATAACTAACAGATACAAAAATGAAACTAAGACATAGATTATAGATCTATGAATAGAATTATGAAGTGTACCTATCATTGAAATTTGAGCTTGATTGAATAGGACTAGGGTTCTATGGTCCTTGTTCCCAAATTGAGATAGAAACCGAGGGTTTGCAAATTGAAGCACCTCAGATATGAATTGCCAAAATATGTCACCAAATGAAAAGGACTATGGTGCTAGGAACTTTACTCTAGGACTAGAGCACTAGACTCTCTAGTCCTAGAGGTCTAAGTCCTACTTCTGGATTTGGATCTGTGCTTGTTGATTTTTCCCTCCTAAAAGTTTGCAGCTCCCTCAAAAACTTGTACCTACACCTGCAATCTGAAAAATGGTGTGTAGGAGGCTATATAGGGTTTTTCCTTAGTAAATTCCCTTGTTTTGGTGATTTCCATCTCCAAAAATAGCCAATAAAGTATTGAAAATTGTGCATACCCTAGAATCTCATATTTTTGTAAGATCCCTATGAGCTAAAATGTAAAACTAGAGTTCTACCCTAATTTTTGAGTAAAAACCCAAATGAATATAATGTGAATGCTTCAAGTCACAAATACAATATGGTTTAAAGAAATAATGAAGATATAAAAATGAATGATATGTAGATATGAAAACTCACATAGAGATATGAAAATAACATGAAACCATACCAAACCCTAAGAGAGAGGTACAAGCCAATCAATAGTCAGTGATCTCATTATTCTTTGATAACTCCTAAGGTTCTACTGATGATGAAAAAGGTTGATGAAGACTTTATGAATGATGAATTTTCTAATTGTAGACTCCACACAAATCTGCACTTTCACTTCATAAGAGGTCACCTTCAATTGCTAGAGAATGGATCATTCAAATGAGGAAAGAAAAGGTTATATATATGAAACCCTAACTTTAATTTTGATCATAGGATGACCTAGAATTGATGAAATTTCACATGAAGAGGGATTTAAATATTATAATACTACCAAAACATGATCTCAAAATTCGGGGAGAAAAAATTGGGACCCGGATGGTACCATACTAGTTCGATCGACTTTTTTCCAAATTTTAAGGGATGCAAGGTATCATGATTAAAAAATCAAATCCAACTTAGTGTATCAATCCAAGGTGTTTAGATATACTAAAATGAGCCTTGAAGGCCTAAATAGGACTTTATTAGGATTAAATTAATTAATTAATTAAGGATGATAAAATAAAAAAGGGCACATAGGATTGAGGGCCCAATTTAATAATGTGCAGAATGATGAGAGAGGATTTTAGATTTAACTAAATTAATTAATTAAATGCTTGAAGGAATTTTAAAATGCAAAATGCAACACACTAAGGTGGATGCTAACCTAAGCGTGAAATTGGACAACCCTAATCAAGGGTGTACAATTTACGATGCTACACATCTGAAATATCATAGACAAACCTGGATGTGCCCCACCAGATCCGCTAGCATATGTTATGGTTATGTTTGATAATTACTTTAGACTTCCTTTCGAATGTGCTTCTCCAAATTTAGTTCCTATTTCACCAATACAAAGGGTTTACACAGATCAATTTCCCCTACGATTGGCTTGGGCACTAACAATTCACAAATCACAAGGGCTAGCTCTTTCCAAGGCAACAATTGACATAAGACTAAGAGAAAGGGAAAGATTAAGATTTGTGGCTGGAAAAAGATGATCATGAGTGAGAAATGGAGATTGAAGAGTTAAATGAGTTGCAAGAACTTAAGTCATGGGTTTGGTGATGGAACAATATGGTGGATGGCCCTGGGCAGGAAAAAAATTTGAATCTTGGGTATCGACTGTTGGCAAAGGAGGATCCAAAATATAGTCAGGGGAATGAGACAGATGGAAGGAGGAAGCATTTGTCATAAATGGCCACAGGTAATATGCATCTTGGTGGGGTCAATGGCCATATGGGGGGATCTCAAAAAAAAAGGATAGGTGGGGTTCAGTCCATCGACAACACTCTAAAACAACTTGTGATCATCAAAGGAACGGGTTATCAAATAAGCACTTCAGATTCTCCACACCCAACTAGAATTTTTCTCCAAGAACTCACAGGTTGGACAAAATGAAACAACCTATTTTTAACATATGCGAAAATGATTGGAATGCACAATACCATGAAGAGGGTTTTGTTCCACATCATCCTAAGAAGCATTCACACTTCTTAGAGTATTTTTACACTAAAAAACCCTCATAACATTTTACATTTTCAAATAACATTGCACTCAAAAAGAATGAGTCTTCACTTAATGGAGATGGTCTGTTGCTAGGAGATGCAGGGAGATTCCTTACTTTCCCCAATAACATTCTATTGGGAACTCCCTCTAAATCAAGCAAAACCCATTTTGGATCTAAAGATACAAAGGCTCAACCTCTATTTTCCTCGTATAAAGGCCCCTAAAAAATATGGGTTCTAAAGAAAGTGTTTTCAATCAATCCTAAATGACTCTCTTCTACAAACATTACTTGATGAGATACCAAAGGGGTCTTTAAAATTAGTTTTCCAAAGGATGGCCTATTACCACATATCTCCATCATTTGGGACAGAGACCTTATAGGTAAGTTCCCTAATAAATCTTTCAATGCAATGATCAAGAAACATTAGGCTCTTCGCTTCTGGTCAAGACTTAATGTTATTTTTTATATAGATAAAGGGAAAGGATTTTTTATTGCTATGTTTTCTTCTAAGATTCAAGGGATAAATTCCATAAAAAGAAATATTGGTTATGTGAAGGAGAAGGTTTGTCAGTAGTGTTGTGGACTCCAAATTTTAATACTGACAGATCGATGGTTCACTTTGCTCCATTTTGGGTTTCATTTCCCTCTTTACTCTTAGAATATAGAGACCTTGATCTAATTGAAATATTTGCTAAGTAGATGGGCATTTTTATTAGGCATGACCAAAGACCTTTTGAGCAAACATATCTCATAGTAAGGGTACATCTTCTAATTGATTTAAGAAAACCCTTCCTAGATCAACTGATCATTAAGTCAAAATTTGGTGTTTGGTCACAAGCTATTGAAAAAGACTGTCCATTTATAGTTCAAAAGCATACTAACAATCTGGGTCATTTTAATTACAAATGCTTAAGAAGGCATCATAGTAAAGTGCATATTTGCAAATATTTTTCCTCAAATCCAACTTTCTGTAAGAGCCCTATCACTAACAATCCTCATCAATAAATATCTATGATGATAAATACAGGGTATACTTCTATTCAATGGTTCTATTACTTTTGCTATGTAGTTCAGAAATATCCTCGACATTCTTCAATTTCCAATGTCCAAGATCAAAAAAGTGAAAAATCCTATGATTCCTCCTTTGAAAATCATGAAGGTCATTGTACAATGATAGCTTACAATAATCAAAAGGGTATTTTAGTAGCAAACTCAAATCAACATGGATTTATAAGGAATAAAGCCTTAGTGGTAATTAGAAAATTGGTGGTATCCAGTTGCCAAAAAGATCAGTATGTAATTCCTCAGGTTCAACTCCCAGGAATTAAGGATCTTTTGATGCAACAGTCTCATGTATACTCTTAGAGATTGGATTCCAATAATTTATTGGTATGTAGAATAACTGTTGATATAATGTATACTCTATTGTTTAAAAATCATTCTACTAGCATTATGGCTTCTTCCAAGGAAGACACTCCTAAGCTTTCATATACTCCTCAAAAGCACAAAAGGTTTCTAGTTCACTTAGAAAGATTAGCTAAGGAATAGATTTACTCTATTAGTTCTCAAATGTTTGATGAAATTGTAGAGAAAATTTTACATGAAGAAGATGATGTGATACTAAATACGACAACAATCTCAACATGTTTTCAATAAGAGAGACATAATGATAAGATTTTGATTGACAAGATGTTGCCTTTCCTACAAAATGAAGAGGAAATCCTACATACAAAGGATGGAATGATGTTTGAAAATCCTCTGGAAGCTTTGGAAAGTTTAGATAAAATAGATGGAATGTTGTTGGAAAGTTTAGATACAACTGAAGGAAAGATGTTTCGACAATCTCACCCTTTGGTTCTAATAGATGATGACCATGACAATATCCTAGTTGAAGCTAATATGCAATTAGAATCATTATTTGATTTCTCAATCTCCAGCTCAATCACAGACTCCAAAATAAAAAAGGCTAGGAGGAAATAAATCTAAGAAAACTAAAACTACGGAGAAAGTAGAAGTATAAACTCAGACTACTCTTGATGGAAAGTTTTCTATCACCAAAAGACTGGAAGGAGGGTGTGTTGCTCTCCTCGCTCACAATGAGAATTATTTCATGAAATGTCAGAGGAATTAATGCCTCTAACAAGAGAAATAGGGTTAAGTAACAACTTGACTCTTCAGGGGTGGATATCATTATTCTACAAGAAACAAAAACATCTCAAGGCACCTTTCAGTCAACGATCCATAAGTGTTCTAAATGGAAATCTGCACATGTACCAACAGTAGGAGCATTTGGAGGTCTAATAACCTTATGGAATCCAAAGACTCTAATTGAAAAGGTAATTAGTGAAGGAAACAGTTTGCAAGTACTTGGTATTCAAGGTTTTGACTTCTCCTTCAAACTGAGAATTGTTATGGGCCAACTACTAGTCAAGAGAAAAATAAGTTATGGGATGTTCTAACAGATATAATTCAACAATTTACAAATCAGAATGCCATATTAGGAGGGGATTTTAATGCAATTGCCTCTCTCTAAGAAAAAAAGGTGGAATATAGCCTCCTCCAAAGACTGTTGAGGATTTTGTATCCTTTATTTCTAATAATGACTTGAAAGATGCAATTCCTAAGAAGGGACGGTTCACTTGGACAAACAAAAGAAATAAATTTTCATAGATTATAGAAAGGCTCGACAAGTTTCTCATTTCACATCATTGGCTATAACAAAGTATGATTTTGGAGTCTAACAGTTTGCCTCTCATGTGCTCAGATCATTATGCAATATCAATGAACATTTTGATCAGTACAACCCCACCTTTGCATTGTCCCTCTTTTAAATTTGAGAGAATGTGGTTTAGACATCCACACTTTTTACCTCTTTTGCGACAATGGTGGGTAAGTGGACCCTCTCAAATTGACACAAAGATGTTTCAACTTGACAGAAAAATGAAACATGTAAAGAACTAAATCAAAATTTGGAATGTGCATGTGTTTAAAAATATTTTTCGTTGAAAGAGAAACAATAGAAAAATAATTAACAGCTATTCAGGATCATATTATTCTTCATGGTTTGGATCCAAGTACATATGAAAAGCAAAAAAAAATTGCAAGATACATGGGAAGAGCTTAGTAAAAGAGAAGAAATTTATTGGAGGCACAAGTCTAGGGAACTTTAGTTGAGAAGGAGATAAAAATACCAAGTACTTTCATGCTTCAACCAAAGCCAAAAGAGAAACATCATCAATATTCTCCATCAACGATGCTATCACTGGTAATAGGATCACAAATGCTTCAAAAATTCAAGAAGAAGGCATGAGATTCTTTAAAAATCTCTTAGCTCCAAGTTTTAACCCTAATCCAATCCTTAATCATGGTGAGCAAGAAGTAATTGATATTATACTACAACTTATTTCTCAACAAGATAATGAGGATCTAATCAAGCCATTCACTATGGAAGAAATTATGAAAGTGGTTTTTTCACTAGCATCACATAAAGCATCAAGTTCGGATGGATTTACAACATTGGTTTTTTCAAAAATGTTGGGATGTAGTAAGTTTTGATTTATTGGTAGCTCTTGAAGAGTCGAGAAGAAGTTCTTCAGTTTTTAAAAACTTCAATGCTACAAACATAGCTATCATTGTGCAATATAATATATAGGATCTTTAATAAGGATATTTATCTAAGGTTGTAGCAGATAATTCCTAAAATTGTCTCTCTAGAGAAAAGTGGCTTTGTACCTGAAAGGGGCACTGGTTGCCCATGAGGTACTTCATTCAGTTCATACCTCTCACTTGCCATCATTTATTGTCAAATTAGATATGATGAAAGCTTATGATAAGGTAAAATGGATTTTTTTAATAGCAATCTTACATAAGTTTGGCTTCTTTAAAAAATGGTGTAAATGGATTGAGTCATGTATATCAAGAGTACATTTCTCAGTAATCATAAATGGGGCACCAGTAGGCTTCTTTGCAGCTACCCAAGGAGTCAGACAAGGAGATCCACTATCTCCTTTCTTGTTTATTATTATGGCTGAAACTTTTAGTAGTTTAATCATGATAGGGGTGTTTGGCAAGTTATTCATATCCCAAGTACATCTATTTCTATTACACACTCTCTATTTGCATATGATACTTTTGTCAATGGAAAAGCATCTACTCAGGAATCCACCCAAATTAAGACAGTGCTAGAACTTTACACATCAATGTCAGGACAACATATAAACCCTCATAAATCTAAGGTATTTATTTTGAATACTAAGGTTGTTACTAAAAGAAAGATTATTAAGATTTTGGGATTCAAGCTAGAAGAGTTACCTAGTATATACTTGGGTATACCTCTATTCATGGGAAATAGTAAGATGTCTTATTGGAAATATGTTATTGAATGGATTAAAAATAGAATTTTAGTGTGAAAAGATAGATGGCTATCACTTTCAAGATGCATCTTACTTATCAAAACTATCTTGACTGTCATTCCAAATTATTATATGTCTGTACTTAAAGCTCCCAAATCTGTGATTCTCCAGATTGAAAAGGTCATTAGGATCATTCTTTGGAAGGGAAATTTATCAGAAGAAAAGAAGATTCCATTAGTCTCACTGAGTAACATGGCAATTGGGAAAAGAGAGGGAGGAGTATGTTTACATGACTTGGCTAAGCAAAATAAAGCCTTTGAAGGGAAATTAGTTTGGAAAATGTATACAAAGCTAAACTCAAAATGGTGTCAAATCATGCAAGCTAAGTATTTGGACAAATATAACCCTCTCAGAGTTCTTACTATATCTAATACAGGGATAACTTTAACAAAGCACCCCCCGGGCAAAAGTGTAAAACCCTGGCGAATCAGGCATTATTTTGGGGGCAAATTTTCATATTGATGGTGAATTTTTTTTTCAAAGTAAGAAAAAATAATAATTTGTATTGCCGATTTTTTTCCATGGTATGAAGATTCCATAAAATTTTGGTGAATAATACCTTGTTTTGTGGGGACAATATATATTGTAGGAGGCAAATGTTTTTCATTTAAAGGAACAAATATATAAGTGTATGGGTGAAATTTTTTACTTCGAATGAAAAATTATTTAAGTGTATTGGCGATTTTTATCCACCGTTTGAAAATAATTTAATTTGTTTGGCTAATGTTTCGTTATTTATGGAAAAAAATATATTTTATTAGTGATTTCATGAATTCATTGCCATTAATAGAAAAGGCATATCACATCACTGTTGGCATATGCACACTCCAATGAGACATTGTATGTGATTGAAGGTTTTGTCATTGATGGCAACCTTGCAATCCTATGGCACCGGCAAGGAATTATACTGGCAAGTTAGTGCACTGGCATCAGCAAATCACACTCTACACCGACACTCAGGACACCAACACTAGCACAGAAGAAAAGAAGTATACCGGCATAGAGGCCGATAGGATTTTGTTATATTATATTTTGTTTATTATTGTAAAATTGTGTAGGCCAACTTGGCAATTTGTAAAATGACTCTTATATATATAAGAGATCATTATAGACATTTGAGAGAAGTGTTGTAGAAGCATAAAAGAAAATATTAAGTAGACCTATTGTGTGAAATATAGGTTAAGAGGTATATGTAAAGAACAGAGCAGGAACCAGTACTAACTGGCATTGAAGATGCTATTGTAAAACAGTACAAGATATTGGATTTGTATAATCCTTATTGTATGTCAGTGTGACTTCCCATTGAGCAGTGAGCTCTAGGCAGTTGGCCTTCCTGCATGTGCAGGCCCCTATTGTAAGTAATATTCTCTTATTGGCCAATGAGTGAATATTGTGGGTCACAAATCCCACCGAGGTTTTTCCCACACCAGGTTTCCTCGTTAAAATCCTATGTTATGGTGTGCTTTTCATGTGGATGTTCTTGATTCTGTTTATTGCATTATTTCTTGCATATCGGTACACTGTTATATTATGTTCTGCATGTTTTAAGTTAAGAAATTCTAACTACTGGTTAGATACTGATTCACCCCCCCCTCTCAGTATCTGTGGGATTCCTAACAATTGGTATCAAAGCCTGGTCCTCTATTTTCAAAAGCCTAACAGCTTGAGGAAGATCTTGACACTGGTAAAGATGGAAAATCTGATGAAGCAACTGGAAGGAGATCTTACAAACTATGATGCAGAAAAGTTGAAAAATATCAAATTAGAAGATGACTTAAGAGCAACTCAGGATATCATTCAGGCACTTCAAGAAAATCTTACTGTTGCAAGAAATAAGAGAAGAGAACTTTGTGAAAAATTGCAAAATGAGAATGATGAAAAGGAATCACTTAATGATCAGATAAGCAAGTTGAAACAAGAGAACATGACAACAAAAAATGAAATGCAAGATATGACTATGAGATTTTGCAAAGAGATTGAGGATAGGAAGAAGAATGAAGAAGAATTGACTAGAAGACTAAGTGATGCAGCAAATGAGAACACAAGACTTAGCTATGGAAATGACATGTTGAAGACAGAACTGATGCATACTCAGAATGACTCAAATGAACTGATGAGACAAAAAGAAGTCTTAGAAAGAGAACTAGAAACTGCAAATCAACACAAAGAAAAATTCAAGAAAAGCTCAGAGGAACTTGGCACCTTGCTGAAGAATCAAAAACCTAAAGGTGACACTTCTGGAATTGGCTATGAAGTTGGTGAAAGCTCCAGTACTGCAAATACTTAGGATCACAGCAAACCGGTAAGACAACGTAATGCTTATAAATTCAATGGAAAATGCTTTAACTGTAATAAGTATGGTCATAGAGCAAATGAATGTAGATCTAGAAATTATCAAAATATCAACACACCCACCGGTCAATGTTCTAAATGCAACAAAGTAGGTCACAACTCTGAAAACTATAGAATGAATGTGAGATGTTATGTTTGTGGAGGATTTGGACATTTATCTAATCAATGCAAAACACAAACCGACATACGTTATGGGAAAGCTATTCAGGAGAATAATGTAACTTGTTATGTATGTAACAAGATTGGGCATATTGCTAAATTCTGTAAGAGTAAAGGAACACCGGTAGACAACAAAAGTTCTAGCTTGAAAGGGAAAGAAAAGGTTGAAGAGGTTAAGCAAGAATTCTCAAAACAATGGATTAGAAAAGCTGATCTAAATATTGGGAATACTCCTCCCCCGGCAGAACAAGTCAATACTTCACCGGCAGGATAGAGTGATGCTTCACTGGTAGGAGTGGAGCAGGAAGTTCTTCATCTAATTGAAGAAAATTTCCTCAAGGGTTTGACAATCTATTGATACATGTGCTATTATTCCCTCGGTTAGAGATAAGAAGTTGGAAATTACTTATTACCGGCAAACAATGCTAAGTGAATACTTAACCGACATGCAATTAATGTGGTAGATGGCGAAAAGACACTATAAAATTAAGGTTTTGGCTCCATTTCACTTCACCGAGATTTCAAATTTACGAAGAGCGCGAAGACTCTGAGCTAAGGCATTTCAAGCAAGAAGTAAGAACACTCCGAGCAATCATCCATCCTAAAGGCAGTAAAAGTTTAATCATGGCATCCTCCTCTGCAATTGAATACATAGCAAACCCTACTATTGTTGAAGTGATAAAAAGACCTAGGCCCGTATTTTAGTTAGTTTCTGAGACAGCAAAGAAGGATGATACCTTAGGTTCTTTTTCTCAGATCCCTAAGGGAGTTGTTTATGTTGAAGACCCCATAATGTACATCCACTGCAACATTGAAGAGTTAGGAGATGAAGAAATTAAAACCATGTATAAAACTATGATATGTGATAAAATTAGCAATATAAAAGATGAACACAAGATCATTGAAACCCTAGGATTTACAGAGATCCTTAGCATCCCTGAATTTCCCAAGGATGTGATTAGGATAGTCTTAAGCAGGGTACATGGAGAATTTTTCTGGTTAGATGCAATCCACAAGATCACCAAGGAAGTTGTGAAAGCTATCACAGGGTTACCGACCACCAGTAAGAGACCAGATAAAAACAAAAAGGTTCCCAATGACCTAGTTATAAACCTAACTGGTGCAACATTCGACAAGAGGTCTCTAAGAGTTAATGATGTAACAGATATCAATGTGAGATTCATCAGTATGATATTAGGGTATAAAGCTACTCATGCTAATAGACTCAATTTTGTTTCAAGTTTATGCATTAAGAGTGCTTATGACATGGTCACAGACAATGCAAAAATTGACATATGTGAGTGGTTAAAGGATGAATTAATTGACAACCTTGGAAAGATCAAGAAGGACAAGAAAAGAACTTTTAGATTTGGAAATCTGTTAGTATGTCTGATGCTACACATAAAAAAATAGGTTCCCGGTTTAGGTTACAAAGAACTTGGATATGATATACCGGTAGGAAAACAATTAACAGAGCTATTCAAAAACATGGGTGAGAACAAGGAAAACAATATTAATGATTTTTTTCAAGCATTAAAGACCAAAATGAAGAAAAGAATAAGGTTATCATAGAAGATTGTAGACAAATACAAAGATGAAATATGCTTTGTCATCAAGAAAGATGAAATCTGGATGGAAGTAGTCATCCCAAGGACAATTTGGGTAACCGAGATGGGCTATGAAATAGATGATCACATACTTGAAACATATGCTAAAGCACTTCTGGAAGCCTCCAGTGAACCTAAGGAAGAAATATTTGGTAGTGCTGAGACTATAGAAAGCCAAATACAATCAAAGAAAAGAGTAAAGAAGGTTGAGGCATTTGTAAGAAAAGGTTCTAGACAAGCAAAAGCCATAAAAGAAGATGTATTGAAGAAAACCGGTATAATAGAGGATGAGCTGGCAGCTCCACAACTTGAAACTCACCTATCACTGGTAGGTACTTTTTCAAAAGGTGACATGCCAGCAACTTTCAAAAGAGTTGTAAGAAAAAGAGATCCCTCACTGGCAACCACACCCTCTCCCAGGAGGACAAGGCAAAAGCAACAAGCAATGAGATCTCCAGTTAGAAAGGCCACACCAAAGAAGAAAATGACACCCAAGAAGAAGAAAAGGACAAACAAAGACTTGGCCCCTCTTGATATACTACTGAATGAAATCACAGAGGAAGGTAAATTGAAGAACATAGAGAAAATATATGACACTCTAACGACTGATGAAAAAGAGCAAGTTGAAAATAGTGTTATATTACATATGGATATGTACAAGAAGTTTTTGATGGAAGTAGTCAATGAAATACCAGATGAATTATTCAAAAGACTAGAGGCAAGAAGACAAGTAGTAATTGAACTGGATAAGAAAATAAGGTTGAAAAGTTACTTGATGTATATCCGGTAAACTCACCTAAAGAAATTGATGACCTAATTCCTCAAGCCAACCCGACAGTATTTTCTACTACACACCGACACATTGCTTTAATGGTAGGAAGAATCAATGAGGTAACAGAAGAGATTGAAAATGGATGGGATATATTCCTGGTTGAGAAAGAAAAACAAGAAGAATTCAGGAACCCCAAACCTATAAAAGTTTATCAGAAAGATAGAGACAAGGGGAAAGGAAAAGTTGGTGGACCACCAAGTATCAAGGTTAGAGACAACTTACCCCCACCTCCTTTAAATACTCCACTGGTAATATCAACAACTACTGAAGATCAACCGGTAGCCGAGAGTATGGATGTAGAGGATAATAATCCTAATCCTAAAGTCCTATATACTGTGGATGTCAATACTCAGAAGATCAACATAGTGGTAGATAAAGATACAACAGATAAGACAAATATGGCTAGTGAGCCTCCGGTAACTGAGGAAACTGATAACTCAAAGGAGAAACCGGTAGAAGATAAAGAACAAAAGGTAGAGACTGAGACAAAGACTGAGGAAATGAAACATATAGAGAAACAAATAGAGCTAAAGGCTCCAGAACAACAACAACAACAGGAACAGGTACATAAGGAAACAGTGCCACCGACAACTAGTGAAGTAGGAAAACCAGTGCGTAAAGAAATGCAGACACAAACAGACCTATCAGAGGTCAAAATAAGCTTGGTTACTTCCACCAGTACTCAGATTGTTGGATCATCATTAGGATACAAATCAACCAATGTGACTAAGGTACTACTTGATTCTATCAAGAAAATAACCGATTGCAGCTCACAAGCTTACAAAGCAATTGATGATACCATACCAATTTTGAAGGTAATTGCTCCTAACTATAATATAGATAACAAAGATTCTTTAGGACAATTGGATACACTGTGTAAATATATTTCAGAAAACATTAAGAAAACAAAAGAAGAGTTAGTGAAGGATAAAGTAGAAGTTGAAAAACAGAAATTCTTTGATGAGCAAATAAAGAAGTGTAATAAAGATTTTGACACACTTCTACCAGAATTATGTAATTTATTGAAAGAGTACAAAAATCTATATAAGGATACTTGTAAAACAAACTTTTTGACTGTAGATATAGACAAGAAAATGAGCAAGGTACAGGAAGAGATCAATAAACTTGCAGACAGTTTTGTCAACTCACTTGATAAACTATCATTTTTTGAGGAGAAGATAACAAATTTTGAGGAAGAACTACTTAAATTAGAGAGAGAGAAAGAAAGGATAATAAATAAAGAAAAACATTTGAGATCTAAACTAAGTCCAAGATTGGACTATTTAGCATCTCTGTGGAAGGAAATTTCTGAGGCACTAATACAGGGAAGCAAAACACTGGCAGAGCACTTGCAGCATCTCACCGGTACAGTGAAGAGAATAGAGACAACAATAAAGGATAGAAAGAATTTTATGGACAGTATAAACTTGATTTTGGGAGATCTTTTTCAAATTATAACTACCCAGCTACAAGGTTGAAACCTCAAACTCTACTGACTTCTTGACAACCTTTGTCATTGATGCCAAAGGGGGAGTAGTGGAATGAGAAAATTCAAATCACAGGACATGAATCATATGCTCAGGGGGAGCTCTCACATTTTTGGTAATATTTTTGGACTACACATTTTTGGATACTTTTTGAAATTTCTCATGAGTGTTGCCATCAATGCCAAAGGGGGAGATTGTTGGCATATGCACACTCCAATGAGACATTGTATGTGATTGAAGGTTTTGTCATTGATGGAAACCTTGCAATCCTATGGCACCGGCAAGGAATTATATCGGCAAGTTAGTGCACTGGCATCAGCAGATCACACTCTACACCGGCACTCAGGACACTGGCACTGGCACAGAAGAAAAGAAGTATACCAGCACAGAGGCTGACAGGATTTTGTTATATTATATTTTGTTTATTATTGTAAAATTGTGTAAGCCGACTTGGTAATTTGTAAAATGACTCTTATATATAAAAGAGATCATTGTAGACATTTGAGAGAAGTGTTGTAGAAGCATAAAAGAAAATATTAAGCAGACCTATTGTGTAAAATATAGGTTAAGAGGTATATGTAAAGAACAAAGCAAGAACGGATACTGAATCTGGTATTGAAGATGCTATTGTAAAATAGTACAAGATATTGGATTTGTATAATCCTTATTGTAAGTTAGTGTGACTTCCCATTGAGCAGTGAGCTCTAGGCAGTTGGCCTTCCTGCATGTGCAGGCCCCTATTGTAAGTAATATTCTCTTATTGGCTAGTGAGTGAATATTGTGGGTCACAAATCCCACTGAGGTTTTTCCCACACCGAGTTTCCTTGTTAAAATCCTATGTTATGGTGTGCTTTTCATGTGGATGTTCTTGATTCTATTTATTGCATTATTTCTTGCATACCGGTACACTGTTATATTATGTTTTGCATGTTTTAAGTTAAGAAATTCTAACTACCAATTAGATACTGATTCACCCCCCCTCTTAGTATCTTTGGGATTCCTAACAATCACATCACATCACATTGTGTTTGGACTCTGCACGATGTATCGATAAGCATGACCTAATTGACACGTCACACCTACCTAAAATCCAGCAATGATTTTAAACCATTTGATGATCGTAGATCAATGACTGAAGTTTTATTTTGCCCCAAATTTCTGAAGAGAATGCAGTTCTCTAGAAAGTGCTCGGAATGAAATTGGATTCAATAGACACGTATCAAATGTTATGGTTGATAATGTTGGTCATTTAATGTCTTGTCACTAACTGCAATCCACCTACCCCCATGACTTTAGCATGACTTCCAATATGGTATTTGGTATTGGTTTAGAGTTGTTTCCAATTTCATACATTAATGCAATTATGGGAAAGATTTGTAGAGATAAACGAAAGATTTAAAACAAATTAAAGGAATTAATACGGTTAGAGAAGGAATTATTACAATTAAGAGATTCAGCTATTTATAGATGATCTCTACTTTTTTCATCTTTAATTATCCTTTGGTAGATAAATCATCGGAGCTCATGGTAGTTAAATTTTGCCTCTGGTTTAGGTCTATAGGCTCAGGCTATATAATTTGGTATTTTGATTTCTCAAGATGGACATTCCTATCTGCTTGAGAAGCATGTTTGCAAAGGACCAGAGGGAATTTTTGGGCTCTGTTAGAGACCCAGCCCTCCAATCAGTCTATAAGGAGCTTGGGATGTTCATTAATGAGGTTGTGAGGATGGTGCAGGGTAGAGAGTTTCTGCAAAATAAAAATAGATATCACATTAATATGGACATTACATTCCAGTTTTTGGCATCTCTTCTGGACCTCGGGGGAGACAAGGTGGATATGTTGTTGCTGTTAAGGAAGGTGTTTAAATAACACTTCCTTGGAGATGATGTTACTATTGTCATCTTTGCAGAAGTAGGGGTGGGGATCCCTTGGGTGAATGAATTAACCAAGCTTCTCCTCCCTGACCAAACAGTGGTTAGGAAACCTTTTCTTTTGAACCTAAATGCAGAGCAATTGATGCATCATAGAAAATGGGTGCAGATTGGTAGGGACTTTCTCTGGAAATGGTTTCTCCTGGATGACTTTCCAGACTACAGATGGCTTGAAGAATTCTCATAGTTTATAATGTCTGAAGAATTCTACATAGAGGGAGGACAAGATTCTTAGGGTAAACCATGAATGTCTCCACTACTTGTGCCCTAGCCCTGAGCCCCTAGTAGTTTTGTTTTTTTGGCTATTTCCTCGTAACCTCACTCATTTTGGCTTTAAATTTTTTGAGGGACTTCGACATGTAAAAATTGTAAATTTGCGAAATATATATAGTGATAATTTTACAAATTCTAGTTTGTTTCATTTTGCCTCTTATGGATATAAAAATGCTTTCTATTTCATTTTATTATTTGTTGTTTCCATCATGCCATGACAAGATACTTAGCATAATCATTATGTTTTGAAATAGCTTAAATAGTTATTAATTTGTGTGGATATAAGATTTAATTTTCATCATAAAAAAATAGCAAGTCTATTCTAATTTCTTCTCTTAAGTTAAAGAACAAACTCAATGTCACTTTTGAGATGGCCTTTTCTATAAGATATTTGAAGTGCTTGACAAAGAAGTATTTGAAAAAACATAATGTCAAGGATTGGCTACAAGTGATAGCATCCAATAAGGATCGCAATGTCTATGAGTTACGTTTTGTTTTGTCTATGAGCTACGTTATTTCAATATTTTGTTAAACAATGGAAATAAATTTAAAACCATGATCTTCTTAATTTTATGTTTCTTCCTCTATATTTAATATTAAAAAAGAATCGAGTTCGTTTCATTAATTATTTGTACATCGATTATAAATTATTATAAATATAAAAAAAGATGTTTATCTCACGAAAAACAAGTGAATTAAAAGTCCAAATAACTTCTTGTAATTTTTTTTGGATAATTTCAATATAAAAAAGAAATTCCAACTAACTAGGTACATGGACATGTATTTACAGTCCTATTGAATATAATTCAAAGGGTTAACTTAAAATAGAATTCACATAGTTAATATAATTTTTTAATATGTTTTAAGAGTTTTATTTTGGGAGTTAACAATTCGTATAGATGTCATAACATCCCCTAAAATCATTTATATTTAATTTGCTAAGGTGGATTTTAAAGTTTATTTTTTAAAATAATCTAGTAAATATATAAATTAACAAAAAATAATGTAAATATTTAAAATTGATTTAATAAATATATAATTAAAGAAAAAATAACTTAAATATTTTAAATTAATTTAATAATATCCCTTTAGAGAAGTCACCTTCTTATCATTAGTTTCCAGTTTATCAAAGGTTACTAAGGCCTTCAAATCAACATCCAATGTGTACTTTTAGGCTAATGTATAATATTAAACATAAATTATGCTTAAAAATATATCCTCTCATTAAAATATATATATATATATATATATATATATATATATATATATATAAGGTAAGTGCTATCATTACAGCGGATAGCTCCCTATATTGTAGAAAATAAAAATTACATACTATTTCAGGCATCTGCCACACTAACCTTTTCTACCATAAACTACTATAGACACACCTATGGACACCCAAGCCTGACAACCAAACAACCAGTGATCAACATAGACATAAAACATCATCCCATTACCCATAGACCCATTACATTTCTCCACTTATTGCATTATATATCACAACTACAAATTCACCAATATTGATAGCATTGTGGGTAGAGTTCTCAGGGAGCCACCAGTCATCAGATTTTGTCATCCTTCTAAATGGCTCCATTTTACCATTGAAAATAGCACATATAAACACTTCCCACGCATTCTCCCCAAAAGCCTTGATACGCTTGCGCTCCTCCATCCAAATCTCCCTTCTAGTCATCTCATGTATGACATCACTATCAACAGAGCCACCATTGCCCGCATCATCAATATCCTCCAAATCCTCCTTCGGCTCAGAAGATAGGTAATTTTCAAACTGAAAATATACCTTTAGAATGCTTACATTGACACCCTCATCCAGACTTAAAATGGCATTGGCAACACTATTCACAATGAATGGCTTTACAAATCCATTAAGTAATTCAACCATGCATTCCCCAAGGTCAATGACATTGAGCAGGGACAAGATGACCACTCCAACACTACATCATCACACCAGTGTCTCTCAAAATTGAGAGCGATGCCCATAAGCCCACGGATAGCATCATAAACCTGCTCTCCAGTGATGAATAGGTTGTGTAGTTGTGTTCCCAATGCCTATTCATAGTTAACATAGCTCATTGCTCCAAAATAAGTCATCTGCCACAATCTTGTCTCTGTGTATTTCACAAAAATAGCACAACCATCTGCAAGAGAATGTCTTTTGAAGAGTCTCTATAGAAAAGTGCACATTGTAGATCACTATCATTCCTTCACCGCCAAAATCTTATACCACAAAAAATAAAATAAAATATTTTGAGAGAACATAAAATAAAATAGAGAACATAAAATCTTTATTTATCGATTTATACTACTTTATTCTATTATATTTATTCATCTTTTCATTTATCTTTTTTATGTTGATATGTATATATATTTTGTTTTGTATATTTTGTTATTTTATTTTTTATTTTTATATATTTTCTATTGTTTTCATATATATATATATATATATATATATATATATATATACCTTCACACACACACACACACACACACACACACACACACACACAGATATATATATATATATATATATATATATATATATTATTTTATTTATTATTTGTGTCATTGTTTCAATGATCTTTTATATATTTATTTACTTATTTATCTCTTTTATGTTTCTCTCTCACATACTCCATTACTCTTATGTGTATGTTTATAAATTTATACCTAGTCTATAGACTATAGTGGCAATGGCTACACAACCCTTACATTGCAACATTCAAAAAACTGCAACATACATCATAACTGCTACTTAACCATTGTTAATGCTGGAAAATATCCTTAAAGATATGTAAGGGTTGCGTAGTTGTTGTGGTCTATAGTAATGCATTTATTATTTAGATCCTGAAAGATCTCGTCTACCTTCTATTGCCAACACAACTTTCTATTTTGTGATTTGAAACTAGGCTAGCTCTAACATAGTAATGATGATACGTATCACTCATTCTCTATTGTCAAGGAATGAAGCTAGATTTCATCCTTCCAGCAGTGGCCTTTGAGGTTAGATGTTGATTTCCCTTCTACATGGTCGATCCTAATTCCTTACTGTGTCCTGTCCCTTGTTGCATATGAGGCTTATGCGTAAAGGCTAACAGTCACAACTTGATAACTCAATGATGAACCACTAGTACCAAACCGGTACTGAGAGGGGGGGTGAATCAGTACAAACACAAAATGTGGTCCAAAACCGGTTTGACAGAAAACACTCACAATGACTGATAAACATAGATACCGGTAAAACAGAGTGCAACCGGTAGCATCCAGAATAACTCAAACAGTCATGAATCGGTCACTTACTAAGCTTTTCTCTTAGATCAATACCACATTATCATAATATTCTCATGCATGAACTAGTAGATCTAACCATCAAATCTTCACAATAGTGAGTTCAATACGTTTTATAGACAGGCATAAAACATAGAAACTTCATGTGCTTAACAGATAAAACAAAGCATCACAAGACAAAAGCATTTCACATGACACACATATTTTTCACGTGGAAACCCAACTAGGAAAAACCACGGTGGGGATGAATACCCACAAGCTTCTTTTTGAACTCTTTAGAAGTCCGCTCTATTAGGAGCCTTGTCCGGTTAAGAACATTACAATAGGTTCTGGTAGGAACCGATCCTGTTAGGGATCACCTGATTAAGGGATACCCGGTTAAGGGTTAAACCCGGTAGGGTCACCTTGTTAGAGGATTTTAAGAACTCAATAGCTGAAAGGATCTCCTAAGCTTCTCTAGCTTCTCAGAACTCATTAGCTTCAAGTTACCCGGTTAAGGGATTTACAGCAAGCCGGTTAAGACCACCCGATTTAAGGGATTTTGAATCAAGCCAGTTAAGGCTACCCTGTTAGGGGATTTTGCAACTGTTGAAGTGGTTAGAGATCAACAGGTATTACAATGATCTATTAACAGTACTTAATACTAATATAGATCCGTTTAGGCTCCTCTTTTCCTTCTGCACATACACTTTGCAGGTATCTCTTTTCTCCTATGGTCTGGCAAGAATCTTGTATCACTTTCGTTGGATACACACAACTTTTTGCCAACAACTTTAGACAGAAACCTAACATTGACCTTATAGGGAACATACAGGTCGGTAGCAAAAACCCTAAATCCTAAACCTGTTAGGTTGAGCAATTCAAACGGTTCGATCCTGACCATTGAAACATACTGCATTGGATGCACCAGTCTTGAGTCGATCTCAAGACATTCTCCATCGTCCATTATCCACCGTTTTCATGGCGGCTGATAACCCATCACGCGTTATCACAATTTGACAGACTTCGCACATTCCCGAGGTAGATAGGAATAGTCTTCTTCATGCAAGATCCTTCACGCGCACAGAGCTTACGTGGCAACACGATCTGTCCTCCATCATACTACTAACTCATCACACAAAGATCACCGATTGAGTCACACAGACTTGAGATACTCCAACCAGAAACCCTGAAGTGGAAGCTGCCTTACCAACCGGTAGTCATACAGTGCTTCCATGTGTCGGTTCCCATAACTGCATGCCAGTTCACTTTGAACAAATGTGCCTCTTCACTTTGGCATATACCGGTTCACACATATGCCGGTATCTCTTTCTTCACTTATCTCATGTGCCGGTTCACACTATGTCTCATATTGACATCAATGACAACACACAATATCATTATGTCTTCATGCTAGTTTTACATAAGGCTCATGCCGGTTCACATAATGCCAACACAACTCACACATATTTATGATATGTCCCCTTGAAATTTATTATTCAAGGTAAGATTTCACCTTTAAATTCAGCATTAAGGTGACATTTGATTGCACCCTGACGTCTAATATTAAGCTCACAAAACTCCCTGTTGTAGATGGATACTCTGATAAGACTCAAAGGCTTGAAAAGGCAAATGGCCTTCTAGGGAGAGATTATGAATGAAATATTTCATGGCATCTTGCAGTATCCACATGAAGTAGTTTTTCATGTAGTGGCCAAGATATTAGGAAATGATATCATGAAAAGTGATGACAGGACTAGGGCTAATCCTGATATTGCTGCAATGTTTCTTACAATTGCCATGTATACTTAGCGGGAAAGAGACGTGGTTGAGTGAAATCTGTAGGGAGGTTTTCATCCCAACAATCCTTATGGAATTAGACAGAGTGTTGGTTAATATTGATGATGAATTAACTATTCCAAAACCAAGGCAGTATGATATCCTTATACTAAATAAGTGTTTGGTCCCAAGGATGTCTATTCTGACAATTTATGATGCAGTTGAATTTGCATTGAGGAGAGCTGAAATTAGGTGGAGCCTAAACTTTCTCATCTGACTCATTCAGGTCCAAGGACCCAATCGGGAGGATTGGTTTGAAAACTACCTCCTAGAGGAAGGGATTTGGGTAAATGAGAAACCAAAAATTCTGGCCAGGGCATAGGCCTAGCTTAATGGGTAGCCTCAGACAGAATTTTGTTAAAATAGTTATAATATTTAAACCCTCTAAATGCTATTTTTTCTTTAATATATTAACTCTGTCAGACTTTGAAGCAATATAGTTTAACAGTAACTTTGAACTTTTACAGTTAATCATACTTGATATAAATAGGTAATCATACATGGGTATTTTGATAATTTGAAGGCATTTCACATTACGCTTTTGATAATTTCTAATTGTTAAAGTTGTCTGATTGATGATCACTATGGATTCATGTACTCTATTTTATAAGCATATTTTCAACTAACAACTTGTAGAGGAGATTGCAGAAGAATTGTTGAGTGGTTTTGTAGGACCATGGCAGGAAGAGTGGAAACTAATCGGGAAAGAATAGACATCAGCAAACAAGATTAAAATATGGAGAATGATTCATATCATTAGATAGTGAAAAGATAATCCTTAGTTTATGTAATAAAATGTTATGTATAATAATGTAATAGATCATTGGACATTTAAATGGGGAGCTAAATGCCCGCCTTAGTTCTTTCGCTAAGTCTAGGATAGAGAAACTTTGTAATTTAGATTGATTTAGGATTTTTTGGAATTATGTTGGACTTAATAGTCTTGGGCAAGACCCAAGGTTTTATTGACTCCGTTATTTCCTACCGGTGCCCGCACTGAATGGAGTTTTTAAAATGTAGCATTTTATTAATTATTATTAAAATTGCAGCCCTTGGCCTTTTACCGATCAAAAAAAAAAAATCTTGTTTCCATATAGATAAATATTATTTTATTATTTTATAGAAATTATAATTATATATGCCTTCATTATTTTTCTTTTATCAATAATTTAATAATTTTATTAATATATAAGAAAGATACAAAATGTTGTGGGCAGTTTTATCTTTCTACCACACAAAACCACCAGACTACAAAACACTTATTTTAAACCCCTGTTGCAGACCAACCCCAATTTGGATGACATAGAAGAACCCGTCCAACTATCCATAGTTAAATAATTTTAAATTTCAAAGCATATACATAAGAGAAGAAAGGGGATTAACCCCCAAGGAGAACATGTAGGGAACATATCAAAAAGCACATCAAACTAGAGACCACTAGGAATCTTCAGGAGCAGGAAGACCTAGCAGGTGACAAAGCTCTGGGTCCTTTTTAATAGTAGCCACCACCTTGGAGGCTTTCTCAGTTGCCTCTCTTGGGCATAACTCTCTTCCAACTTCAGCTCGAGCAATCACATGCAGGGCATGGAGGTATTCTTCGTAGGCATAATCTTGGCTCACAATTTCACGGCTACCCATGTGCATTTGGCCCGTCTTCTACACCTCCTCATAAACCCTTCCTATTGTCACCTAAAAAATGGGATAGTAGCCACCCTCTTTGAGATCCCTTTGATAGGAGTGAGTTCCACCTGCAGGACCACCCTCACAATTACTGCATCCAAATTCACCAGGTTGTCTTCCTCGATGAGGGTTTTCTACACCTTAAAAACCTCCTCCTCAACGTCAAATCCCCACGCTGCTGTGAGGGCCAAAATCTCATTGTTAGTTCAATAGTGATGCCCTAAATAGGAAATGTCTTCACAAAGGATAAGATTCACCGCATCAACAAGCTTTTTGTCCTTACATTTGAAAAGGCCTTTCAATCTTTTGTCTATCACTTTCCCCACAAATGGGACAAGCTTCTTGTTAGAGGAGAAGAAGAAATTCGCCTCCATTGCAGATTTGAATTATCTCCTTCACCAAACCAATCTCTCTAAGAGGAATTTCCCACTACCACACACAACCCTAGGATTATCTCTAAAGGAATTCTTTAACACACCTCAGGATTATCCCTAAAGGAAAGCTTTCATTAATATAATTTATACTTTAAAATTGAATATTTTTAAATAATATTTACAATACATTACATTATATTATATTATATCTTATTTATTATCTATAAATTCATAGGCTCATAGAAAATTATTTTATTACAATATGTAGATATTTTAATACTATAAAGGCAAGTACTAGCCACTACGTGGCATTTGTTTAATTAGAAAAAGCTTTAATTTTCTAATTTGTTTTCTTGAAATAAATTAAATCCATCAGAGTCTTGGACCATCACTTTGATAAACAATTTAAAAATTAAATCCATTGAAGTCTCGGACCATGCCTTTTCATGAGCAACGAGCATAGATCAACGGTGTAAGGTGGATTTTGGGATGAAAGTGGAAACGATAAACTTTATTCCAAACTTCGCCTGGAAACACTAACCGCCCATGGGATGATGAACTGTCACTGTGTTTGTTGACGTGGATGAAAAAATGGCAAAAGTTGTGGGACCCACGACAACTGACAATAGATACCATCATCCGTTGGATGAGCACGGATCAACGACTTAGGGTGGATTTCGGCCTGAATGTGGGAAGTAAGCACATTTGTGAGAACTTTGCCCAAAATTGAACATTTTACATTTAATTAACTATAATTAAGTCTAAAAACCTTTATTTTGGGCAAAAGTTGAAAAGGATTAAAAAGACTTAAAAAACTATTCAGAAAAGTGACTCGTATCTGGTGACGTGGCCGAAAAATGGCAAAAGTCTTGGGACCCATGTCAACTAACAACAGATAACATCGTCTGTTGGATGAGAAGAGATCAATGACTTAGGGTGGATTTTGGCCCGAATGTGGGAAGTAAACCCATTTTTTAGAACTTCGCCTGGAAGTGAACGTTTTACATTTAATTAACTATAATTAAGTCTAAAAAGCTCTATTTCGAGCGGAAGTTGAAAAGGATTAAAAAGACTTCAAAAATAGTCCAGAAAAAGTGACTCGTGTCTAGTAATGTGTCCACTGTCCTTGGAATTTAGATCGAAGTAATGAATGTTTTGTCCTTCGGCGGTGAATAGATATTAATAATTTATAAAATTACAACAAGATTCTAGAAATTTTCCCTTTAGGTATTACTTTTGAACTTTTAAGCATTTTCAAAATAAATGACTCATAATCGTTTTTCATTTCTTGGACAAATAAGTAAATCCAGGGAGATTCAAAAAGGGCTACTAGATTGAGGAATGCAACAGAGTCTGTGTGCACCAATCTAGTGAAATAAAAATTTCGAGTAAAGTCTAGAACACCTACATCCCAAGTTTTTTATTTTTCTGAATCTCCTAGTTAAATTTGAGGGCTAGAAATTTTAGGCTTGTATCTAGCATTATTTTGAACCATTAACAGTAATAGTGATGGGGAAACCAGAAAGTAGTAGTTCAACAAAAAGCCAAGTGAATAAAAAAATATACCTAACCAAATTGGTTAAAACACCAAGTTTCAATGATGAATACCATGATATTTATGACCCTGCTATCCATAGTAAAAATCATATCATAGAAATTAGATATGAATTGTCTAATAAGGCGGGAGATCCAAATAGGGAAAAATTTACTATTTTCAACACAATGTTAAAACAAAGTACAAATAAAATTGCATCGTGGGATGTTGGATTGGGAAGTATGGTGCTACCTATAGTATTCCATTGCCCTCAATTTGTCATGATTTGTACCAAAAATAATGATGAAGATAAAAATAAATTGTCAATAAAAATATAAAAGAGGAAATTCTATCCATAACCGAGGAAGAATTTGCTCGTTTGTTGAACCTAGGGTTTGAAGCACAAAACTCAAATGTCCACATTGACCTAGGAAAGCTAGCAAAGAATTATGAGAGTGTCAATCCAAGTCATAGAGATTCATTTATCAAAGCTCTAATAGTGTGTGGTACTCCATTGGATCAGAATCATAAGCCTCCTTATGATTATAACATTTTTTTTCCATGGGTTCAGGATACTATTTCCTTGCTGACATTTTGGTTGGGATTGGAAAATGATAGGGAAGTGGGTGATAGCCTTCTTGAAATGATTTTTAATATCCATTGTCTAAGTCAACCAGTAAGATATAATTGTGTTGAGCACATTGTTCAATCCATGCAAAACAATTACTAATGATAAAAAAAGGTTGCAGTAAGACATTTAGGTTCTCATCCTACTTGTGCTATCTTTTTTTAATCCAAGTATTGCACAATATTAGAGACCAACAATCTTCACATTGTGAACTATAAGATTGATGAGAAGAATCAAGATAGAACAGAGTATCCAATATATGAATGGACACCTAAGATAAGGAAGGAAGACAATAGAAAAAACTACAACCATTTTGTAGACTTCATTTTGGCACCAATGTTTCATGTAATTACAAGCACTCCAATGCCTAGATTTTATGGGTCTTGTAGAGATTGCATTCAACTCAGAAGTCAAATACAATTGGTTGACTAGTTTTTCATACAAGAATACACTATATTAAGTTTCTACAAATCAATAGTAAAACCCTACAAACTTCCAATACATGTGACATAGAGGGTATTTGCATTGGAATATGTATGGCAGTTTGATAGCACAGATAGGCTCTTTCACGGACATCAAAAGAAGAGCATATTTCCTTTCTTGCCTTTCTCATGTGGAGGGTTCACATTTGAGAGAAAATCATTCATTGTGGCACATGATTTTTTGACAGTTTTTAGCTTTGGTCATGAGGGTCTCTGGCAGTATGATCTAATGGGTGTAGTTCAAGAAAGGCTTAAGAAAAATGGGAACTCTGAAAGGTTATGCCAACATGAAAGTAAACCATTGCTAGAAAAGCTTCGAAACATGGACTTCTAGGATGAGGTAAAAAAGAGATGGAGAAAATTGCCACTAACAATAACATTTCAACAGAAGAATTGTCATCACAAATCATGGCATTCCACACAACAGAGTAGGGGATCCAAAATAGGAGGTCCCACAATTTCTACTAAAAAATCTACTAATCCATCTAACAAATATGTTCCCAAAACAATTTTGCAAGAATGTAAAGATAGATTTTGGACTCAAACCAAAATAAATGATTTTTGGAGTATGAGGAAGAATCTCGGTGAACCAAAGACTAGTGTAGAATTTGAGTCCATTGACAAGGATGAAGAATTTAGAAAATTTTGGAATATGGAGCATCCCACAACAACATATGACATGAGTGATGATTAAATTGAGTATGAGGATGAGGCCACTCCAACAACTACTATAGTCCCTACAATATTTGGTGCAGTCAATGAGTCCATAAAAGAAAAATATATAAAAGGGGAAAACATTGTGGAAAAAATGGGTTTTGAAGGTGGCGGTCTAGGTCCCATAGGAAAAGGCATTTGGTTTCCACTTGAGGTATAAATTCCATCAGATTCAAAATCAAAAACTCCTATCATACCAGTCATTGGACTTGATTTGTCAGATTCATCACGAAAAGGTACTATTCATTACCCTCCATCTCCACCTGCATTTGTTAGAGGTTAAAATCCATAACCACCAACACATCATGGTATTCCTATTGGTGGTGAATAAAGTGCCACTACCACTGGTGTGGAATCTAGGGATAGCATTCCTATTAGCATCCAGTCAAGTGCCACTATGTCTAGTGGGGTTGGCATGGGTACTACTATTGATACTAGTTGTCTTGGTGTTGGACAAGTGCAACGACAAAATATATCTCACAATAGGCCACTAGTGGTAGATACTCATACTATTCAAAATCCCATATCAAGTGCCACTGCCACTACAAAAATATCATTTGCAGCTTCAAAATAGACCCCTCAAAAGACTAGAAAAACTACACATGCAAGTGACAGTGGGACAGGATCAGGAATGGTTGCTGGTACTCCTCATAATGCATTAGTTAAAACCACATAAATAGGTAGAAATGGAGCCTATGCTAAGTCACCTTTCAAACATTCAATTGCTTCAACAAGCTCAAATTTGCAATTGCATGATTACTATGAAAAATTTGAACACACAACAAATGCAAATAAATAAAAAAAGAGAGTATTGCATCTAGGGTTGCCCTGACTCAAGTTTTAGAGGAACACCTTACAACGAACAGGGTATTTCCAACATATGACCCACACAAAGATATGATGGATTTCATGGTTGTTATGCCCCCAAATAAAGATAAAAATCCACCACACAGTCAGATAGATCCCTCTAAATTTCAAGTTAGTACCCTCCAAATGGATTTTTCCAAAGTACAAAATATAGACAAAATTAGTGTGTCAAAAAAGACTTATGAATTGGTCTACACTTCATTGCTAAAGGTGGAGAGAGAGAAAAATAAGCTGGAGAAACAAATAGAAAATTTATAAGTAGACCTGGAAAATGAAAAATCAAAGAGGAAAGCAGAAGATAACAAGTGCAATGATTTACAAAAAAGGATAAAAGATTCAGGCTCTATAGTAGAGATTGCAAAGAAGGAAAAGATGGAGGCAAAATTGAAGGAACTAAGGGAAAAACTAGCTAAAAGCAGTAAAAAAATTGATAACAAAAGAGATAGTTCATAAAACATTATACAAAAGTTATGATTCTGTTGTTGCCAAAACAAAAAAACAAATACAAGATCTATTGGATCATGAGAAGGACAAAGAAAAACATTTGGAAGAGGAAGTAGAGGAAGAAAGAAAAAATGTGCACAATTGAAAGAAGACTTGCAGAATGCAAATGATAAAATTAGAACTTCAAAGGATAGATTGAAAGATAATATGAAAAATACAATGAAGTATATACAAGAAAAAATTTGGGGGCAAATAATGTAGAGGAGTGACAATTTGCATGAATGGTTTGAATTGAATGAAAGTCTGAGATTAATTTATTCGAAGATCAAAGGGCACATTGAGAAGGGCATACATGTTTATTCAAAAGAGGATATGGAAAAATAGATTTTGCAAGCAGTCTATAGTACCAGTGACAAATATTTGGCATCCAAGGGAATTAACAGCTGCATTGATGCCATAGTTAAGACATCATCTATCCTTAAAAAATGCCAGAAAATAAGGGAAACATTTGAAATTATGGATAAAGGTGGCAAAAAGTTGAAGCTGCAAGAAAAGACAACCACTTTGATTAAACTTGGTTTGTCAAAGTCCATTGACCCATCAAATAAATTCATTGGAAAATAATCTTACAAAAAAAGCATGGAGGAAAAAATGAAGTCTGATTTAGACTTGCTTCCTAAGGACACAACTCCCCAAAGCTTTTTGGAATTCATCAAACCATTTACAACTTTGAATGTGCTATTGGGTGAAACACTGATGTCAAGTCACTCTTCTAAATATGGATTATTGATGAAGTTGTAGTTGACTTACCATAATTTAAAGAATATTGGACTTCCATCAGACGAAGAGTGGAGCACCCTACAAAAACTGGCACAAAAATCTCAAGAATCATAGTATGGATTGCACAGTTTTCTGCTTTTACTCTTAATTTCAAGGTTTTATGTTTTTTCTATTTGAAATTTGGCATCGCTTGAAATAACTCTATTTTATGAGCAAGAAAAACCCAACACTCGCTATTGATAATCCAACCTATGATGCATAGTGCAAAGCTTCAACCTTGTAAATTTGTATTCTCAAATTCTCTCAAGTTCTAATATTTCTCTATTTCTAATTTCTAGGTTTTGGGCACTGCTATTATCTATATTTAATTTGTCATGGATTGAATTAATATTTAATTTTGAACTCTGTTTTTTTATCAGGAGACATGTAGCAGTTGCTAAATTGCTAAATTGCTAATCTGGGTTATGATGACCATGTAAATTTGTGTTGAGTTTGTGACACTGATGGCAGTCAGGATGATATATTCAGTGTTCAGTTCCTTAGTAATTGATTTTAATGTTGAGTCTTCACATGTTGCAAATCGACCTGAAGCTGTTGTTGCTCCCTTATTTCTATAAAAGGGAATTTAGAGTCATTTGCAAAGGGTTCTGAAATTTTGTATTGACTTTTGCATGGAGAATCACACAGAGGCGTGTATTGAATGAATTGTATCATATGGCTATATTTTGAAAGAATTAATGAAAATCTAAGTTCTTAACATGTCTAAATAAACATCTCTCTATCAATAAACACATTATGGTATTTTATTATGTTATTTTAAATCTAGGAATAGAAAGTTGAAAAATACAATTATAGATCAATATTAAGTTCTAATTACAAAAAGTTGACAGACTCATAAAATATCATCAAGTTATCAACCATAATAATATTATTTTGTAATATGAATGATGAGATACAATAATAAGATTAATAAATACCAATCTCTTATAGTTACCATTCCTCCTCATCAAATTTAGAGCTTTCTTGATTCTTGTCTATGTTTTCTTCACTTTGTGTCTGCATACCTTTGTTGAACTGCATCTCAATGCTACCAGTAGGTCCAGTACATGAGTCAATATTCCTACTAGCACTTTGGTTTGAAGTGTTTCCCAAACCTCTTCTTTCACATTTGGACCTCGAAATTTTTAGTGCCCTATTGTAAGGAAAAGTTTGGACATCATACCTAGATGTATAGAGCCTCAAGCAATTTTCCAAAATTTTGTCTAGTTTATTTCTTAGCTTTTATTTTAGGAACCCCAAAGCATTTAAAGCTCTCTCATCTTCCACCAAACCCAATATCATGGTAATACATAAATCAACAAGCTTGAAATATTCTAGTACTGAATCACGCAACACTTCGTTCTCACCTAGATTTTTCTAAAGCCTTGTTACTGATATCTCTTTGTGGGGGTTCTCCATTTTGTCATATTGTTCCCTTATAGTATATGAAAAACGAGCTGATTTCTCTAAGAAGAGTTTTGGCTAATATTCCATTTATAGTTACTCCATTCAATTCTCTAGATATGCAAAAATGTTTTATCAAAGTCAGTATCTTACTTCAAAAATCAGTTGGACTATTGAGGCTCCAATATTGAGGAAACACAATAGACTTGGCTTTGAATAGTTTGGGAGGAGGGAATCCACTTCTAATCTGTGAGGAAAGATCATAGGCAATTTTCTTCATAGAAGTAGTTACTGACTCAACAATCTTGTCAAAATATTCCCTTGTAACTCTTGCTAGTTGCTTTGTGGGGTGCTTTCTTGGTTCCTCGAGGTCGACCATGGCATAAAAGTGAATTGGTATCTCAACTCCCCGTACATTGGCACATACCTCCTAGTTTGTACCAGTTTGTAAAAAGTTATTAGGATTGTTCAAATTTGTGAGTGCCCGCCACTTAACAAATTTTTCATCAGATAGTGTTGGTTGACTTCGATAAAGACTATCGAGGGTCATGCATGTCAACTTACACAACATAGTATAATTTGCAATATATGTAGCTCTTTGTTGGGTAGTCTTCATAATATTCCTCATTTCCTATAGCATGGGTAGAAGAGCTGTTAAAGTTAAGAGTGTCTAGATATATTACTTAACCTCCAAATAAGGTTAGGAAATTTTGGTTTCTCTGATTTGTCATGAGTTGTGTGAAATAATCCAATCAAGGAAGGCTATTCTAAAAAAACTCAATGCACTAGACCATCCAAAGATATCCATCTGGTATCATTATCCTTGAGAAGCTTGTTCCCATCAGTTATTCCATCAGCAAAGTGTTGAAATTCCATAAATTACTTTGGACTTTGACAAAAGTGTGAGTAAAGCTCTTGGATTAAATTTTTATTTTTTTACTGGAGCATACTTGCTCACAAGTCCAAAAGCTAGATTCATTCTATGAGCCATGCAGTGAATGCCAGTAATGTAAGGTACAAAAGAAGTTTCTATCTTTGTACAAAGACCTTTCTTGTGACCTTGCATTACTGAAGCTCCATCCACTCCATCACACACCATTTTTTTGGAAATCATCATGTCATCCGTACCTCCATATTCAATTAAACATCTCTTTACTAGTTGAAATAAATTATACGTTGTCGCACTATCCTTCATTTTAGCAACAGATTGTAGATGAGGTTGGAGGGCATGATTATGTATAGTATAAAGATGCATGCATACCCACAAAGTATTATCTACTGTTGTAACTTTGTCTAAAGAAAATGCAATAAAGTTTGACTCTCTTATTTTTTCCTTTACATCTTCTTTTTCAACCTCAGGAAGACAACTTTCCCATTCCCATCCACTATTTAATGACTAGTGACTATTAGGATAGCTAGGAACTTTCAAAAAGTGTAATAAACCACTAATTAATGGGAAATCTGTCATAGCACACCCTTAGCTTAAAATATAAAAAACATCACTTAATTGAACAACTTTTCCCAGTTGTTCTATTTGCATTGCTTTTCCAAAAATAGCTTCAATATAACCTTTAACTTCAGTAGGATTCATTTGTATTTTCTCATGAAAATAATTCTCTTCGACATTCCTCACATGCTTACATTCCTCTTTTTTTTTCCATCTTATCATTGATTTTTAAAATCCATCTATCATTTGTTTTTCATGAACTTTACCCATATGCTTTTCTATGGTGTCAATTTTTAGCTGCAACCTAATTTCCTTGTTATGTTTCCAAGTACAAATTTTACTATTGGCATAACTGAAGGAGATGATGATGAGATGAGAAGATGACTAGTGAAGTTGATATGATCAGGTACATGTTGTCAAGGGGAGATTGTTGGCTTGATGATGATGACATAATTGTAATAAGATGTTTGATAACTTTATTTGTGTTATCATTGATGACAACCATGTTTGTTTAGTCATCTAGGTCATCTAGAACAACTGGTATAGCCTAACTGGTAGTGGAATCAGTTAGAAAAATAAAACTACTAAGTTGTTGTCAACCGATAAACAAGAATAGAGCGATGATCAAGCAACTGGTACAGATGATTGGTGAAGAGTTAAACATTGCAGTTCAGAATATATGTTCATAACATTGGCATGAGTGTGATTGAAATCACATCAAGTTTGGTGAATCGAAAATCACATTTATAATTGATTGTTATAAACTCTGTGCAAAAGAATGAATACTGGTACCAGAACTTTAACCAATAATGATTTAAGGTTTGGCAGTGGATCTTATCATGATCATAACTTAGTGATGACATGTCATAATCCGTGTGTAATGATAAGATGGTATTTGAGCGCGTACAAGAATCACATTTATTGGGAAACAACAAAGTACTTAGAAGAATGATACAAGGATTTGATTTCTTATCAAATCGATGTGTAGTGATCATTCAATGACAAAAATCATCTAGAAATTTGTTATAATGATTTGTAATATATTTTGGCAGAGTTTTTTACCATGCTAAATGTAAATTCATTGTATCTTGTTGATGTAATTAGGGTTTGTAGCCACCCTAACTGAAAAAGTATATTTAGGGCTAGTTGGAGAAGAGATTTTGTGTCATTGGTTTGAGAAGAAGGTATTGTTGAACGAGTTTGAAGTGTCTACATGTGTGCAATAGAGTTGTACTGAAAAGGATCAGTACTAGCAAGCAAGGAAGTATTGTAATTATATCATCTAACCTATTGTTCCCTAACAATTACAAATGTCTGAAATCCCTTAACCGAGTAGATTCTAATAGGTGTGATATTGTAAATCTCTTCACCGGGTGGCCCATTAACTTGAGTTTGAAATCCTCTAACAAGGTTACTCTTAACATGGTAGAGCTCCTAACAGGGCTAAGGCAAAATCCCTTGACTGAGTGACTCCTAACATCTTTACTTTGTTTACATATTAATGAACACTTGAGTGAATGGTTTGTTAAATCATCTTAGAAGATTGTTTGAGTAGTTACCGGTATAGTTTTGTGAAGTGTTGCAGATTTGTTTTATTGCTGATTTACACCCCCCCTCACTCTTAGGAATAACTGGATCCTTATAATAACACTTACACCTACATTCTATTGGAGGCTCACCTTCAATTGGATTCTCCATTGGTTTAATGAATGGATACTTTAATGCCCAATTAATTTTAAAACTCCTCACTAACATATCCCACTCCTAATCCCTTTTTGATTTTTGTTGATCCTTTTTTAATTTGGCTTTTATTTTCCCCTTTCGTGCATTATCATCTATGGCATTATCACCCAATTCGATTATATCATTCCAGCTAACCTGGGTATCTACGAGATAATCTTCTTCAAGTTCATCTTGATCTGAAATATCAGGTTCGCTGCCGTCTTCAACATGCGGTGTAGGTTGTGAACTTTGTACTTGTACTTGTGATGATGTACCTTCCTAATTTTCACCACAATCTTTGCCAAAGTCAAAGTATGAAGACAACATTATGCATTTTGTTGGCCTCTCATGGCCTTCCCCACAGTTAGAATTCCTACCCTTCTTCTTGTTCAACATCTCCAATGAAATAAAGGCTACAAAAAATATCAATTTGTTGAAGAAGTAATAATAGACTATAAAATATAATATATGTTTCATTGGCCCTATGACCTACAATCTAGATGTTTGAGGTCTCCCGAGTGACCACTTGGCACTAACGGGTTCCCACTGAATAAGAATGAACTCAACAATAGAAACAAATATAGATATATTTAGAATAATATATAAGAATTCAAAACTATGATCTCTCACCTTTAGGTCACTAGTAGTCGCCAATATAGTCAATAGCAATGATTTTCCTTGGTCTGAAACTTCACTATTGATCCAAATTCAGAGCCTAGAACCCACCAGATTGTGTAGAGATGGATCTGATCTTTGATTGTATTTATATCAATCCTTATATGACAAATTCCGTGGGAATTTTATATGGTATACAAATATTTGGTGAATCCCGCTTAACTATAACACGACTTATGTAATTTTTGAGATAATTATGGGTCGTCCAATTAATTGGCTAATATAATAGAGTTGGAAAAAATTGGGTGAATGGAGACACGCATCGACAAAATGTTGGGCCAATTGGGTCCTCCTGGGAAGTAAATCTTCATATGCCTATAGGCAAATTATGGTCATCTATTAAGGCTACCTCAGAGATTGTAGGCAAAAAAAAAAAATTACCATGTGTCCATCATATATTGTATTGGTGAAATCCTCGCATAGAAACAATTAATTACATAAAACGTATTGTGATCAGGTTGTAAATTTGATAGAAATTGATAATGTTTTGGTTGCATGGCCACCCCCAGTCGGTACAATATATTCACCATTTCCCAGGTCACTGAAGTGAAAAATTCTCCATTGACGAATATTTGTCACTAAAGTAAACTCTGAATTCTAATCCTCTAGATGGCTCAGTTATGTGGAAGTTCATGACGGCTTCTAGGGATGTCGTGACCAAATGCATTTCTTGGCAAGTCCATAATGGGAAATCAATACAATTTTGGTTTGATTCATGGAATGGCTATACCTCATTATCCTAGATTCATCAATTGCAACAAGTAATCCCACTCGTCATTAAAAAATGGGGCTCTAAATTAATAGACTATGCGAGTGCAATCAATCTATATTCAGGGAAAGTCATTTGGAAGGATCTCATGGATATTGGGATTGATGTTGATCTAATGAGGCTTCTCCAACAAGGTTTATCTCAGAGGATAGTTTTTTTGACAAACGTAGATGACAAAATCATATGGGCCCCAACCAAAGATGACACTTATTCAGTGAAGCATGGATATACATCACTGCAACACTAGATGAATCAGCAACAGGGTAAGTGCACAAAGATAGTGGTCAAAAAGGGGGGTATAAGTGGACACTTTTTTTTTGAAATCAGTTGAACCTAAACTTGGAGGCAAAATTTGAAATTCATCCACTCAAGATATGAAGATAATAAAAGAACAAATATTGTAGTACTTGGAATCTAGTTTCCAAACTACTAAACTTTTCCAAAACTGGATAAGATTAAGGGGGTCAAATCTTTCATGCATGAAAAACTGACCCTGATTTTTTCTGAAAAACATAACATAGTGTCTGACATGTGCATCAAAAAAGTCATAGTTAGATTTAGTATTTTGACAAATCCTTTGGCAGAAAGATAGTTAAGAGTGAGCATGAGAAGATGTGTATTTTTTTGTAATTTTTTGTTGAGTATTTTCTTTTTATGATTTTTCCGATTGAGAACATCCTAAAAATTAGGTACCTGTTCGTGTGTGAAGCATAAGTTGCACTAAACAAATCGAAAATACATTTTTTTTTTAAATTGTAAAGAAGAAAGTGCACTACAATAATATATAATTTTTTTTAAAATTTGGATAAGTATATCAAAAGTTATTCAAAAAATTGTGCACCTATGTCTGTGAGAACTATGGAGACACTGGTAAAAGAAATTCAATAATAATATGTTATTGTTGTTCAACTTGAAAAAAAATTATATGGTTAAAAAGCTCAGAAGATGGGTGAAAATATAGTGGCAATTTTAGAAATACCCACTTGATGAAGTGTAAACCTGATGATGACAAAGTCGATAAACCAAGTTGATAAAATAAAACACGTAAAAAATGAGAGAAATAGAGGGAAATCAAACTTCCAAACCATAGCTTTGTCATCCAAGCTTATTTCCAAGCCTAAATAGTCAAAAGCACGTATTGGGTACTTATGGTGTAAGCAACGTGTACGTATTGGGTACTATAAACAACGTGTACGCGCTATTGTATAATATGATATTCTATATATAATATGTGTATAATATGATATTGTATATATAATGTATATATACATATAATATATAAAATACATATATTATATATTATATATATATAATATATTAAACATATATATACACATATAAGTGTATTGTCTCCCCCTCTCAAATGCATACAAGGTGCCTCTCTCTCTCTCTCTCTCTCTCTCTCTGTCTCTCTCTCTCTCTCTCTCTCCCTTCCTCCATACCCCATCCCTCTCTATCTCCCTCCCTCTCTCCCCTTCTCCCCTTCTCCCTTCCTCCATACCCCATCCCTCCCTCTCTCCACTTATCCCTTCCTCCATACCCCATCTCTCTCTCTCTCTCTCTTTCTCTCACCCCTTCTCCCTTCCTCCATACCCCATCCCTCTTTCTCTTCTTCTCTTCCTCCCTCCCTCCATACCCCACTACAACTGTGTCTGCACTTCTATAGAAGTAAGTGAATTTATTTCTTGTCTACAACTTCCTCTTTGATTTTTATCATGTATGCTCTCCTAAGAAAATTGAATGATGGATTTGTGTGTGTACATTGAATAGGAGGAATAGGGTTTGAAATTGAACCATGGGTGTATTACTATGACAAACAAGGAAACCTGCAACAATATTCCTCTCAAATGTGTTTTTAATGAGTAGAGAAAATGTGGAAAATAGTGTCAACAAGCAACATGATGAGTCAGAGTACTTGCAATATGTTTTTTAGAAGGAAACAATAGGTAGGAAGAGAAAGAGGGAGAGTAACATAGATGATGTCATGTAGAATGACAGTGGTGGGTATGCGAGAGTTCCCATGTTGTTACACAATTCCTGTCACCTAAAGAAATTAAAGTTTGTTGTATGCATGGCAGTGGTAGTATATGATGATCATCACTTGTCAAACAACTTGGAATGGTACATACCCATGGAAGAAATCAAGTGTGTAATTCCTATAGTCACAATCGAGATCAGTCTTATAACCTTGAAAATTTAATAGCATCATATGTTTTAGAACTTAGGCAATACTCTTAGGGTTAGGTCAAGCTCTTATGCTTGCTTTTTAGTGAAGCCTCGTTGTTTGTTCGCTTGGAGTCTCGATGACTGATGGATTTGTGTGTGTGTATTGAATAGGAGGAATAGGGTTTGAAATTGAACCACGGGTGTATTACCATTACAAACAAGGAAACCTGCAGCAATATTCTTCTTGAATGTGTTTTTAATGAGCAGAGCAGATGTAGAAAATAGTGTTAACAAAGCAACATGATGAGTCAGAGTACCTACAATATGTTTTTCATAAGGAAACAACAGGTAGGAAGAGAAAGAGGGAGAGTAACACAGATGGTGTCCTGGAGAATGATAGTGGTGGGTATGCGAGAGTTCTCATGTTGTTACACAATGCCTATCACCTAAAGAAATTAAAGTTTGTTGTATGCATGGCAGTGGTAGTATATGATGATCATCACTTGTCAAATAGCTTGGAACGATACATACCCATGAAAGAAATCAAGTGTGTAATTCATATAGTCACAATCGAGATCAGTCTTATAACCTTGCAAATTTAATAGCATCATATGTTTTAGAACTTAGGCAGTACTCTTAGGGTTAGGTCAAGCTCTTACACTTGCTTTTTAGCGAAGCCTCATTATTTGTTCTCTTGGAGTCTCGTTGTATGATGTTCTATTCATAACTTTAAATTTAATATATCATTTTATTAGCTCACCATATGACCCCTTAGGTGTCATTAGAGGTCGTATTGTTTCCTAAGAGGTCATATGGTGTCCTGTGACCCCTTAAGACCCCTCGGGACACCAATGACCCATAACAACACCATTTGGTGTTCTAAAGGGTCCTATGATGTTCTATGACCCCTTAGGACACCATTTGGTGTCGGTATAGGTCCTATGGTGTGCTAAGGGATAATATAGTGTCATATGAACCCTTAGGACACCTTATGACCCCTTAGATGTTGTTAGGGGTCATATTGTGTCTTGGATTCGATATCTCTTCCTCTCCCTCCCTCCCCCCCCCCTCTCTCTCTCTCTCTCTCTCTCTCCATACCCTATCCCTCTTTCTCTTCTTCTTTCCCTCCCTCTTTCTCTTCTTCTATAATTTCTATAGTCACAATCAAGATCAGCCATATGGTAACCTGTGTCCTTTCTCTCTCCCTCTCCCTCCTTCCCTCCCCCCTCTTCTCTCCCCCTCTCCCTCCCTCTACCTCTCTCCCTCTCTCTACCTTCCCCCTCTCTCTCTCCCTCTCTCTCTCCCTCTCCCTTGTTCCCTCTCTCTCTCCCTCTCCCTCTCTCTCCCTCTCCCTCCCCCACCTCTCTCTCCCTCCCCCCAATCTCTCTCTCCCTCCCACCCTCCCCCCTCTTCTCTCCCACCCTCCCCCCTCTTCTCTCCCTCTCTCCCTCCCTCCTTCCCTTCCACCCCTTCCTCTCTCCCTCCCCCCTACTCTCTCTCTCTCTCTCTCTCTCTCTCTCTCTCTCTCTCTCTCCCCCTTTTCATTCACATCTTTTCTACTACCAATAGCGCGTACGGGGTACTGAAACTATTAGTTCACTGCCCTGCCATAACTTTTTTAAGGAAAAGGAGTGCCTACGTGGTACTTATTACTTGTAAGCATGTACGTTATGGTTATTTGTTTGTTTATGAACTTTTGTTTACATATATATGTAACATGATTCTATTTAAGACAACCAATATCAACCATGGGAAAGAACAAGCGAGGAACAATGGAACAGCGAGAGGCTCAAAAGGAAAGACAAAGGCAGCGTATGAAGAAATTGCATGACATAAGAACAATGGGAGAAGAAGGTATGTCATCCTCAACATCTCAATTCAATTTACCAAATGAATATAATGTACCTAATGCAATTGAAGAAGAGACATTTGATTTACCATTTGAACCTAATGCAATTGAAGAAGATAGTGCATTGAATAATAAATTAAATGATGAACATATTACACCTACTCTACTTGATGAATTGAATGTACATAATGCACCGATGTTAACACACCCTATAATCATTCGTAAGAAACCAAAGTATCTAATTGACATTGATGAGAATATATTGAAGCCAATGCCCAATAAAATAAATGAACAAACTTGTAGGAGAATGGTTAAAATAATATGGTAAAACTATTTTAAAAACTTAAATCAAACCGCAAGATGTCAATTAATTGTTCAAATGATTAAATATTTGAATTTTAGAGAGACAATGAAAATTCTAGGCCTAAGATCATCTGAAAGTAACAGTGAAAGAACTATTGTGAGAAATCTATTTGATGCATATCAAGCTATTGGTTCAAAATCATGTACTAAAGATTCTAATGCTACTCGACATGTCATTACATCAACCATAATGAGCAAGAAAATAAAAAAAGATCGTTTGATAAGCAAAACAAGTAAGTCATTAAATGTTAGTAGAACAAGATTAAGTAAAGCATTAAAGAGGCGGGAAAAAATAGAGAAACCTAACAATAATTCTCTTTGGGCATTCTCAGGTAGACTACCACGCAAAGACAAGGTTGTTGTTGATGCACTAAAAACATTAATTGAAATTTTTTGGCATGACAACACAAGAGTTTCGCCCAACCAAAGAGATGTTGTTATAAGGAGAATTGGGTTTACAAATCGTGAGCGACATGCCAAACACTATTTGGATATGACTCAAACTAAATGTTATGAGAGATTCCTTCAAAAGATTCCTCAAATAAGAATTTCTCAAAGATTTTTTGAAATGGCAAAACCTTTTTATATTAAGATTAATCATGTACGCACCACGTGTTGTTGTGAGATGCATATTGAATTTTCCATGTATTATGATTTTTCACTGAGGCTAGACATGGTAAGGGAGAGCACAATGGTGTAGGAGCATGTGTGAAAAGAGCCCTAGCTAGGGAAGAATTGAAGTACAAAGGTGGTGATGAGTTGATAGATGCAGAAACAATTGTGCGATGGTGTAAGTCTACGATGGGTCCAGGTAATCAAGGTACATCAATGGTTCATAGATATTTTTGGTTGATCATTGATGTGAGGCCCTACCCCGATTCAGTTTGACATTTTCAGTTATTTGCATATTGAGACTATTATGGATGCTTTATTTGATGCATTATGGACTTAGAACTTATATGATTCCATGATTTGGATCACACTGACATATGTTGATGTTTTATTTCATGCATGATGATTATGAAACTTTAGATATGATTTCTAGAATAGAATTACATTATGATAGTGAATGTCATTATTGGAAATTTGCAGGATTTTATTTTGATGAAAGAAAAATGATGCATGTTTATGAATGGTTTATTTTTGGGAAATTATGTTAATTGCATAGGTAAAATTGAATTGGAAACAAATGAGATATTGAATTATCGATGTCAAATGTAGGAGTGTTTGATTTGCAATGGAATCCATGTATTTGATTATGAATAATTGTGATTATTTGGAGTTACTAATGTGTTAATTGAGATGCGCAGGAAAATTATCCATGTGACCATGGAATTTAATGGAGAACCAAGCCTAGACCAATGTGCGTTTGTTAAGCCGGGAGTTGTCTATTTGGAGAGACAACACCCCTCCCCTTGTAATGTATTTTATTTGTGATGTGTATAATGCTTGAGTGTAAAATTTAATTTATATGTTAATGTGTAATCCTTCAAGGGACAAATTTTCCATGTGTGATTTTTATATTGTATTTTTGTTGTGTCACTTGACACATGTGCTGATTAAGTGTCATTGATGTTGACTTGTCTCTTGGAGGGAGTTTTGTTTCTACCAAAGCCATTCAAAAACTTGAGTGTGGTCCCAAATTTGTCTTGGGTAGGGAGTCATGGGAGTGGTCAACTCAAGCTTGACCCGTAGGTAAACTTCAGTGGGGTTTCCAAAGGGTTTAATGGACTCCTAGGGTAATTTTTTAGGCTTTTCCAAAGGTCCTAAGGGTATACCTATGGGTTAGGGGTGTTTTGCAACATGTGGCTTCTCCCATGTGACTATGAAGTCACTTCAAAAAGTGGTGTTTTCAAGATGCACGAAAATTGAACATAGAAAGTTCTTCCTAGGATAGAGAACCTTCCCTTTAGGAGTTAAACTCTCTTCCCCATCCTCTTCCACCTTTTCCCTTTCCAATTTGAGTAATGTGCAAGAGTTTGGGAAGGGCAACCAATGGGAACTCACACCTCACCCAACGGGTTGGGAAGTGTGTGAGAGGCCTTCTTAGGCAAGAATTTGCAAACTTAGTGAGTAATCACCCACTCTCCTTTCTTGGAGATTTTGCTTGTTTTGAGAAAGTTAGTAGGAGTTTGGCATTTTTAGTGGAATTTTGGAGAAAGTTAGTGTGGAATTGGGTAGCTCATCCCCAACTAAAGTTAGCAAACCTTTTGGCAGAATAAGGTTGGTTACTCCCTTCTTTCTCTTGTTATGTTGTAAATGATAGTTGTGTTGTTTTGTGAAAAGGAAGGAGTTGCTTGAAAGATTGTGTTTTATGAAGTTTTTGTGTTGAAGTAAAATGTGTAGTTTTCTTTTCTATGTGTTTGTTTGTGTTTCTTGTTGTTTTCGGGAGTGTCCAAGATCTCCTATCCTTGGGAGGGTAGGAAGTTCTTGGGGTGGAAGGAGTTTGACAGCCATGGGTGAGAGGCTCTCCTTGTGGAGAGTGTTCTCAAGGGAGTCCTTGGTGACCCTTGATGCATAGCCTTGTGTATGCATTTGGGGGTCATAAGGGGAGCATATATGGCCTTGAGCCTTTTGGGGGGGGCATAAGGTTTGTGAAAGTATTTGGGTTGCATTTGTGTTGCCATGAGGTGGCTAATGTAGTATTGTTTTTGGCATGCATTCTCCCCATTGGTGCTTGGTCCACTTCCACCCATGGAAGAGTCACCATGAAAGTGGTGAATGTGTAGCTTGGGAAGGGATATATGTATGTATGTGTGTTTCTATGTTGTTGTGGGGTATGTATGTTTATAACCCGTCTAGTGCTTGGCTCTCCAAGCTCGGGGGTGGCTTCTAGTAAGCCTAGGCTGGGAGGTGAGCTTCCCATGGTCAAAAAAAAAAAAAAAAAGTGTTTTATTGCAGGTTGCATGGGAATGGGAAAAAGGAGAAATAAAGAGCTATGTGGCTGTTTTCTTTCTTGTGTTGCAGAAAAGAGTTTTAAAGAGAAAGAGAAAAAAAAATAGGTTTTATGTTGTAGTGGAATAAAAGGAGCATTGTAGGGATTCCTCCCATTTGCATTAATGTTATTTTGTTTCCTTATCAATCTTGTAATTATATTTGTCAATGAATATTCATGTCCTTCCCTATTGGTAGTCTTGCAAAAGAAAAAGAAATATATGATGTTTTCCTATCTTAGTTAGTTGCCATTGAAAGAAATAGTGTATTGGATTGTATGGGAATTTTTATGTTTAACAAGAAGGAAAAATAGATGCATTTATTTTACATATATGCTGCAAATAGATGAAACTAGGTTGCTGTAAATTTAAATGGAAACAGTCCTTTATTTCTTGGCTATTGCAGAAAAGAAGTTTATTAAATTAGTGTATTTCTTGCAAAAAGGAGAGGAAAAAAAAAATATATATATAAATACATGTAGGATCTTTTCTCATTAAGCAATCTGCTATGAATAAATGAATGGTTCTTAGGCATTTTAAAAAGGGATTTTCAAGTAACTTAAATGGTAAAATATAAAACATATATATATATATATATATATATATATATATATATATATATATATATATATATATATATATATATATATATATATATATATATATATATATATATGTATATGTATATATATATATATATATATAGATATATATATGTATATCTATATATATATATATTTTATTTACTGTTCTTCAAATCAGTTATAACAAAAATAACACAGTTTTGTTACAGAATTTAATATTTCAAGAAATGGAGAAAACTGTCAATATGATAAAGGTATATATATATATATATATATATATATTTCTGTTTTATTCCTTTTGAAATAAAAATTTTACAGCACTGTTAATATTACATTACAGAAAACAGAGGCCTGATATACAAGTCATTTAAAACATAAAACTACACCAATATATATAAATACATATATATATTTATATATATATATATTAATTAAGAATCTGCCAAACTGAGACTCTGTAACTGAAATTATTTAAACCTGTGTGTATATATATATATATAACTATATATATATTGTTTCTTTTATTTAAAACAAACCATGTTAAATCACATCAAGTGCCGAGGGTTTTAAACCCGTTTGAAACCCTGCGAAAATAAACTTCTAACAGCAAGTAGGCGCTCGGTTAACGCGGGCCGCAGCGCCGGGTGGCGGCGGCCGCAGCCTGCGGCGCCCCGCAGTCTGCGGGCAGCGACGCCGCAGCCTGCGGGAGCCGCAGCCTGCGGCGGCGCCGTCCGCAGCGGCGGTGCCCCGCGCTGCGGTGCCTTCCGCACCCCGTCTCCCCTCCCTTTCCTCGCCATGCCCTCGCCTCTCCACACTCTGGGGGTACAAGTAAGCAGGGAAAATAAAGCAAAAACGCCGCGGGGAGTGTGGGTTTTCACCGTTCGTCCCCTCCTCCGCTGCGATCACTAGCACTAACGTGCCCAAAAAAATAAATAAACGGGGGGTGAGGGTTTGGCTCGGCTCGCCCTGCGTGCTGTTTGCTCGGCCGCCGACCCTTCCCTACACACCCTGTGCGCGACACACAGCAAAATGAAAAAAAGAAAAACAAAATACATAAAAGATATTATCACATTCCGCCCTAACCCTAGTTCGGGTTAGGGCAAACACCCACTTGTTTTTTTTAAAATAAAACGGGTTTGGAGGGAAGCACGTTTTAAAAAAAAAAGGGGACTCATTTTATCCCTCTCCTCCTTGGAATGAAATTATAAACTCATTTTTACAAACTCATAAGTTAGTATATAGATATTTATGTAAAATATATATATATATATATATATATATATAAATATACCTATATATATATATATATATATATATATAAATATACCTATATATATATATATATATATATATATAAGTAAGATTAAATTGAAATTTAATTTGTAATAAAACTGTTAGATGTAAAGTTAAATTTCGAATGCTTTTGTTAAATTTGGGCATGAGTAGAGGAGACTAGATAGAAGTTTTTTTTTTTTGGTGGATTAGATTTAAAAAAAATATATATATATATATATATAAATTAAAAGAATAAAGAGATGTAATCTCTAATTTCCTTGTAGGGCCAAGAGGGCCAAATTTAGTAAATGATTATAACGTAGTTTAAAATTATGGGGGTCTAAATTTAATAAAGTGATTTTAGGCTATGGGGGCTTCAATTAATTAAGGTGTTTTAAATTACCAGGTTAACTAAATTAGGAATCCTAGTGGATTTAGATAGATAAATAAGTTAAATTTTATCAAGTATATGGTCGAGATTAATTCGCCATTTTGGAATATTAATTATTTATTTAAGTTAATCGCACTAAGTTGCATTATTTTAATTTAGTTAGTCGATAATTAGTTAAATATTTTTTAAAAAAAAATTTCCGTTCGTGCCCTAAAGTCGGGCATGACAATTGAATCTAACATTGAAAACTATCTAGATTGTTGTACAGCTATAGGATCGAGTGACATGCACTCATTTATGAGTTCAAATTCAAGTTTACTGGTAATTTATATGAGATAGATGGTATGTTTTTGCTCTTTATGCATGTATTGTTTGTGGGAAGAGTGTGAATCATAAGAGTGGGTTGACAAATGGTCTTCTAGACCGTTGGTTCCCATTGATTCATAATAAATTCCCAAAGCACTACAATTGAGCCAGAAGGAGACATCAGTGGATTTTCACCATGTATCCGACCTAGTGGATTTAGGTGATTTTTTGAGTTAATTTTTTTGCAAGTATTCTTTTTGGTTCATTTTGTTGTACACCATACTTTATTTCTAGTATTAATTAACACTTTATAAAATGTAGGTCATGTGTATGTAGTTGTTGCAGAAGAGAATAATGAAGAAGGAACATATTAATATTTGTGTTGTTGTTTTGAGCCTAAAACAAAATTGACAACCACAATCATTGACTTAGAGGGTATTGAGTACCCAATAGGGTCTGTTGTCATGACAGGAACATGGCTTCAGAGATACCCTATCAAGAATTCTGATGTTTGGTTGTTCGAGGACTTTGAAACACAAAGACATATTCTTCATTTCTCTAACCTTGTTGTTGCAACAAATATTCATTTGATGAAGTATCGTGGTAGACCTCATAACAAGATTTTATGGAAAGTTCATGAATCTGACCATGAGGCAATACTTGACACAATACGGGTTAGAGCCGATCCTGAAGGCTCACTTGATTGATTCTACGATCTAGAGTAGAATGATTTAGAGAATTTTGTATAAATCGTCGATGAATTGTTCTATATTCATTTTTTGTATATATATAAATGCCCATGAGCTGATTTTTACATGTTTAGGGGCATAATTTTGTATATTTAAATGGCAATGAGCTGATTTGTACATATGTACATGCCAAATTTTGTATATTAAAATGGCGATGAGCTGAATCGCACATATTGTAATGCCAAATTTTGGATAAAAGCCCATGAGATGATTTGTATATTAAAATGGTGATGAGTTGAATCGCACATATTGTAATGCTAAATTTTGTATAAAAGCCCATGAGATGATTTTTAAGACATTTTTTTATATAATCAAATAGCCAAGAGCTGATTTGACCAAATTTAGAGGCAAATTTTTGAATAATATGTGACAATGTTTTCTGACTATTTTGTGTGTCAATATTTTGTGACTATGTTTTGAGTATATGTGATGTGTCCCTAGTCAATCATGAGCATTCTTGATTCTTGTATAATCATGGAGAATTATTTGAGTCATTATCAGGTCATAGGGGTCATAGATTGAGACTAGATACAATTTGAGAAAAAATTATCATTGTTGTCAAAACAATTGTCAAAAAAGTTGTCAAGCAACTTCTACATTGTTTTGGTAGGGTATGACTCTCGATATTCTGGTGCCTTGGGATGCATGACAGGGGCATTCCTAGCATAAGCCTTCCCACCTGGACATGCTCACGACTTCGGTTTGTGCACACGACAAACCAAATCAATTCTAGCCAATTTGGCAACTTTGCATTGCATGCAACTGACAGTTTTTGCAGCAGGCAAAAAAATGCTACCAATTGAAAATGATTCCGACTCATCAAAAATCAAGACAGGACATTATAGAGGAGCCTCACATGACCCCACGGGTTCAAATAGATCAACCATATGTGTCCTGGATTTGAAGAAACAGTTTGTCAAATTTAGATAATTTTTTGGGCTCAGGGCACTTGAGAGATCGCACCGGTATGGTATGACTCTCGACGTTCCAATGCTTTGGGATGCATGATAGGGGCATGCCTACTATAAACCTTCCCACCCAGATGCGCTCGGGATGTCAGTTTGTGCACACGATGAACCAAATCAATTCTAGCCAATCTGGCAACTTTGCATTGCATGCAACTGATGGTTTTTGCAGTAGGCAAAAAAATGCTACCAATTGAAAATGGCTTTGATTTGTCAAAAACTGAGATAGGCCATTGTAGAGGAGCCTCATGTGACCCCACGGGATCAAACGGATCGACCATATGTGTTTAGGATTTGAAGAAATAGTCCGTCAAATTTTGACAATTTTTTGGACTCAAGGCACTTGAGAGATCGCACCAATAGGGTATGACTCTCGACGTTTCGGTGCTTTGGGATGCATGATAGGGGTATGCCTAGCATAAACCTACCCACCCAGATGTGCTCACAACATCGATTTGTGCACATGACGAACCAAATGAATTCTAGCCAATCTAGCAACTTTGCATTGCATGCAACTAACGGTTTTTGCAGCAGGCAAAAAAATGCTACCAATTGAAAATGGCTCTGAGTTGTCAAAAACCAAGATAGGCCATTGTAGAGGAACCTCATATGACCCCACGGGTTCAAATGGATTGACCATATGTCTCATGGATTTGAAGAAAAAGTTTGTCAAATTTTGACAATTTTTTGGACTCAGGGCACTTGAGAGATCGCACCGGTATGGTATGACTCTCGATGTTTTGACACTTTGGGATGCATGAAAGGGGCATTCCTAGCAAAAAACTACCCACCCAGACGTGCTTGTGATGTCGGTTTATGTACATGATGAACCAAATCAATTCTAGCCAATCTGGCAACTTTGCATTGCTGCAACTGACAATTTTTGCAGCAGATGAAAAAATGCAACCAATTGAAAATGGCTCTGATTCATCAAAAACTGAGATAGGAAATTGTATAGGAGCCTCACACGACCCCATGAGTTTAAATGGATCAACCATATGTGTCTTGTATTTGAAGAAACAATCTATCAAATTTTGACAATTTTTTGGACTCAGGGCACTTGAGAGATCACACTAGTATGGTATGACTCTCGACGTTCCATTGCTTTGGGATCAATGATAGGGGCATGCCTAGCATAAATCTATCCACTTGAACACTCTCATGATGTTTGTTTGTGCACATGACGAACCAAATCAATTCTAGCCAATCTGGCAACTTTGTATTGCATGCAACTGACAATTTTTGCAGCAGCCGAAAAAATGCTACCAATTGAAAATGGCTCTGACTCGTCAAAAACCAAGACAGGCCATTGTAGAGGAGCCTCACGTGACCCCACAAGCTCAAACAAATTGACCATATGTGTCTTGGATTTGAAGAAACAATCTATCAAATTTTGATAATTTTTTGGACTCAAGGCACTTGAGAGATCGCACCGGTAGGGTATGACTCTCGACGTTCCAGCGCTTTGGGATGCACGATAGGGGCATGCCTAGCATAAACCTTCCCACATTGACATACTCACGATGTTGGTTTGTCCACATAATGAACAAAATTTGACCATTGCGAGCGTGAGGGTTCTCTCGCACCAAACACATGTTTTTGTTTATATTCATATTGTCGATTTTTGTTGTTTATATTCATACTATTGATTGCATATGCAAATATTCATTTAAATTTATAAAAGGGCAGCCACCAAATACAACGAATACACAATAATGAACTGAATACAAGGAGTTTTGTAGGGTTAGTTCAACATTTTAGAAGTTTTATCAAATCATATTCCATGATTGCAATGTTTTATATCATATATTTTTGTTGTTTATATTCATATTGTTGATTACATATGCAAATATTCATTTAAACTTATAAAAGTATAACTACAAAATACAATGAATACAAAATAATGAACTTAGTACACATTTATTGGATCGAATATCGATATTTATATATATATAGAAAAAAGGCATGTCTGCCAAGTCAATACAAGTATTACAAAAATGTGGCATATGCCATGTCCAAATCGATATACAATAAAAATTTAGAATATATCTACATGTATTGGTCATTCTATGACCAAAACTAACACTATATGATCCTAAACTTGTGGTGGATCATCAAAATCAAGCCTCTTCGATGTAGTACATGGCTTTGTAGATGGTGGCAAAACCATAATTCAAAAGCCAAGTTAGAATTCTTTTGTAGAAAATAGTTCACAATTAACAACATAACTATGCATTTAACTTTAATTTCTTTGCAATTGAAATGTAGATTACCTCATCGGCTGATCTAGGAGCTAATGTCTTTGCTCTCCTCTCCATGCCACTCTTAGGAGTTTTCCTGAAGACATACTTAAATGGATCCATGTTATGGTCGTACCGCGAAGGGATCTATTGTAGATTAAATGTACAATTAATACAATGTACTAACATAAATATATCAAAAACACTTAAAAGCTATAATATAGAGAACAATGATATACCTGTGCCTGAGATGCTTCTCTAATGGAATGAGGATGGCTCACCATCGATGTAGAAACTGTCACTATTACCTATACAGAAAAATGTTCAAAGATTAAATACAATTAATATAATGATAAGTATTGAAGGTTAAAACAATTAATTTTACATATCAAACAAAAGTGTACCAGATCCTGAGATGCTTCTTCAATGCACGGAGGAGGGTTCGCCATTGATGAAATAGGTATGGATATTTCCAATATGAAAATAATATAAGATTATAATATATCACAAGTTCACATGTATGCATGCATATAATCAAGAAAACAAGAAAATAAAGTAGAGATACATATCTCTGCCCTCTCTTGATCCACGTGTGAATCAGGTGCATTCAACAAATCAACATAGCTCAATGGCCACTGTACATGTAAAATAGACAAAAAACACTAATCGATCTACAAACCCAAACTAATACTTGATTTCAACATTTTCAAACAATTGTACAACTAAAAATGTGTTCAATTACCTTCTTCCCATGTTTTTGCGTCTTCGAGGAACTCTTTTTCTTAGGGAGAGCCCTAGACGCAGAGGGGGTACCCTAAAAAAACAAAATTAACATGAGATATTAGTACAAATAATAAATTAAACATAATTTTAAAAATCTAAAATGAAATGACTTGCATATTCCTTCAAAACAATACATAAAAATGGTTGTACAAAATATGATACCATATAGCCTTGTAGGGCAAAATCGATCACTGAGAGCGTGATGTCATCAATCTGGGACATTTCATCCCCTGTCAACACCTACAAACCAAAAATTGGACCAAACATTAAATATAGTTAGTATATCTTGTATGTTTTTTGAATTCAAACTGTACTATTCTATTTTAACATGTTACAAAATTTATACCTCAGTCATCAAAGTTGCAACTATAGTAACTAGGGGAGGAGTATGGGATATCGCTACTACATCCTGAAATGCATATTATTTGTCTCAAATTAAACCGATGTATAAATGAAAATTCTCATGTAATTACAAATTTAAAGTGACTAATAAATAAAATGCTATGAATTCAAATCAGCACACCTGTGTCTCTCGTTGTCAGAACATAATGTTATTAGGGATCACATCCTTATAACATTTATGTATAATGTTCTAATATAAGGTTATAAAACTTTATATATTATATGCTTTATAAGCATATCCAATAATTATAATCTAATAACTATTAGATTATTAATTATTTATGAGTGGGGGTTATTGAAAAGGTGTGACTAGTGAAGTCAGCCTTCCTCCTATATTTAAGGAGGTTCTCTCTCATTTGAGAGGTGTGGGAATTTGGAGCTTTATGGTGAGTTATATCACTATGCATATGAGGTATTATTGGCCATGTGGAAGTATTGGAGGAGTGTCCCCAGGTTCATGTCTATTTTATGATAGACTATATTTGTAAGTGTTTTAATTAAATGATGCTTTATGGGGTTTTTTACCTGAAAGGGTTTTCCCCATGTATATCTTGTGTAATGTGTACATTTTGCATGTATGTTTCATATTTCATTTACTTTATAATCTTGTTTATAATGATTAGTATCCTAAGATCCTAATTTCTAACACTCGCTCATGGGCAAACACCATGTCCATCAAGTCATCTGTCAGTGTGAAGTCCTTAGTCATGCAGGCTTGACATCTACTCCCGCAAATCATGCACAGATGAGTTGAGGATCCATCTGTACCGGCTACATCATCTATCCCCGAGCAACTGACACACATATGTTGGATGGGCTCTTTGTTGCCACCTAATGGATCATCATCCAATACAATAAGGTGTTCTAATAACGTCCCATGCTAGATGATGGCACCAGTCAACGTTGTGGCCTCCTGAAGAGTCTGTAGCTCCATCGACTCTTTCAGCTCTACTGGGACAGCCTAATGCACCTTGGGTTTGGGTGCTAGGGGGGTAGCGACTCTTCGCGAGTAATCGCCTATGGGCTCCAGGTCTATCTTGGGCAGAGCCAGCACCTCTACCATGGAACTCTCTCATGTCAAAATAGTTTGGGCGTACATTGAGCACAAACTCACAATATACTTTTCTCAAAAAATATAATGGCACCTCATAATTAGTACAAGGTGGATCATCAAAGACCATCCACCACCTCTACCAAAAAAGATTCTTCATCTGCACATTGGTACACCAATGTATGGGAAACCTCTTTGCATTAAGAGGTAATGACTGATCAGTTTTGGGATCAATGAAAAGGGCACATATTTGTTGTTTAGTAATATTTTTGTTTCTACTCTATCGTATAATAGCCCATCAGCATAGGATTGACGACACCTATCCCTAAAGCTTCCCCATTTGGTAATTTGTGTGGAAATAGCTATGGAACCACTATCTAAATGTTTCTAGGCTAGTGGCGAGGGATTGATGATGCTCAAGTTTAGAAGTTTTCAATTTAACAATTAGTCTATTGATTTTAGACATATTTTGTCCTAATTGATTAATTAATTGCTCCTGTGTTTTGGGTGTGCAGTTAAAAGGAGGAATTGGGGGTTGTTCTTGTGTGTTTTCAGGAGGTGCATTTGGTTGTTCTTGTGGGTTTTGAGGAGGTGCATTTGGTTGTTCTTGTTCTGGATTAGAAGAATCTAGTTTTTGAAACAAAAAATGAAAAAACCTAATCAAAATTAATGAAATTAAATTCAAAATGTAAAAAAAATTGAACGAACGGGAAAGAAAGACAAAAATAAACAAAAAATAAACTTGATCCATAGCTTGGAGGACAAATCTAGCACCCCATTCGCGGTTTAGTAGAGGAAATGGAAAAAAACAAAGTAAAAACACGCTATTCACGGGTAAATGAGACCCAGTTTTTTTTTCAAAACTTTTTTTACTAGGCACCATGTACACGGTTATATTTGGATTATTAACACCTACGCGCTCATTTTCCTATGAGCAACATGTACATGCTCATTTTCCTAGGCGTACCACATATGCGCTCATTTTCCTAAAGTCAGCGCATACGCGCTGCCTTCTCTAGGCTCGAGAAGAACAAACCTAAGCGCGTACACGAGAATTTCAAATTTTAAAACCACATACGTGCTACTTGTTTTTCCATGTTTTTTTGGATGGTGTCCACTTTTATGACCACCATCTTTGTGCACGTACCCAATAGGTAAAAAGAGCATTTAATTTTTGTTGGAACAATGGAATTATGCCGAAAGAAGGATGTTTTGCACGGTTGGCTTTGAATTTTTTTTTTTTGACCAATGATAAATTAGTTAAGCTACAAATCTCACAATAGTTTAAATGTGTTTTATGTGATCAGGAGTATGCAACAATTGATCATCTTTTTATTTATTGTCCTTTTGCTCGACAATAATGGATTTTTATGATGAATAAATTAGAATTGTCTATGCCTCTTCCAAATAATATATGGTACAATTTGTTCCAAGGATGACCCATCCTCTTCAAGCCCTCTCTTTTTTCTTGCATTTGGAGAATCATTCCAACAACAACTAAGTGGTCTATTTGGTGGGAACGTAATAAGAGAATTTTAAGGAAATTCTCCTACTCAGTTGAGAAAGTGCAATACAAAATAGAAAAATCAAACTTTGAATTAGTAAATGTTTATGTGTGGAATCCTCATACTTGTAATTCAACATTCACCTCTTGGGATGGATTTATCATTAAGAATTGGAAGTATATATATTTATCTCCCAATGATTATTTGTCTATGATCCCTAAGCCAAGGATTGATAGATTTATTATAACCTGACAACCCCCACATCAAGAGTTTGTGAAGATTAAGTTTGATGGTTCCTCTTGAGGTAATCCAGGAGACTCAGGAGTAGGTGCATGTATGAGGAATTATTTGGGTGAGGTTCAAGCTTTTAAATCATCTTCATTTCCACAAGGGAATAATAATAAGGCAGAAGCTTGGGCTCTCTTATGTGGACTAACAATGGCAAAGAGATTAGGATACTTGAAGATTCATGTAGAAGGTGATTCTGCATTGATAATAAATGCCTGTAAAACAAGAAAGCTTTTCAACTGGCATATCAATTATGTATTAATTCAGGCTTGGGCTCTTTTATATTGTTTTATGTCTTACATCTTATCACACACATTCAAAGAAGGCAATAGGCTAGTAGACAGGTTAACTAACATGGGATGCAAGAAAATGGAGGTGGATTAAATTGATGGAGTTGTGGATATAGATGCTTTTCCCCACTTACATGATATTGTGATGGATGAAAAGCATGTGATCAATAGGAATAATGAATTTTTGAGATAAGTCATTCATTGCTATTACTCCATCTGGAGGACATTATGAAGGAGGAGAGGTGCTCAACTTAGAGTGAGTTGCGGGTTAGGGTTGCATATATGCTTGATTTTCTTGCAGATTATCTGAATAGACTGTTATCTATGGAATCTATGGATCGTGAGTCCTTTATGTTGAAAAACAAGAGTAGTATCTGATTTCGTTGTTGCTACTTTGATTGGCCTTGGAACCAATGAATCTTAGTAGTCTCTGAATGCTTTGGAGGTGCCAGTAAGATCTTCATCAAGTGTGAGATTGTTGGGTAAATATGCCTCAATATTACTAGTTTGAACCTTTGAGAGAGCAATATCAACGAGACCACTGAGATGTCTGGTCGATCTGAGCAGTGATCGAGAAGTCCCCCTTGATGACCTGATCAGTGTCACTTTGACTGACCTGCGTAGTAATCCTAATCTATCTTTGGTCTATCTGGTCGGTGTGACTCTAGCTGATGATTGAATAGATCTTACTATTGGGCTGACTCAGGTTATCAATATGTATCCTACTTTCCAAGCATGTTTAGCTGATAATGGGTTGGAATAGTCTTATCAGAGTGAGCCTTCCCGATGAGGTGGTGTTTTCTATCCATCAATGTGACTCTAACCGATGTTGGAAGTCAATGGTGTGTCTCGAGCTCTCTATAAGAGTCTTAATAATATGGAGAGTTAGGTCGATGGGGATTGCTTTAGCATAAGTCATGTCGATGTCATTTGAGTAGCTTTAGAAAAGCTATCGGTGTAACTCATGGCGATGGATTGAGTATAGAGGATCTTCGGGGTGACATTGGTCTTCAGAATGACCTGGAAAATGTCAAACCGACTTTTATTATTTTGTCGATGGGGTTTTGTTTGGTGAGAGTTTGGTCGATGAACTTATGGAGCCAAGGTTATCGAAGTGACATGATATTTCGAGATGACTATCAGATTGTGAATTCGATGGACGTTGTGTGACTGATGAATGATTCGGTGTAAGTAAGGTTGATTCCATTTGAGTAGCTTTAGTAAATCTATCGGTGCAACTTATGGTGACAGATTGAGTATAGAGGAGCTTTGGAGTGACATTTGTCTTTTGAATGACCTATCAAATGTTAGACAAACTTTTATTGTCTGGCCAATGGGGTTTTATTTAGTGAGAGTTTTGCCGATGAGCTTGTGGAGCCAGGATTATCGGGGTGACATGATGTTTCAGGATGACTTTCATATTGTGACTCTGATGGACATTGTGTGACCGATGAATGCTTCAATGTAAGTTTGGTCGATGTCATTTGAGGAGCTTTATAAAATCTATTGACATAACTCATGGCAATAGATTGAGTATAGAGGAGCTTCAGGGTGACATTGGTCTTCAAAAAGACCTATCAAATGTTAAACCAACTTTTATTGTCTTGCCAATGGGGTTTTGTTTGGTGAGAGTCTGGCTGATGAAATTATAGAGCCGAGGTTGTCGGGGTGACATGATCTGTTTTAGGATGACTTTTAGATTGTGACTGATGGATGTTGTGTGGCTGATGAACTTGTTTGGTTTTACATCAGTGTGGCTTAGCCAATAAGTTTTGGTCGAGTTGTTTTGGCCCTGGAATAGTAAACATCGAGATGACTCTTGTTGATATGGTCTTGTTGATTGTATTATGATTTCGACGAATGTTTAGCCTAGATAGGTGATAGTTTTATGATTAATGTTTCAAGATACATTATGTATCTTGATAAAATTTGTAATTCATATTGAGCTATAACCAAAAGGTTTTCTTGCTAGTTTCCTCTTGGTATGCTCTTTTGAACCAATTTTTGTAATCCTTCTTGTATTAATATATATTAGTGGTTTACCACTTTTGCAAAAGAAAAGAAAAAATTTGTTGCTATATCACATGTTAAGGCCTTGGATTGAATTAGAATCTCAACACTATTTTCATATGATCAAATGTTATGAAAAAATGAAGATAAGAAGGCAACTCTCGAAATATTTGGAAACATAATATTTTTATGTAATGTATACATTGTTCAAGTGAACTCTTCTATTAAAATTCAAATTTGTTGAAAAGATGAAATGTCTCATTCATTATGAATTCCTATTGCACATATTGTAGCATCATAAATTGTAACCGGTACAATTCATACCTCATGTTTGCACACCTACTTTAGCGTGTCTTATCTTTGTTCCCCCTAGGTCCATTGTGGTCCTTTTTTGATGTCACTTATGGATAGGATTGAGTGGGCCCCATCTTGGATTTGCCTTCCCCCATTTCTTGATTTGTTGGTCCTATTTTCGGAGGACCAAGGCATGGGGCGCCTTGGTCTTGGATCAAGGTGCTCCAAACTACCTTGGTCCCCCTTAAACATGATCCAATTTAAATTTGGGCAGACTCTCTCCCTCCCTGATGGATTTTAGTCCTTGTGGCTACACTTGACTGTTGGAGGTTGGTCTAATTGGTAATTTACTTAGGGAACCCTATGTTAAGACATTTTATTAATTCATTTTAGACCTAAGATTACATACCTATAATTCAGACATTCAAGCATTATCTTCTAGCATTCTCAATCATTCAAGGCAACATTTCATCCTTCAAGCATTATGGAGCAAGGTTACATCAATCTTCATGCAAGCATATGTGTTTGATTAGGGTTTCTTTTCTTATGTTCATGTGTTTGTCATGCTATTACATCCAAGATTTGTGATTACATCTAAAGAGCATTGAAACATCAATTTTTCTATCAATCATTGCAGATCTGAGGTATATCTCCTAGCATTTGCTTCAGTATTTACATTATTTAATTCTAGGTTTTAATTCCTATATCGAAGTTTGACCCAAGGCAAACCCTAATCGATAACCCTTTTCTTCTCTTTCTGTGGGCAGGGAATTGCCTCAGGAGCTATACTCAGAGATTCTGACATAGTTGATGATGATGAACAAGTTCAGATTTTGACAAAGCAAAAAGTTGAGGACCAAGGTGAATCTTAGCTACCCAATCCCCCAAAAATAGCTCGAACTTTCAAGAGCGGGTTATGATTCTCTTCTTCTAACCAAATCCCTGTATGTGGCTCTGTTGGATACTTGTAGAAGTCTATTTTTACTACTTCTCTTCAATTATCCATTGTTTTGTCATAATTTCATAACTTACATCCAAATTTCAACTCAAAAGAAGACAACAAATTGATAAATCTGATCAGTATTCTCAACCCCTTTTCCAATTAAATTGTTTCTAGATCTATTGGATTTACCCCCCTCTTTTAATGTAACGGTCCCCTAAGGTAAGATTAGTGGTTTTATTACCTCAATTGGTGAAAGCCTAATTTTACACCATTACACATATGAATGAATATAATATGCATCATGATTTGCAAAGAATAATAATGCTTTGTTTAAATTAAAAGGTTGATAAATTAATAATTTACATGTCGCACTATGGATGTTACTAGCTTAGATATCTTAATACATCTATCTAAAATATGTCGAGAGATATCAGTCTCAAGGCACCTATCTATTCTCAATAACAATTTAAAATAGGCATCTCTAGATTGATGTCTCTCTACATATTTTATATAGATGTATTTAATGTTGCAAGGTGTGCACCCTTGGTCTCCTTGTGTTGTGCAACGTAGCACTCAGGTTTGTGACATGGCTTAATCGCCTCCTATGGATTCAATAAGTCTAGTGGTTGTATCAGGCATTAATAGGTCCACTTTTTGGTGCAACGACAACCACACTTGTAACAAGTGGTATTAGAGCTTGGTCATAGGTTCAAACCCCTCACTTGCGCTGGGGGGGATTGTTGCAAGGTGTGTACCCTTGGTCTCCTTGTGTTATGCAACGCAACACTCGGGTTTGTGACATGGATTAACTGCCTCCTGTGGGTTCTATAAGTCTAGTGGTTGTATCAGGCATTAACAGGTTGATCTTTTGGTGCAACAACAACCACACTTGTAACAAGTGGTATCAGAGCTTGGTCACAAGTTCAAACCCTTCGCTTGCGCTGGGGGGGGATTGTTGTAAGGTGTGCACCCTGGGTCTCCTTGTGTTGTGTAGCGCAACACTCGGGTTTGTGGCATGGCTTAATCACCTCCTATGGATTCTATAAGTCTACTAGTTGTATCAAGCATTAACAGGTCGATCTTTTGGTTCAATGACAACCACACTTGCAACATTTAAATATCTAAGCTAGTTATATAGCACTTTGTGATATATAATTAGCTATTTTAGAAAATATATCCTTTAATTAAACTATTATATCCTAACGTTAAAAAATATTATTATTGCAAAAAAAATTACAATACATAAATTCTAATTGAAATAATATTTTAATATCCTTTGATAATATATTAATTTTAATTGAAGACATCATACATCAGATGCTCCACCCGGGTTCAAAATTAGAAGAGTTATAAAGCTCTTTGAAATGGACTTTTAAACATATAAATTTAAGTGGTTTGGGATTTTTTGTTTAACAATTATTTTTTATTCATTACAAATGGTTTAAAAGAAATATATTTTAAAATTTAAAAGACAATACCATGGACTGATATTTTATTAGATTATGAATAGACTTTTGTAGAGTAGCTCTCAATTGTATCGTTTTTCTCCTATTATTAATATTGTTTATTTATTGTGGGTCCAATATTTTATTATGCATATAAATGATTTGCGATTTATAATTGTTTATTATAAACAGCCAAAGAGGATAAAATTATTCAAGTATTGAAAGCTAAATTTAAATCACATCACAAAATTAGTCCCAAACATTATTAAACAAAATAATGATTAAAAAGTGAAGGCTTTGGACGATGGGGACTAAGGAAATAACATTATGGTCTTTTAAAGGTTTTGTCATGATTCTTTTCAATTTGTTGTGGATTAGACATCACTCACAATTGCACTTTAATGTGTGAAGAGTATGTTGATGGCTTTATTTAAATTATTTGTACTGGATTTTAAAGTAATTTAATCATTTTTAATTATAAGCAGGTATTATTTGAATATATAATAGTTATGTTAATAGTGATGTATAATTGAATGTAGTAGTTGTCTAATGTGAAGTCAAGAATTTTTTTTTTAAATATAATTTCTTTTTTAGAGAAGTAGATTTTATTAAAATATTGTGATTATTATTTTTTAAGTTTGGAGAGCATGATCATTTTGATAATAGTTTCATTAAAAAATATATAGTTATTTTCTATCGATATTAAATTCAAGTAATTTGTTTTTCTTTGTAATCATTATATATGTACTATTTTTCTTGTGTGCACGTGGTTTGTATGTAAAATTGGTGGATATGTGAAGATCAACAATGCACCAATGAATATGAGGCCTTAACAATTTATGTTCTCGATGTTATTGATTCTTGTGATTTATGGAATTTCAAGACCCATGTTGATCCATGTGTATTTTCTCACAAATTATACTCTTACACATCAACTCAACATGTACAAATCCCATACTATGATATTCCTTTACTTACACAATTCACACCAAAATGTAATTCACAAACATCAAGGATTTGACAAAATGTTTTCATGCACATGTATGCAATCACAAATTCCAACAATTATGTGCATTTCAATGCACAATGCTTGTGAGTGTGATATTCAATCACATTACACAACTTCAGGAGCCTACATGTTAGTGTAGGCCATAATATTTCCAACTCTTACAACTTTGTACAATATGCAGAACTTACACATGGATGTACATGCATCTATTCAACACAACCATATTGATATCAAAACATATTCAAACTCATGGGAATTAGGGTTAAGTGGATTGCATGATAATGACAATGTTTTCAGGTGATCATAATTTAGTCTAACAGAGTCTAGAGATATGAACTCACCATTAGAATCAATAAATCAGTATGAGAGGATTGATTACCATTGTATTATAATTAGCGAGAAGTAGGATAGGTGATAAGTGTCGACAATGGGTAACTTAGCAACATTAGCACTTAACTCGACAACAAGCTAAATCGACATTAAATTAGTCAATTGCCAATGTTCTTGGTTTAGCTTGATAAAGGAGTTTAATATTAGATTGATGATAGAGAAGAAGAAGAAGAAGAAGCCGACATAATTCCATTTTAGAATAAAAGATAAATTGAAGTAAGAGATGGATCTACCCTATTTAAAGTAGATGAAAAAAAGGTAAATATTTTTTTTAATTGGTTAATTTGGCACTATGGGGACCCAACCCATAATATATCGATCCAAAAATAGATTTAAAAAACAAAAAAAAATTCAAATCAAAATTCTGCACTTCCCACAGGAAGATAGTACGTCTCTTCGTCTTCAGCCTCAGCCATTCTCCCCACTTCGTCTTCTTCCTCTATCACTAGGGTTGCCAAAATTAATGGACATCCCATTGTTCTCACTGTCCCTGCAATTTCTTTTAGCAGTACTTTGTTCTGACCTGTGCACCTCCTTGTCCTCTCTAATGTTCTACAACAAAATGTCATTCACGATTGCTTAAATTACATATATTAAGCTTTGATTTTTAGATTTAAAAGTGTTAAACACTCAAGATTGACTAACATTCCTTAGACTTAATGTGTGTGATTTAAGACTGACCTCATTATACGACTAGATAAACCATGACCATTGTCTATTTGTTGGCCTCAAGCCAAACCCTGCCACTACCATATCTAGGTACTTCTCCATTCCTGCTCTCCAACATAATTTTACCAACTTCTACATGAGTCCTTTCATTGCCACCTCCTCTCGAGCTTGGAGCAACCACACCATGAAAAATGAGGCAATGTTGTTGTTATCCCGATATCTATGTTCAGGATAGTCTTGATGGCTTGATGCAACATTAAAAATCTTGTTCCAATGATAGTCGGTTACCTTAGTTCAGAATGCCATTTGTCTCTCCTTTGCCTCTAAGCTAAACGTTGGAATCCATCGTGCCATTTGTCTCTCCTGTCCTTTCCATTCATGACATTAATGCTTCCCTATCACAAACTTAAATGCCTCGATCCTCTTGCGTCCAATCACTTCTATGTTAGTTGGAAGAAGATCCAAATCTCTCAGCTCCAACACCTCTCGATCTACAATCATTTGTATTTCTAAGTTTGGACAGCTTTATGACTGAACCCCTTTGCCTCCTGGGAGAGTTTACAATCATCCAATCAGTCTAGACATTGCCAAATTTATGGAATGAATTTCTCAAGCCTTCAATTTGGAGTATCCCGTTTGGGATTGCGTTGATCATTTTTAGCAAATTTCCTTCTATATGAAACTTCTTGAAACCCAGATGTCTACACATTGTTGCTCTGATCAATGCTGTATTTGCAACTGGACTTCATTATTTGTTACCTCTAGCAATTTTATGACTTCTATTACAATTGTATTTCCTAGCTAATCTTTGAGAATGCATCCATCCCCTGGATGACCCTAGATTACCTTATGATTACCCTAGACTACCTTATGGAAGTACCATCAAAATTGATTCTTACTCATCTTTCTTTAGAGGGAGTCCAAGCTGCATTCAATCTGAAATTAAGAGGTCAGCCCATGAATGGACGAAATAGAAAGGTCATCCAATGACTTTTAATCTAGATTTGTCCCAAAAAGTAAATATGGTCCTTTTAAGGCTTTGGTTTGCTATTTTCATATTGATGACCTTTGTTATGGTCAAATCAACTTTATTGATGATGCCATTAATCAATTTCTCTTTATCCTAGAATAATCTTCTATTTATTTCTTTCCGAATTTCTCATATGACTATTAAGGGCCCCACCTTCTAGATGCTTGAAAAAACCATTTTTTTCATCGCCATCAGTCATCTTTTAAACATGCAAGTGAGGTTGTTTGAGAAAGGAGCCACCCATCCCAATTTATTCATCACCCACCTACAACACTTTCTTTCCACCTTGCAATTCAAAAGTAGATGATTCACAGTCTCCTCTTCCTTTTTGCACTTGATGCATCTGTGCGAGCCTACAATTCCAATGTCTTGTAACCTATACCCTATGAGCATTTTATTTTGCATCATGATCTGGGTGAAGAGACCCACCTTTGGGAGACACTCCTTTGCACAACATAAACCCATAGGCTAGTCTTCTTTGATCATCCTAGCTTGTTTTAGATTGTAAGCAATTCTAACATTAAAATTTCCATTGCGGGAGAGTTTACAATCATCCAATAGAATTTCAGACTTAAAAGTACATTGTAGGTCTTCCCATTCTCCCATCAGGATAAATATGTCCAAATTTTATATGATGCTAGTAAATCCATACCTTCTATTTGTCCAAGTATATTTTCCATTCCTTAAGCTTATCTCAAGTAGACGATTCTCATTCACAAAGTTATGGAAGTGAACTTGTGTCTAAGTTAGGTGGGTATTTTTGCCTTTCTTATTTGCTTTAGTTAATGTGGCATTGAGATCTCCTTGTAAAAATTATTTTCCTCTTTCAGAGTGTAATGTGTTGAAAATTACGAATTATGGTTTAACTAAGTAAATCCACTAAATTTCCCAATTAACTAAATTATATTGAAAAAGGATCGACCCCAATAGATCTAGGCTAAATCCAAGTGACGAAAGAAATTGAAACCTTGATTGGATTCAACTGGTAGGAGATTGATTATCCTCTTTCTAAGTTGAATTGTAATAAAATTATGAAACTAAGTTAAAATGAGAGATTACTGAAGTATTCTAATAGAAACAGTAAGCTACAAATGTCCCATGAAGCCACAAACTTGGCTCTAGGAAAAATAAAATGTTTAGAACCTGTCCTCAGAAATTTGGCCTAATTTTTTGAGACAAGGTAGCATAGATCCTTCCTGGTCCTCTAAATTTTCCACTATCAAAAGATAACCTGTTCATCACTGTTAACTCTACTAGATTTCCCAAGTAGAACTCCACACCCATTTCTTGCACACATAAAGAGAGGAAAATATGTTGTGGATAGGGGTTTGCCTTAAGTCAAACCCTAGTTATGGAATTAATCATGAATGAAGTAAATGTTACGGAGATATACATCAGATCTGTAATTGTTGATGATGATGAAATTCTCTTTTAATATAATCACAAATGTTGAATGTAATGGAATGCAAAAACATGAACATAAAAACCCTAATCCCACACACATGCTTGCATGAAAATTGATCTAACTTTGCTCCACAATATTTGGATGATGCATATGCATCCTTGAATCTTTGAATATACTTGATGATGAATGCTTCACGGATGTAATAATATTAGGGATGGAGTCATAGATCGCTTTTGTTAGTCCCAACTAGTATTGAGAGGCAAGGGGTGAATCAATACATTACTGGTTTTAACCAATTGAAACATTACTTTAACTTTGAACTAATTAACCATTCACCAATGTAAATGTTTACCGCAGAAGATTAAGCATACATGAAAAGATACACAAAGACACACAAATTTATCTCATGGAAACCCAATAGGGAGAAAACCACGATGTGAGTAGGAACTCACAAAATTTGAACTCTTCTTAAGTATGCTTGGTTAAGAGCTAGGTTAAGAGCCATCCCTGTTAGCAGATTACAAAGACATTGTTAGGTGCCACCTGGTTAAGGGATTTTAAACAAGCCCAGTTAGTGCCTTTACCCTGTTAAAGGTAGCCTGGTTAGAGGACTTAGAACATCAGTTAAGATGTCACCCGGTTAAGGGATTTTTACAATGGGACCTGTTAAAGTCCACCCAATTAAGGGATTTAATTTGCAGTTGTTAGAAAGAAACAGATGGATGATCTACTAAAACTACTACTCATTAGTCTGGTCAGATCACACTGATGAATCACCCTCGATCTGCATCGGTTGTGTTTGTTCTACACAACTCTGATCTTCTGAATGCACTATCAACTCTTCCTTCTACCGATTTGCTAATCCTTGAATATCACGTTGTCGATCCTCTATCACTTGAGTTACCACTCTGTGAAAATCCACTCTACCGGTCTTCTATCATTCGGCTCTACAGTCTCTAAAAAATCCCCCCATGTCCACTTTCACATTATCTTAATTCACCTTGACAAAAAACATCTCAAGAATGAGATATGTGTATTTATAGACCCTTTTAGTCTATCGCCAACTTTCTGTCCAAAACATACCTTTCAAAATTCCGTTGTCAGGCCTTAAATTATGCCTTTGAAATCATGCAGGAATCTCTGTCAATATAGTTGAGCATGCCGATAAGTCCACCGGTTGACTGAGAGAAGACTCCCAATTTAGCTGGTTGTAATTGAACGTTACCAGTCTGTCGGTTATTGACTCTTCCGGTGTACCAATCAAAACATGTCTAGCCGATTTCCTCTTGTATACCGGTTTGTTCTTTGCTTAGCTGGTGAACCTCTTCTGTGTTGATCTACTCACCGCTACCCGATCTTCTTACTATTTGCTAGTCTACTCACTGCTTGCTGGTCTACTTGCTATTGATGGACTGTGCCGATCTACTCACTGCTTGCCAGTCTACTTACTACCAATGGACTATGAAGACTAAGAAGATGATTTTGCCAACAATGACAACCATACCATTTACCGATCATACAAAACAGTATCAGAAAAGCCAACAAACTCCCCCTTTGGCATTGGTGGTAAATACCACAAACCGCTACAAAATTGTGCCAGCTCTGGCCCATGTTCCTGACAAGATTCCAAAATTCCCCCTTTTTCCATCAATGGAAAAGACTATCCACAAGAAAATTTGTCAAAATAAAGCAAAAACCTCTTCAAAGTTTTCTTGAGCCACTTTCAAGGAAGATTCCCATGAAGATTGAATTTGTTTCATGGTGGTGAAGTGGCCATGTAAAACTGCAATGAAGACCTCCATATCATCACTTATCTTACAGTCAGGTGCATGTATTAGGCAGTCTGCTTCATTAATGTTCAGTTGCATGAAATCAATAATTGGTGTTAAATAGCACTGGAGCTCTAACAAACTAAGACTTCTTTTGTCTTCTTCATCTTTCAACCTTCTGATTTTATGATTGAGCATTTTGACTTTTCAAATAAAGGTTGAAGTTGAACTGCTAAGGGGATCAAACGAGGTTACCAAATCTTGAATCTCCTTTTGAATCTGATTTATTTTATCTACTAAGTCTTTGATTAAAGCAGAAAAGTTTGAAGACTTCATCAATAGTTGACCAACTTGCTGCAGTATGGTTTTGACTTCTTTTGTTCTAGTGGAAAGAGCAACTTTTCCAACTATTATCTGCTCCATTAGGTTATCTCCTTGCTTTGTTTCATATTGCCTTACTAAAACCTTCTCTAGATTGGTTGCCTCTAAACTGATTTATTTAACCAGAGTGTCCAACTGATCAATAATGGGTGTAGTATCATCAACTGCAATGTCCGAGATGAGATTAGAGAGAATGATTTTGGCAGAAGTGAGGAATCTTGCCTTTTTTTTCTTTTCTCTTAGTTTTACCTTTTCAGCTTGGATTCTTAGTTTTTTTGAGACTTTCATCAACTATATGGGGGTCATTTTCTTTATATCAATGATCGAGTCACCTTCTTCTTCCTCCTCTATTCCTTCTTCCATTTCTAAAGTCTCGACTTCTGAGCTAGTTGTTGTGATGATTCTTACCTTTTTCTTGTCGCTTTCATTGTCCAAGTCTAACTTCCTCTTTGCTGGAGGGGTATCCATCACTACTATGTAATCCTTTATTTTCTTCTCTTCCTCTTTTCCTTCCTCTGCTTTCTTTTCTTCCTCTTTTCCTTCCTCTTCTTTCTTCTCTTCCTCTTTTCCTTACTCTGATTTCTTTTCTTCCTCTTTTCCCTCCTTTGTTTTCCTCTCTTCCTCATTTCCTTCCTCTAATCTCTTCTCTTCCTTTGTCTTCTTTTCTTCCTCTTTTCCTTCTTGAGAGAGATTAGCATTTGGTGTCAATAAGGTTCTAAGAGGTGTATCCTCATAAGGAATGTCTTCAACTCACTTCATCTTGATTGGGAAGATTAGTTTTGTCAGCTTCCTTCACCGGTGAAGTATGAACCGATTGTTCGATACCCTTTGTCAAATTGGGGATGTCTGACACAACATTTCCTATTATATCCTCAACTATGAAATTATCAAATTCTTCAGTGTAGTCTTTTTCCCTAGCTTTTCCTTTGACAAGGACAATTGCAGCTTTGTCCTATTTTGTTTCTTTTTCAATTTCTTCTTCAGTTTTCTTTTGCTAGTTTATAATTTTCTTCCACAAGGCAACACCTTCAGCATGTACTCCTCCCACTTCTCCTACTGCCACTCTCCTAGTTCTATTCCTTATTTTGAAATGTTGAATGCATGCTTTAGCCACCAATGAAGCTTGTTCAAGGTCTAAGTCATGTTGCACTTCCATGAGTTCTTTTATTCGAAGATCCTTTTCAGTAGCTAGAGTTGTCTTCCATCTTCCTTCAATGTGATCTAGCAGGTCTGATGGGATAATCCCATATAATTCACTAGGAGTCCTACAAAAATTGTGCAAATTCCAAATCAGGGCATCCTCAATTTTCCTTTTGTCTTCTTCATTACTGATGTAATATCTCCTTCCAACACTGCCCATACCTCCAAACTCTTTGATCCCATGCACCAACTCATCAATTGTTTGAGCTTTGTTCCTCCTACTTCTTCTAACCTCCTTTATTTTCGCATGTGATAAGGTGTCAATGATATCACCTTCTTTGTCATCCTTTTTAGGCTTTGGATCACTCTTTTTCTTTCAAGTGTAAGTCACTCCTACTGGTCTATCTTTACTTAGTGAAGATGCTGGATTACTTAGATCCTTTTGCTTTGAGTATGTTGCAGGCTTGGTTGCTATAATCTCCTTAGATTTTGTCTTTGTCACTTTCTTCTTTCCACCTATTGAATCTTTATCTTTATCAGGTGTGACCCTTGTTTGCACACTCACATTGGTGGAGGTAGTGGCACCAGATGCTTCACATCCATATTTCTTATCGAGGGTATCAATCATTTTCCTTACTTTTCTTTTTATGATAGGCACTTGAAGTTCCTGTTTGATTTTAGAGCTTCCCTCCTCATATGTTCCAAACCTCTTTGCCTTCGGGTCTAACGGTTTAGACAGAAGCATATTGATATAGATTTTAACAAGATTTGTTGTAACCTCATAGCCCATAGGTGGAACCCAAAAATTTCTGGGTTGAACTGCTTGAATAATACAGCAATCTGTGTCTACAAGAAAATAAATGTTGTCTTTGTATTTCTCCACTATTCTGGATGGAATTCTTTCTCTCTTGTGCATCCTAATTTGGAATTCCTTAAAATATCCCCACTTTGCTTCCCCAAATTTATTTCCCAAATCCCTAATCATTTCACCTATCTGAACCATGATAGGCTTCTCCTGTGACCATACTACACTACCCTTACCAGGAAAATATTTTTCCACATAGAAAAATACACATAGCAGTAGAGAGCCATATTTGAAAGAATTCTTCTTATCCTTCTTTATTCTTTCCATGTTCACCATGAATTGACTTTGAATCATCCCGCATATATCATATGCTGCATCTTCTTTGATAATTTGGTATCCAACTGTTGGTATTTTGGTATGGTTTTGTCATTGATGTCAACACCTACTAAAACTCTAGCACTTTGGAGATCCAACAACATTCACCGGCAAGCAAGTGACTTTTGCACAGTCACCAACATATGGTACACCGGTAGTATATAATGATCACCAGCACTTGGAATGGCATGGAAAACACTTGGTAATGTCAAAGACATCGCTTGGACATCTTGTCTTGGAGAATTGGTTATTGGTATATTCATATTTGCATATTTGTTGTTACCGGCAAATAGGTCTAGATTATGCACCGACAGGTTTATCTTTTCTAGATCAGCACAGTATGCTATGGAGATGATTAATTATTGTTGTAAATGCATTAAGCCGACATGTTGAATCGGTTATTGCATCAGATATTGTATTGTTTGTAAAATGTTTTTATTGTAATATCTTGTAGAGCCGACCTACTAAAATTGGTCTTAGGTTATGGTATAAATGTAAGATCTTATTTGTAAGATCAGATATGGAATGTGAAAAGGAATTATAAGAAAGTATATGCGAGATTAAGCAGAGCTACACACACACATCATTTGAAGGTGAAGCTAGGTTTTTGTGAAAGCATATCAGAATTGCACTAGTACTGAATCCAGCATATGAAGATGCTATTTTGAGCAATACATTCTAATTGGATTTAACCATCCAATTATAGTCAGTGTAACTCCCATTGAGCAGTGAGCTCTAGGTGCTTGGCCTTTCTGCATGTGCAGACCACATTTGTATACACTTACTATCTGTAGGAGTACCATCTGATTGTGGGTAAGGTTTCCCACCGTGGTTATTCCCCTTATAGGGTTTCCATGTACAATTTATAGTGTTATGTATTGTGGATGACTTTTTTTTTTGTTTCATGCATTAAATCTTACTAGTATTGCAATTAACTGTTAAAACTGTCTACCGACATATCAGACTGGTTTACCGGTATTAAGTATTAAGTTGGTTAAGTTGTTTTTGGTTTGAATTTATCAGACAATTGATTCACCCCCCCTCTTAGTTGTCTCTGGGACCTAACAATTGGTATCAAAGCTAAGTCCTCTTTTTTCAGAAGTTTAATAGCTTGAGGAGATGCAATGTCTAGCAACTATTTCAGGAAGGACAGTCCTAAACTTGATGGAACCAACTATGGAATATGGAAGATCAGGATGGAGACACATCTAAATTGCATTGGAAAGGACATCTAAGAAATTACAAAGAACAGCTACACTGCTCCTACTCCCGGTCAGCCTAATCCAGCTACCTTGGCTAAAGATGAAGAAAATGATTGCAAGGCAAGAGAAGCACTTTTGAGTGCATTATCAGATCAACAAATCATGGGACTATCAGATAGGTCTACTGCTAAAGCTATTTGGGATCATTTGGAAACATTGAATGAAGGATATTCCATAGTCAAAATTGCAAAACTTGAAAGCTTCTATGTCAGGTATGAAAATCTGAAAATGGAAGAAGATGAAAGAATTTCTGCTTTTATGGAAAGAGTAAATGAAATTGTTTTGGGTATTAAATGTTGTGGAGGAACCTTGAGTGAAGAGGAAATTGTTTCAAAAGTTTTAAGAGGATTGACACCAGCATATAAGATGAAAGTTACTGCTATAAATGAACTAAGAACAATGCCTAACACATCAGTAACTAGGGATATATTGATTGGAAAACTTTCAGCATTTGAAATTGAGGAATTTGGTCCTGTTGCCACTATAAAAACTTAGCTTTTAAAGCATCAACATCATCTGCACAATCATTTGACAAGTCTAATTAGAAAGCCTTTTATGCAAGAGAACTTGAAGAAAGCAGGAAAGAAAATGAAGAACTTGAAGAACTTGAAGCACTATTTGCAAGAAAAATGCCTAAAGGTCCAATTGGAAGTAAGTATGAAGGTAAAGCACCCTTTAAATGTTTTAACTATAATAAGATTGGTCATATGGCCTCAAGATGTCCTGATAGACATGCTAGGTTAAGAGAAGAAGCTAGGACATACAAACCTAACCCTGAATATCAGAGATACAAATTTAAGAAAAATAAAGACAAATCTTGTTATCTTGTTGATGAAGGAGTCACTAATGATTCTGATGAGGATCTAGAAGACAATGGATGGGTCTTTGTTGCTATAATAGAAGATCAATCGACACCTACTGTTCAGCTGGTAGAGCAAGCCTTGGTAGCTAAAATTGAAGTAAAGGATGAATGGATCATTGATTCAGGATGCTCATAGCATATGACTGGTGATAAGAGTAAATTCCTAACCTTTCAGGAGTATAATGGAGGTCTAGTAAGATTTGGAGATGATAAAGCTTGTTTGATCAAAGGTAAGGGTACAATATCTCTTGATGGCAAGCATAATACTGACAATGTTTACTATGTTGAAGGTTTAAAGCATAATCTTTTGAGTGTTGGTCAATTAGTTGAGAAAGGATTTCAGTTACAATTCAAAAATGGAAAATGCAGAATCATGAATAGAACTGGTTTAGAAATTGCAACTGGTAATTAGACTAGAAGTAATATCTTTCATTTGAACAATAGTGAAAAGACATGCTTAATTGCTCATATTGATGAAAGTTGGCTATGGCATAAGAGACTCTGTCATGTAAATTTTGATTCCATGGTGAAAATCAGTACTACTAATGCAGTTAGAGATTTACCTAAGATTGTTAAACTTCACAATACAGTATGTAAGGGATGTCAATTTGTAAAACAAGTTAGAGCTACTTTCAAAAGTATTCTAGAAAAATCTAATAATGCTCTTGACTTAATTCATACTGATTTATGTGGTCCAGCTAGAACTAAAAGTTTACAAGGAGATAAATATTTTATGCTAATCATTGATGACTATTCTAGAATGTGTTGGGTTACTTTTCTCAAAGAAAAATTGAAAGTACTTGGGAAGTTTAAATTATTTAAAGCAATGGTAGAAAATGAAACCATCAAGAAAATCAAATGTCTAAGATTAGATCAAGGAGGAGAATTTACATCGAAGGAATTTAATGCATTCTGTGAAGTGAATTTAATTAGAAGACAACTATCAGCACCCCGAACACCACAGCAAAATGGAGTTGTTGAAAGGAAAAACATAACTATCTTGGATGTAGCCAAACGTATGTTATCAGAAGCAAATCTGATAACTCAATGATGAACCACTAGTACCAAACCGGTACTGAGAGTGGGGGTGAATCAGTACAGACACAAATACAATCCAAAACCAGTTTGACAGCAACCACTCACAATGACTAATAAACAAAGATACTGGTAAAACAGAGTGCAACCGGTACCATCCAGAATAACTCAATCAGTCATGAACCAGTCACTTACTAAGCTTTTCTCTTAGCTCAATACCACATTATCATAATATTCTCATGCATGAACTAGTAGACCTAACCATCAAATCTTCACAACAGTGAGTTCAATATGTTTTATAGACAGGCATAAAACATAGAAACTTCATGTGCATAATAGATAAAACAAAGCATCATAAGACAAAAGCATTTCACATGACACACATATTTTTCACGTGGAAACCCAACTGGGAAAAACCATGATGGGGATGAATACCCACAAGCTACTTTTTGAACTCTTTAGAAGTCCACTCTGTTAGGAGCCTTGTCCGGTTAAGAACATTACAATAGGTTCTGGTAGGAACCGATCCTGTTAGGGATCACCCAGTTAAGGGATACCCGGTTAAGGGTTAAACCTGGTAGGGTCACCTTGTTAGAGGATTTTAAGAACTCAATAGCTGAAAGGATCTCCTAAGCTTCTCTAGCTTCTCAGTACTCATTAGCATCGAGTTACCCGGTTAAGGGATTTACAGCAAGCCGGTTAAGACCACCCGATTTAAGGGATTTTGAATCAAGCCAGTTAAGGCTACCCTATTAGGGGATTTTGCAACTGTTGAAGTGGTTAGAGATCAACAAGTATTACAATGATCTGTTAACAGTACTTAATACTAATACAGATCTATTTAGGCTCCTCTTCTCCTTCTGCACATACACTTTGCAGGTATCTCTTTTCTCCTATGGTCTAGCAAGAATCTTGTATCACTTTCATTGGATACACACTCACAACCTTTTGCCAACAACTTTAGATAGAAACCTAACATCGACCTTATAAGGAACATACAAGTCGGTAGCAAAAACCCTAAACCCTAAACCTGTTAGGTTGAGCAATTCAAACGGTTTGATCCTAACCATTGAAACATACTGCATTGAATGCACCAGTCTTGAGTCGATCTCAAGACATTCTCCATCATCCATTATCCACCGTTTTCATGGTGGTTGATAACCCATCACACGTTATCACTATTTGGTAGACTTCGCACATTCCCGAGGTAGATAGGAATAGTCTTCTTCATGCAAGATCCTTCACGCACACAGAGCTTACGTGGCAACATGATCTGTCCTCCATCATACTACTAACTCATCACACAAAGATCACCGATTGAGTCACACAGACTTGAGATACTCCAACTGAAAACCCCAAAGTGGAAGCTGCCTTACCAACCAGTAGTCATATAGTGCTTCCATGTGTCGGTTCCCATAACTACATGCTGGTTCACTTTGAACAAATGTGTCGCTTCACTTTGGCATATACCAGTTCACACATATGCCGGTATCTCTTTCTTCTCTTATCTCATGTGCCGGTTCACACTATGTCTCATATTGACATCAATGACAACATACAATATCATTATGTCTTCATGCTAGTTTACATAAGACTCATGTTGATTCTCATAATGCCAACAATGTCCCCCTTTGGCATTGATGGAAATATAGAAAAGATATCTTCTCTGCTTCACATCTTCTCCCCATTTGTTGCAGATATCTTTGCACTTCAGTTCTTCTCCCCCTTTGACAACAATGCCAAAGTGGAGGTACAATCACCACTGTTTCCTTATGTTGCTCCCCCTGAGGAGTAGCATCCTTAAACACACCAATCAACCAAATATTTGTCTATCCAGTACCTGACTAATGTGGAACAACCACTTTTAGTTCACCTCCTGAAGGGGCAATACCCCTAATTCACCTCTCAAATGCACAAATGTTGTCTTTGGGAGAGGCTTGGTGAATATGTCTGCTAACTACTCCTTACTGGACACATGCTCCAGTGCAATCTCTTTATTCTGAACCTTTTCCCTCAAGAAATGATACTTAAGCTCAAAATGCTTGGTTCTAGAATGTAAAACCGGATTCTTTGATATATTGAGAGCACTTGTGTTATCACAGAATATACTTACCGGTTCAGGTATAGGGATCTTGAAGCCTTCTAGTATATGCTTCATCCAGATTGTCTGAGTACAGTTCATGAAAGCTGCAACATACTCCACTTCCGCTGTAGACTGAGAGATGCAACTCTTCTTTTTACTCATCCATGAGACCAGTCTACCACCGAGAAAGAATGCACCATTGGTTGTGCTCTTCTAGTCATCCACATTACCCACCCAATCAGCATCTGTGAATACTTTCAGATTGAAATTATTGCTGTATGGGTACCACAATCCATAGTCAATTGTTCCCTTCAGATACCTAAGAATCCACTTGACTGCAATCAAGTGAGATTCTCTTGGACTCTTCTGGAACCTTGCAGTGATGCCAACTACATGTGCAATATCCGGTCTACTATGCACTACATAGTGCAACTTACCAATCATTGATTGGTATTCCTTCTCATCAACCAGTGCAGAATCATCTTCCTTTGTCAATTTGCAACCGGTCACCACTGGTGTACCAACCGGTTTGCTATCTTCCATGCCAAAAGTCTTCAACACCTCTTTGACATATTTGGACTGAGTGATGAAGATTCCATCTTTCATCTGCTAGATCTGCAGTCCAATGAAGAACTTAATCTCCCCTATGAGTGACATTTCAAACTCTTTCTTCATCTCATCAGCAAACTCATGACTCATCTTGTCATCTCCACTAGAGATGATTTCATCAACAAAGACTTCACAGATCAGGATTTGATCTTCTTCAGACTTCAAGTAGATATTACTATCTTCACTTGTTCTCTCAAATCCAATCTTCACAAGATGGGAATGTAGGTGCTCATACCATGCCCTAGGTGCTTGCTTTAGACCATATAATGCTTTGTGTAGCCTACATACCATGTCACTATCTTCAGATAGGGTAAACCCATCTAGTTGCTCAATATATACCTCCTCTTCAAGTACACCATTTAGGAATGTAGATTTTACATCCATTTGATACACCTTGAATCTCTTAAAAGCTGCATATGCAAGAAGCATACGAACTCCTTCCAATCTGGCTATAGGAGCAAAGGTTTCCCCATAGTCTTCACCTTCTTCTTGAGCATATCCTTTGCATACTAGTCTGGCTTTATTCCTAATCACTGTGCCATCCTCATTCAACTTATTTCTAAACACCCATTTGGTGCCAATGACATTCTTATGCTCTGGTCTGGGTACCAAGGACCATGTACCATTTTTCTCTATCTGGTCAAGTTCTTCTTCCATTGCCTTGATCCAGTCTTCATCATTATGAGCCTCTTTGAATGATTTAGGCTCAAATTCAGAGATCATGCATAAGTTTTCTCTGATCTTTCTTCTAGTAAGGATTCCTACCTCCTTATCACCTATGATCTGCTTGGGATCATGATTCAACTTGACATACCGAGGAATGGTTTTAATTGGTTCTTCTTGCTTCTCTTCTTCATCCTTATCTTCATCAATATCAACATTCACCAGTTCAGGAACACTATTACTGGTGCTTGCTTGACTGACAACCAGTTCCCAGAAGGTTGCAACAGGTTCATTTACAACTTGCTCACTGCCGATTTTCTCTGTCTTCTCAGAGGATTCATCAACTTTTACATTGATGCTTTCCATAATTCTCTGAGTCCTATTGTTGTAGCACTTGAAAGCTTTACTCTTGGTGGAATATCCTAGAAATATTCCTTCATCACATTTAGCTTCAAATTTGCCCTGATGTTCACTCCTCTTGATGTAACATTTGCTACCAAAGACCTTAAAATAATTTACCATAGGGGTCTTACCAGTCCAATACTCATAAGGAGTTTTGTCCTTTCCCTTTTTGATGAGTACCCGGTTCATAGTGTAAACTACAGTGCTCACCGCTTCTCTCCAAAAGGTGTGAGCAACCTTTCCCTAGATCAACATAGTTCTAGCTGCTTCAACCACAGTCCAGTTATTCCTCTTTGCTAGGCCATTCTGTTGTGGAGTCCGGGGGGCAGACAGTTGTCTCTTGATGCCAAATTCTTCACAGTACTTGTTGAATTCACTGGAAGTGAATTCCCCTCCTTGATTAGTTCTGAGACACTTGATCCTTTTACCGCTTTCCTTTTCCACTAATGCTCTGAAAGCTTTGAATTTCCCAAAAGCTTCAGACTTGTCTTTCAAGAATGTGACCCACATCATTCTTGAGCAGTCATCAGTGAGAATCATGAAGTACCTATCACCCTGCACACTTATAGTTTTCATAGGACCACATAAATCAGTATGCACAAGATCAAGCAAGTTGTCAGCAGTGAAAGATTTACCTTTAAAAGTTGAGGAAGACATTTTCCAAAGTTGACTTTCTCTACACAAGGTATTATCCGGTTTGCTCAGCACCGGCAACCCTCTAACTGCCTTGATCTTACTAGCCTTCACAATGTTGTCAAAGTTCACATGGCAGAATCTCCTATGCCATATCTAGCTATCATCAAGCTTAGCCATAAGACATGTACTTATATTAGCATTTAGATGAAATAGGTTACCTTTAGTTTGCATGCTGGTGGCTACCAATTTACCATCTTTACCTTTGATTCTGCAAACTCCATTCTTGAATTGTAGAGCGAGTCCACTGTCATTTAACTGGGCAACACTTAGAAGGTTGTGTCTGAGACCATCAACCCAATACACATTGTCAGCACTACTCTTTCCATTCAAGGAGATGGACCCTCTACCTTTGACCATGCATGGTGCATCATTGCCAAAGCAAACCACACCACCATCATACTCTTCTAATGATAGAAACTTGCTCCGGTCACCAGTCATATGGTGAGAGCAGCCACTGTCAATGATCCACTCATTGGAATCATCAAACTGGGAGACAAGAGCCTTCTTGTCTGTCACATCTTCCTTTACAGCAATGAACACAATGTCTTCATTTTCTTCATCTTCAGATTCCTCATCTATGACACCTTCATCAACTGCCACAAAACAATTTCTCCGGTTTCCTCCTTTGAATTTCTTGAACCTTTTTGGTTTGTCCTTGTTGTCACTATTAGGACAGTTCATAGCAATATGTCCTATCCGATTGTAGGAGAAACATTTCAAAGGTAGTTTACCTTTGTATTTACTAGTTCCTTTTGGGAATCTCCTAGCTAGAAGAGCTTCAAATTCCATTAGAAACTCTTCATCCTTCATCTCTCTGTTCTAACTAGGTTCCCCATTAGTGCTAGCCTCTTTTCCTTTTCTGGATGGTATAGCAGAAGCTTTAAAAGCTGATTCTAACTTTAGAACACTACCATCAAAGCTATTTAGCTCATAGGCTATCAACTTAGCTATGATGGAGTCCAAGGATGCCTTAGACTTGTCTATTGATCTCAGCTCCTGAGTAGCAGCAACCCTTATTGCATAGATTGGCAACAGGGATCTCAAGACTCTACTTACCACAGTGGAATCTTCTATTTTGCCACCTGCACTCTTTATTTCTCCAACAACTATTTTGATTCTTATTCCATACTATTGAATGGTCTCTCCTTCAACCATTCTCATGTCTTCAAACTTTCCTCTCAAGATCTCTTTCTTAGCCTGTTTTACATTCTCATCACCACCATAGATATTTTCAAGAGCATCCCATACTTCTTTGGGATTTGCCTTGTCCTGAACATCAATAAACTCAATGTCAGATAGACTACTGATGAGGGCTTCCATGACTTGCCCGTTTTCTTGTATCTCTCTCTTTTGGTCAGTGGTGAGAGTACTAGTAGAACAACATATACATTTTCAACATAACTCCAGTGTTGAACACCCATACTTTTGATGAATATCTTCATCCTGTCTTTCCATATACCAAAGTTTTCCCTGTTGAACTTTGGACCTTCCCTCTTCATCATTTGGCTAGGATCTTTTCCTCAAGTAGTTAAGCTTACAACACAGAGGACCTGGAGTGCTCTGATACCAACTGATAACTCAATGATCAACCACTAGTACCAAACCAGTACTGAGAGGGGGGGTGAATCAGTACAGACACAAATACAATCCAAAACCGGTTTGACAACAACCACTCACAATGACTGATAAACAGAGATACCAGTAAAACAGAGTGCAACCGATAGCATCCAGAATAACTCAATCAGTCATGAACTGATCACTCACTAAGCTTTTATCTTAGCTCAATACCACATTATTATAATATTGTCATGCATGAACTAGTAGACCTAACCATCAAATCTTCACAACAGTGAGTTCAATATGTTTTATAGACAGGCATAAAACATAGAAACTTCATGTGCATAACAGATAAAACAAAGCATCACAAGAAAAAAGCATTTCACATGACACACATATTTTTCACGTGGAAACCCAACTGGGAAAAACCACGGTGGGGATGAATACTCACAAGCTTCTTTTTGAACTCTTTAGAAGTTCGCTCTGTTAGGAGCCTTGTCCGGTTAAGAACATTACAATAGGTTCTAGTAGGAAGTGATCCTGTTAGGGATCACCCAGTTAAGGGATACCCGGTTAAGGGTTAAACCCGGTAGGGTCACCTTGTTAGAGGATTTTAAGAAATCAATAGATGAAAGGATCTCCTAAGCTTCTCTAGCTTCTCAGAACTCATTAGCTTTGAGTTACCCAGTTAAGGGATTTACAGCAAGCCGGTTAAGACCACCCGATTTAAGTTATTTTGAATCAAGCCAGTTAAGGCTACCTTGTTAGGGGATTTTGCAAATGTTGAAGTGGTTAGAGATCAACAGGTATTACAATGATCTGTTAACAGTACTTAATACTAATACAAATCCGTTTAGGCTCCTCTTTTCCTTCTGCACATACACTTTATAGGTATCTCTTTTCTCCTATAGTCTGGCAAGAATCTTGTATCACTTTCGTTGGATACACACTCACAACTTTTTGCCAACAACTTTAGACAGTAACCTAACATCGACCTTATAGGGAACATACAGGTCGGTAGCACAAACCCTAAACCCTAAGCTTGTTAGGTTGAGCAATTCAAACGGTTCGATCCTGACTGTTGAAACATACTGCATTGAATGCACCATTCTTGAGTCGATCTCAAGACATTCTCCATCATCCATTATCCACCGTTTTCATGGCGGCTAATGACCCATCATGCGTTATCACTATTTGACAGACTTCACACATTCCCGAGGTAGATAAGAATAGTCTTCTTCATGCAAGATCCTTCACGCGCACAGAGCTTACATGGCAACACGATTTGTCATCCATCATACTAGTAACTCATCACACAAAGATCACCAATTGAGTCACACAGACTTGAGATACTCCAACTGGAAACCCTGAAGTGGAAGCTTCCCTACCAACAGGTAGTCATACAATGCTTCCATGTGCCAGTTCCCATAACTGCATGCCGGTTCACTCTGAACAAATGTGCCACTTCACTTTGGCATATTCCGGTTCACACATATGCCGGTATCTCTTTCTTCTTTTATCTCATGTGCCAGTTCACACTATGTCTCATATTGACATCAATGACAACATACAATATCATTATGTCTTCATGCCAGTTTACATAAGGCTCATGCCAGTTCTCATAATGCCAACAAAATCTACCACATGTATATTGGAGAGAGGTAGTAATTATAGTGATCTATACATTCAACAAAGTTCACATCAAAGGTGAAACCAGTAAGACACCTCATGAACTTTGGTTTGGTATTACTCCTACTTTTAAATATTTCAGAATATTTGAAACTAAATACTATATTAGAAGAGATGGGTATATTGGAAAATTTGATCCTAGAAGTGATGAAGGAATATTTCTTGGTTATTCATCTAAGAGTAAGGCATATAGATGTTTTAACAAAAGATTGCAAAAAATTGATGAGAGAACAAATGTAAAGATTGATGGACAATTTAGAGAAACTTCAAGGTATATAGACTTTGAACCGGTAACAGAAATACTGACAAATGAATCTGTACAAAATTCACCGGTACAGAATGAAGATCCAGGTGCTCTGGTATCATCTAAAAATTCCACTGTGAATGAGGAATAGCAGCAAACCAAAACACCCTGGTATGTAAGACTGAATCATTCTGAAGATCAGATAATTGGAAACAAGCATAAAGGAGTTATGACAAGAGGAATATTGGAAAATGAAGAGGTATGTCTTATTTCTCAAATTGAACCATCATCTGCTAATGAGGCATGTGAAGATAAACACTGGATTAAAGCTATGGAAGAAGAATTAGAACAAATTGAGAAGAATAACACTTGGACATTAGTTCCCCGACCTAAAGATAAAAATGTGATTGGAACCAAATGGTTATTCAGAAACAAACTTAATGAAGATGGTAAGGTTATCAGAAATAAAGCTAGACTAGTGTGTAAGGGATATTCTCAAAAAGAAGGAATTGATTATAATGAAACCTTTGCACTGGTAGCTAGAATTGAGGCAGTTAGATTATTTTTAGCTTTTGCAGCACACAAGAACTACAAAGTATATCAAATGGATATTAAATGTGCATTTTTGAATGGAGATCTTGAAGAAGAAGTTTACATTGAACAACCTGATGGATTTTCTTTGACAAACAACAAAGATATGGTTTGCAGGTTAAGGAAAGCATTGTATGGTTTGAAACAAGCTCCAAGAGCTTGGTATGCAAGGTTAGATAAATATCTTTTGAAGATTGGTTTTTCTAAAGGTAATGCAGATAGTAATTTATATTATAAAGTGACTAATAATGACATCTTGGTTATAGAATTTTTTGTTGATGACATAATCTTTGGAGGAGAAGATGGATTATGTAAAGACTTTTCTATTGAAATCCAACAAGAATTTGAAATGTCTATGATTGGAGAAATAAAATTCTTTTTAGGATTGCAGATTTCTCAAACTGATAAAGGTACATTCTTGAGTCAATCCAAGTACTTAAAAGAGTTACTAAAGAAATTTGGGATGGAGAACTCTAAACCAGTAAGCACACCTATGACTAAAAATGACAAATTATCTCTAAGGGATGAATCTACACCTGTTAATCTGACTAGGTACAAATCTATGATAGGAGGTTTACTGATATAACACAAACCAGAACTGATATTATTAATGCAGTATGTATTGTTTCAAGATTTCAGAGTAATCCTAGAGAAAATCATGAATCAGCAGTAAAAAGGATTTTCTGGTACTTACAAGGCACTTCAGATCTTGGATTATGGTATCCTGGAGATGAAAAATTTGAATTATATGCATATACAGATGCAAATTGGGCAGGAGATTTGGATGATAGAAAAAGTACAACCGGCGGAGCATTTTTTCTTGGAAATAGATTGATTTCTTGGTTGAGTAAGAAACAAAGTTGTACATTTTTATCAAGAGAAGAATCAGAATATGTTGCAGCAGCAACTAACTGTACACAGGTATTATGGCTTAAGCAAATGTTGAAGGACATAAAGGTAAAATGCAAGGAACCTATTACTAGCTATTGTGATAACACTGCAGCAATTGATATATCTAAGAACCCAATATTACATTCTAAAACCAAACATGTTTCTATCAAATTGAATTTTCTAAGGGAACATGTTGAAGCAAAGGAGATAAAACTGGTTTATGTGAATACTAAAGAGTAGATTGCAGATATTTTCACTAAACCTTTGCCTAAGGAGACTTTTGAATATCTCAGAGATCAGCTTGGAGTCATACCCCCATCGGTAGAGACTTAGACAGTTGATGTTTGTCATCAACTAGAAGAATTAACAGAGAAATCTTTTATTTCTGGCTTTGATGAGGAAGCTACTTCTCATGGGGAGTAGTTGGTATAGTGAATTGGTTGGCATTTTGTATATGAACTTGGTTTTGTTGTAACTTTGGCATTTGATGTCAAAGGGGGAGTGATATCTATGGAAAAACACATTATCTTTTAGAGAGAGATTGGTATGAAAAACATGTTACTCTCAGGGGGAGAGATTGTCTTATATTCTGGTAATTGTTGGTACTTTGGTATTTGGCATTTCTGTTTTACCACTTTGATGGTTTTTCCATCTTGTGTTGCCATCAATGCCAAAGGGTGAGATTGTTGGTATTTTGGTATGGTTTTGTCATTGATGTCAACACCTACTAAAACTCTAGCACTTAGGAGATCTAACAACATTCACCGGTATATGGTACACCGATAGGATATAATGATCACGGGTACTTGGAATGGCATGGAAAACACTTGGTAATGTCAAAGACATCGTTTGGACATCTTGTCTTGGAGAATTGGTTATTGGTATATTCATATTTGCATATTTGCTATTATCGGCAAATAGGTCCAGGTTATGCACTGACAAGTTTATCTTTTCCAGATCAGCACGGTACGCTATGGAGATGATTAATTATTGTTGTAAATGCATTAAGCCGACATGTTGAATCAGTTATTGCATCGGATATTGTATTGTTTGTAAAATGTTTTTATTATAATATCTTGTAGAGCCGACCTACTAAAATTGGTCTTAGGTTATGGTATAAATGTAAGATCTTATTTTTAAGATCATATATGGAATGCGAAAAGCAATTATAAGAAGGTATATGTGAGATTAAGCAGAGCTATACACGCAAACATCATTTGAAGGTGAATCTAGGTTTTTGTGAAAGCATATCAGAACTACACCATTACTGAATCCAGCATATGAAGATGCTATTTTGAGTAGTACATTCTTATTGGATTTAACCATCCAATTGTAGTCAGTGTGACTCCCATTGAGAAGTGAGCTCTAGGTGCTTGGCCTTTCTGCATGTGCAGACCTCATTTGTATACACTTACTCTCTGCAGTAGTATCATCTGATTGTGGGTAAGGTTTCCCACCATGGTTTTTCCCCTTACAGGGTCTCCACATACAAGTTCTGGTGTTATATGTTGTGGATGACTTTGTTCTTTTTGTTTCATGCATTAAATCTTACCGGTATTGCAATTAACTGTTAAAACTATCTACTGGCATATCAGACTGGTTTATCGGTATTAAGCATTAAGTTGGTTAAGTTGTTTTTGGTTTGAATTTATCAGAAAAACTGATTCACCCCCCCCCCTCTTAGTTGTCTTCGGGACCTAACACCAACATGGATGGCATCGCTGGACACACTATTCATTCGGCTTGATTGATGAACCTTGTATCCCAACGCTGCAAAGGAAAATATTACTTCGACATCCTCGATATGGGTGATTGTCATTGCTCTACTGTCACACTGGGATTTTGTTAACCGAGTTGATGAAATCGTTCTTATGGTTAATGCTTCACCGGTTGCACTGAACCCTGTCACTCTTTCAATCACCTCCTTTGTGATCTTGATCGTTGCATTATCTTCAATCCAAAAAAATTGGTCATGAACCCTGATCAGTACATATCTAACCTAGTCACCATGAAACTAATCAGTATAGTCAACAACATTAGCCAAACCCTTTGCCTTCAGAGGTAGAAATTCTTCTTTCAATTTATCATTATCACAAAACACATCAAACTCATTTTGAATGAACTTATCTGCAAGTTATTTGAGCTTGCAATGAATGAAGGAGCAAATATCTTCTACCAACAATACACCGGAGGGCACAAATGATAAAGCACCGGTCTTGTCAATTTCACCGGCTTTCATCAGGTGCAGCTGGAACTCAGGTTGGGGTTCCTTGATAGCTTCAACCAACACAAGAGTCGATAGTGGCACTGCCATGATTACCTTCCAACAAAGTTTTCTTAGACACAGTTCAAAACCCTTCCCTAGGGAATACCAAACACCACTATCGCTCTTCTTGAATTTTCTGCACAAACAAAGCTTGGCAAATTTCAAATTGCCTTTGATCGCATAGGAGCTCAAGAAAGTTTAGAAGAAGTTAGTGTAAATGAAAATGTGCTAACATTTCCTTATTTATTTGTGGAGATTTACCAGCGCTAATATCCAACGGTCAGATTTGAAACTCATAACTTAAAGTACACCGATTTGACTTTACCGATTATTTGTTTTCGATAATGGTACACAAAAAAATAACTCACAGGACAAAACTTCAATTAAGAAGTTAGACCAGCTTTTATGCATCACAACTATGCAGATAAACACATCCTTATATTTGTTCAGGGGATTCAAGAATAATCTTACCATATGTGCTCTCCCTGGGCATCAGTATGCCTAGTTAGAAGAGGAACTGTCATCACCGATGGATGATGACTTGGTTTCAGAATGTCCTTGTCCTTCTTTTCCTTCATCCTTCTTGATCCATGTCTTTTTCATCTCATTTCTTATTTCTTTAGTTGTCTTCTTTCCTTTTAGGTCATTTTGCTTTTACTTCTTGCTAAATCGGTTCTTGTCTATAGACCGGTTGTAGGATCAACTCCTGCATTGTGTGGCTAAGTGGCCGAACTTATGGAAATCAAAGCATGCCATACCAGTTGTCCTCCATGGTCCTGAATTATTTCTCTAACCCATTTTTATTTTGTAGTTTCCTGCAACATGACCAAGATTACCACACGAGAAACATGGGGCATTCAATTGATTACTCCTTTTGTTAGGAGTGACCAGTTTGAATGATGATCTTGATACATTTGTCTTAAACTTGCACTCTTTAGATCTGTGTCCAAACTCATTGCATGTGAAGCAATGTCTAGCAAATCTTCTTCCATTTGACATACTGCTAGATAGAGATCTGCACTCATAAGAAGTGTGGCCATAATTATGACAGTTATGGCAATAACCATCAAAGGTGAAAGTCTTCTTTTGACTAACCGGTTTGTTTCTAAATTCATTGGTCTTATGACCCGACTTACCACAATGGTTACAAGAGAATTTGGAAGACTTCATACCTTTTGCTTCTAAATGGTTTCTTTTATAAACCTTCATCTTTTTGGATTTAGATGATTCTCTAGTTTCCATAAGACCTGAACCGGGGTAACCAAGGCCGGTTATATCCTTTGTTCTTCTCTAAGATTTCAATTGTTTATCTACATTCTCAGAGCTTTCATTGAACTTTATCAACTTTTCATTTCTCTCATTCTCAGTTTTCAACTCACTCTTGAGTTGTTCAATCTCTTTCATCAACTTCTCCTTTTCTTATGCATTGTCATTCAGATGTTTGTGTTTATATTCATTCTTTTGAGTTAGAACTCAGATTTCTTCATCTTTCTCAATCATGATTGCATCATTTTCTCTTAGAGCATCTTCAGCAAGCCTCCTGGATTTTTTAGCTTTTGACAGTTCTTCTTCTACCTCCCTTTTTCTTTCATTAGCACTTCTATTGGCTTCCAGCATCTCAGTCATTCTCAGGGCCTAACCTTCTTGTTCTCTTTTGAGATGAGTAATTTTTTCATTTAGCTTCTTGTTCTTTTCCATGAGTTCTGAGATTGCTTCTTTAGCTTCTTCAGATCCACTTTGTTTAGAGAGTTGATCTATGATATCCTGACTCACATTCAGCTATTGAGCTAATTCCTTCTTTTTTGCAAGAGATTTTCTTAGTCTCTCTTTCAGCTAAGCAATGATTTCATTGGCTTCATCAATCTGCTTCTAATACAAGTACTCTTCCATGATCTTTATCCTCAAGCTGTCAAGCTTCACTTTAGAGGAACTGGGCTCTGATACCAATTGTTATTCCCAACCGGTACTAAGAGGGGAGGGGTGAATCGATACATTACCGGTTTTAACCAATTGAAACTTTACTTTAAGTTTGAAGTAATTAACCATTCACCAATGTAAACATTTACTACAGAAGATTAAGCATACATTAAAAGATACACAAAGACACACAGATTTATCTCGTGGAAACCCTATAGGGAGAAAACCACGATGTGAGTAGGAACTCACAAAATTTGTACTCTTCTGAAGTACACCTAGTTAAGAGCCATCCCTATTAGGAGATTACAAAGACACTGTTAGATTCCACCCGATTAAGGGATTTTGAACAAGGCCGGTTAGAGACTTTACACTGTTAAAGGTAGCTTGGTTAGAGGACTTTGAACATCAATTATGATGTCACCCAGTTAAGGGATTTTTACAATGAGACCTATTAAAGTCCACCTAGTTAAGGGATTTAAGTTGCAGTTGTTAGAAAGAAATAGATGGATGATCTGCTAAAACTGCTACTCATTAGCTTGGTCAGATCACACTAAAGAATCACCCTAGATCTGCATTGGTTGTGTCTGTTCTACACAACTCTGATCTCCTGAATGCACTATCAACTCTTCCTTTTGCCGATTTGCTGATCCTTGAATATCACACTGTCGGTCCTTTGTCACTTGAGTTACCACTCTGTGAAACTCTACTTTACCATTCTTCTATCATTCGGCTCTGAAGTCTCTTAAAACTCCCCTTGTGTCCACTTTCACTTTATCTTAATTCACTCTAACAACAAACATCTCAAGAATGAGATATGTGTATTTATAGACCCTTTTAGTCTACTACCAACTTTCTCTCCAAAACATACCTTTCAAAATTCCATTGTCAGGCCTTAAATTATGCCTCTGAAATCATGCAGGAATCTTTGTCAATATAGTCAAACATGCCAATAAGTCCACTGGTTGATTGAGAGAAGACTCCCTATTTAGCTAGTTGTAACTGAACGTTACCAGTCTATCAGTTATCGACTCTTCCGGTATAATAATCAAAACCTATCTAGTCGATTTCCTCTTGTATACCGGTCTGTTCTTTGCTTAGCCAGTGAACCTTTTCTATGCCAATCTACTCACCATTACCCAATCTTCTTATTGTTTGCCAGTCTACTCAGTGCTTGCCAGGCTACTCACTGTTGATGGACTGTGTCGGTCTACTCACCACTTGCCGGTCTACTTACTGCCAATGAAATGTGAAGACTAAGGAGATGATGTTGCCAACAATGACAAACATACCATTTACCGGTCATACAAAATTGTATCAGAATGCCAACAACTTCTAGGTTGAAATGAATTGATAGGATGCCTTTATATAGGGTTCCCTAAGGTAAATTTTTGGTTAGGTTGACCTCCAACTGTTATGTGTAGCCCTAGGAATCAAATTCTATCAGGGAGATATAGATCCCACCCCATTTCAAATTAGGGCCCATTTGAGAGGCACCACGAGATTTTGGGGCACCCTGGTCTAGAATATGGCATCCCACATTCTATTCCTTCTACAAATAGGACTAAAATAAGTAACCAGGGGGATGGTATCCCATAGTAGGACCCAACAAAGGGTGCACATGATGTCAAATTTGGGGATTAGGTTCAAACCGAGAGAGGGGATGAGGATAGGACATGCTAAAGTAGGAGCACAAACATGAGGTGTAAATAGGACTTGTGACAATCTACAATGCTACATTTTTTCCCCACTTTAACGAGAGTATGAGCCTATGAAAATACTCATGGTAGAGTGGAATGATGAGAAAGGGGAGAAATTAGGAGCAAGATCACAAAGAGAGAATACATGACTGGTATAGTTTCTAGATTTAGTTTAATCTAATCATATGATAGGTAGTAGCTACATGTTTCCAAATATTGGTTAAAAGTTTAAAATTAAAGTAAGATTGGGTGATAATAAAGTTATTTAATTTTATGGAAAAATAAAGTAAAATGTATAAATGGTAGACAAGGAAAAAAATACATTTATTGATATATACCACTCACTACAACAAGAAATAGTTTCATGAGTTTTTTATGCTACAAGATTGAGAATTCAAGTTGGTTATCACACAAAAGTTGTGGACATGTTAATTTTTAGGAATTATACATACATACATACATACATACATACATACATACATACATACGTGCATACATAATATATATATATATATATACGCACATATGTATGTATGTATGTATGTATGAATCTGGTACATGCATTACCAAAATTTTAAGAGGATAGGAAGTGACTGAGATGTGGGTACTTTGAAAACACTAGAGAGACATGTTTTTTTGACATGCATGAAGGATATATTAGCCATTAGAGTATATTCATTCAAATTTGTGTGGTCTTATGTCCAAGGAAAACATAAGAAACACGACACGATTACAATTATTGATTATTTTATGATATACATGTGGATTGCTTTTTAAAGAATAAGAATGTTTCATTTCAATAATTAAAGATGTTTAAGAACATGGGAAAACAAAATCATAAAATACATAAACACTAGAACAAATAGAGAATGCAAAATTGTTCAAAATAATTTAATAGATTTTGTATAAGGAAAGAAGTCAAGACATAACTAATAAAACTCTATACATCACAACTAAATTGGATGGTAGATAGGATGGATAAAAAATTTAATGAAATTAACAAGAAACATGTTTGAAGAAAATAATATGGACACGATGTATTAGAATTGAAGTGGGTAAGTGGCCACTTTTTTTTTTTTTCTTCTTTTTCTGAAAACTTGTAAACGTAAACTTCAAAGAGATACTTGAAGGTCATGCACTCAAAACTAGGAGTTGAGAAAAGAATAAGAATTGTATTAATTTGACTCTAGTTTCTAAACTACTATTTTTTTGTAAAATTGGATAAGATTAAGAGGGTCAAACCTATGGATTCTAGAGGTCTAGTGGTTGTATTGAGCATTAGCAGGTCGATCTTTTTGATGCAATGACAACCACGCTTGTAAGATTTAAATATCTAAGCTAATTATTTAGCACTTTGTGATATATAATTAGCTATTTTAGAAAATATATCCTTTAATTAAACTATTATATCCTAACGTTAAAAATATTATTATTGTAAAAAAAAATTACAATACATAAATTCTAATTAAAATAATATTTTAATATTCTTTCATAATTTATTAATTTTAATTGAAGACATCATACATGAGATGCTCCACCCGGGTTCAAAATTAGAAGAGTTATAAAGCTCTTTGAAATGGACTTTTAAACATATAAATTTAAGTAGTTTGGGATTTTTTGTTTAACAATTATTTTTAATTCATTACAAATGGTTTAAAAGAAATATATTTTAAAATTTAAAAGACAATACCATGGACTGATATTTTATTAGATTATGAATAGACTTTTGTAGAGTAGCTCTCAATTGTATCGTTTTTCTCCTATTATTAATATTGTTTATTTATTGTGGGCCCAATATTTTATTATGTATATAAATGATTTGCGATTTATAATTGTTTATTATAAACAGCCAAAGAGGATAAAATTATTCAAGTATTGAAAGCTAAATTTAAATCACATCACAAAATTGGTCCCAAACATTATTACCAAAAATAATGATTAAAAAGTGAAGGCTTTGGACGATGGGGACTAAGGAAATAACTTTATGGTCTTTTAAAGGTTTTGTCATGATTCTTTTCAATTTGTTGTGGATTAGACATCACTCACAATTGCACTTTAATGTGTGAAGAGTATGTTGATGGCTTTATTTAAATTATTTGTACTGGATTTTAAAGTAATTTAATCATTTTTAATTATAAGCAGGTATTATTTGAATATATAATAGTTATGTTAATAGTGATGTATAATTGAATGTAGTAGTTGTCTAATGTGAAGTCAAGAATTTTTTTTTTTAAATATAATTTCTTTTTTAGAGAAGTAGATTTTATTAAAATATTGTGATTATTATTTTTTAAGTTTGGAGAGCATGATCATTTTGATAATAGTTTCATTAAAAAATATATAGTTATTTTCTATCGATATTAAATTCAAGTAATTTGTTTTTCTTTGTAATCATTATATATGTACTATTTTTCTTGTGTGCACGTGGTTTGTATGTAAAATTGGTGGATATGTGAAGATCAACAATGCACCAATGAATATGAGGCCTTAACAATTTATGTTCTTGATGTTATTGATTCTTGTGATTTATGGAATTTCAAGACCCATGTTGATCCATGTGTATTTTCTCACAAATTATACTCTTACACATCAACTCAACATGTACAAATCCCATACTATGATATTCCTTTACTTACACAATTCACACCAAAATGTAATTCACAAACATGAAGGATTTGACAAAATGTCTTCATGCACATGTATGCAATCACAAATTCCAACAATTATGTGCATTTCAATGCACGATGCTTGTGAGTGTGATATTCAATCACATTACACAACTTTAGGAGCCTACATGTTAGTGTAGGCCATAATATTTCCAACTCTTACAACTTTGTACAATATGCACAACTTACACATGGATGTACATGCATCTATTCAACACAACCATATTGATATCAAAACATATTCAAACTCATGGGAATTAGGGTTAAGTGGATTGCATGATAATGACAATGTTTTTAGGTGATCAAAATTTAGTCTAAGAGAGTCTAGAGATAGGAACTCACCATTAGAATCAATAAATCAGTATGAGAGGATTGATTACCATTGTAGCATAATTAGCAAGAAGTAGGATAGGTGATAAGTGTCGACAATGGGTAACTTAGCAACATTAGCACTTAACTGGACAACAAGCTAAATCAACATTAGATCAGTCAACTACCAATGTTCTTGGTTTAGCTTTGATATAGGAGTTTAATATTAGATTGATGATAGAGAAGAAGAAGAAGAAGAAATCGACATGATTCCTTTTTAGAATAAAAGATAAATTGAAGTAAGAGATGGATCTACCCTATTTAAAGTAGATGAAAAAAAGGTAAACATTTTTTTTAATTGGTTAATTTGGCACTATGGGGACCCAACCCATAATATATCGATCCAAAAATAGATTTAAAAAACAAAAAAAAATTCAAATCAAAATTCTGCACTTCCCACAGGAAGATTGTACGTCTCTTCATCTTCAGCCTCGGCCATTCTCCCCACTTCGTCTTCTTCCTCTATCACCAGAGTTGCCAAAATTAATGGACATCCCATTGTTCTCACTGTCCCTACAATTTCTTTTAGCAGTACTTTGTTCTGACCTGTGCACCTCCTTGTCCTTTCTAAGGTTCTACAACAAAATGTCATTCACGATTGCTTAAATTACATATATTAAGCTTTGATTTTTAGATTTAAAAGTGTTAAACACTCAAGATTGACTAACATTCCTTAGACTTAATGTGTGTGATTTAAGAATGACCTCATTATACGACTAGGTAAACCATGACCATTGTCTATTTGTTGGCCTCAAGCCAAACCCTGCCACTACCATATCTAGGTACTTCTCCATTCCTGCTCTCCAACATAATTTTACCAACTTCTACATGAGTCCTTTCATTGCCACCTCCTCTCGAGCTTGGAGTAACCACACCATGAAAAATGAGGCAATGTTGTTGGTATCCAGATATCTATGTTTAGGGTAGTCTTAATGGCTTGATGCAACATTAAAAATCTTGTTCCAATGATCGTCGGTTACCTTAGTTCAGAATGCCATTTGTCTCTCCTTTGCCTCTAAACTAAACGTTGGAATCCATCGTGGTATTGCTGGAAGATAAATCAAGGAGCCTTTCCTTTCCATTCATGACATTAATGGTTCCCTACCACAAACTTAAATGCCTCGATCCTCTTGCGTCCAATCACTTCTATGTTAGTTGGAAGAAGATCCAAATCTCTTAGCTCCAACACCTCTCGATCTACAATCATTTTGATTTCCAAGTTTGGACAGCTTTATGACTTCCCCTTTGCCTTCTCGGTAAATGTGGGAGAGTTTACAATCATCCAATTAGTCTAGACATTCCCAAATTTATGGAATGAATTTCTCAAGCCTTCAATTTGGAGTATCCTGTTAGGGATTGTGTTGATCGTTTTTAGCAAATTTCCTTCCATATGAAGCTTCTTGAAACCCAGATGTCTACACATTGTTGCTCTGATCAATGTTGTATTTGCAACTCGACTTCATTATTTGTTCCCTCTAGCAATTTGACGACTTCTATTACAATTGTATTTCCTAGCTAAACTTTGAGAATGCATCCATCCCTTGGATGACCCTAGATTACCTTATGATGACCCTAGACTACCTTATGGAAGTACCATCAAAATTGATTCTTACTCATCTTTCTTTAGAGGGAGTCCAAGCCACATTCAATCTCAAATTAAGAGGCCAGCCCCATGAATGGACGAAATAGAAAGGTCATCCAATGACTTTTAATCTATTTGTCCCAAAAAGTAAATATGGTCATTTTGAGTCTTTGGTTTGCTATTTTCATATTGATGACCTTTGTTATGGTCGAATCAGGTTTATTGATGATGCCATCAATCAATTTCTCTTTGTCCTAGAATAATTATTTTCTATTTATTTCTTTCCAAATTTCTCATATGAGTATTAAGGGCCCCACCTTCTAGATGCTTGAAAAAATCATTTTTTTCATTGCCATCAGTCATCTTTTAAACATGCAAGTGAGGTTGTTTGAGAAAGGAGCCACCCATCCCAAATTATTCATCACCCACCTACAACACTTCTTTCCACCTTGCAATTCAAAAGTAGATGATTCACAGTCTCCTTTTCCTTTTTGCACTTGATGCATCTGTGTGATCCTACAATTCTAATCTCTTGTAACCTGTACCCTATGAGGATTTTATTTTGCATCGTGATCTAGGTGAAGAGACCCATCTTTGGGAGACACTCCTTTGCCCAACATAAACCCATAGGGTAGTCTTCATTGATCATCCTAGCTTGTTTTAGATTGTAAGCAATTCTAACATTAAAATTTCCATTCTTCACCAAACGCCACCTTATCTCATCTTATCCCAAACCTAAATAGATTCTTCTCTTACCCAACAGTTACAATAATGTAATTTTTTTTCTCTCACAAAATGTTTGATTGTAGAAAAGACTTCCATTTCCAATATTCGATTCCATCCTTTATCTCAACTTTTGTATAGTCTATAACTCTTACTCCCCACCTCTTTGTGAGTGAAAATGCCATTTTTTTAGTCTAGGCATCTCTCCTACTGGTTGATGTCCATCTCATGTGTTTTCCTAGAAACAAGCTTTTTGTACCCCCTTGATGTCTTAAGTGAGGTGGTTAGTCACTAGGTCTTTGCAAGAGAACATGAAATACCATATCACTAATCCCATAGGAGATATGTAATAGATAAAATCCTCTTTGGATCCAAGGAGTCTAGGTTCTTACTTTGTAAGAATTTTGACCAGTTTTTCTCCAAATTCTGGTACACATTTCAAACTAGTTTGGCACCCATTGTGAGATTCCTGACTGACCATTTTCTAATACCAACCCCCCTACATTCTTTTAGCCTAAAATTTTTATCCAATGCAATTAGGTATATTTTATTTCGTTCCCTAAGTTGATCAAAAAATTTATGTGACAACCTCATACATGACATGGGATAGATTGGAAGAGTCAAAATTATTGATTTTAATATTACGATTCTCCCACCTAAGGTGAGCCATTTTCCCTTCCTAGTTTCTAGTTTTTTCTTGTAGTTTGAAATAATGTTTTCCTCGAAATGTACTTTGTTTGTTCTTGCAAAAAGGGGGAGTCCAAGGAGCCTACTTCGGAGGGCCCCAATTTTGATTCCTATAATCCTTGCCACCTCTCTTTGCCTTCTAAGCTCTGTGTTAAAGAAGTAGATCTCATATTTTCTCCAATTTACACATTGCCCTGGCACAAAAAATCTTTGTCCACTTGATCATAGGCTTTTGCAATATCAAGATTTAAGATCATCTAAACCACTTTGGCCATCCTTACTATGTGTATAGGTTCATGGGACAAGATTATTCCTTCTTCTGTCGATCTACCTAGTGCAAACTCACTACATTCTACAAAAATGATTAAAGAAAGAACTTGTTTTAATCTATTTGCAATAGTCCGGGTGATGATTTTATAGACTGTCTTTGATTTGTACTCCTCCATTGTCTCATTTTTTTTGTGGTTCGGGGGGGGGGGTGGCATTAGACCTATAAATGTGTTGTTGAATTCCTCTAGCACCACCTACTTTCTCTTGGATTCTTCCATAACTTTAACTTGATCCAACTTTATGATGCTCCAAAAGGCTTGGAATAATCTAGCTAGAAGGCCATCCAATGCAGGGGCCTTATCTGGGATTATTTGAAAGATTTTCCCTTTTAAGTACTCTTTCTTTTATGCCTAGTTGCATAAGCTCATCATATTTCCTTTCATCTATATTGGAACATACATTTTCCAATATTTCTTGCTTGTGTTGATTAACATGATTTGGGTCTTTTGATAGGATATTATATAAATATCTCACCATTTCATCACCAATTTCCTTCGCATTCTAAATGGTTTGTCCATCGCCACCTTTTATTTTAAATATTATGTTACAACTCCACTTATCTTTGGTGGTTATCTAGAACAATTTAGTGTTCCCATTCCCTTCCTTTAACCAATATTCTTTGGACTTTTGTCATTAGAAAATATCCTCTCTTGTACCAATACTTCCTCATAGCTTACTCACAAGATTTTTTCTTTCTCAAATTGATTTACATCCATTCCTTCCTTAATGATCTCTTCATTTAGAACTATTAGATCACCCTCTAGCTTATATTTCTCATCAAATATATTATTTAAGTGTATGGTTGTGGCTATTTGATATAATTTTGATGTACACTAGGTTTCTCTACAATTGATACAACTTTGATCTACTCTCCTTTGGTCCCCTTTCCTACCAATCCTTCATTTTGTCTTACAATTGTTTATCCTTTAGACACATACATTCAACTTTGAAAAAACATGTTTATGAAAGTCCATCGTTCAATATGTTTAGCAAAACTAGAAAGTGATTGGATCTTGAAAGCAATAGAATTTCAGACTCAAAAGTTCACAGTAGGTCTTCCCATTCTCCCATCAGGATAAATATGTCCAAATTTAATATGATGCTTTTAAATCCATACTTTCCATTCGTTAAGCTTATCTCATGTAGATGACTCTCATTCACAAAGTTATGGAAGTCAACTTGTGTCTAAGTTAGGTGGGTATTTTCCCCTTTCTTATTTTCTTTAGTTAATGTGGCATTGAGATCTCCTCGTAAAAATAATTTTCCTCTTTCAGAGTGTAATGTGTTGAAAATTATGAATTATGGTTTTACTAAGTAAATCCACTAAATTTCCCATTTAACTAAATTATATTGAAAAAGGATCGACCCCAATAGATCTAGGCTAAATGCAAGTGATGAAAGAGATCGAAACCTTGATTGGATTCAACTGGTAGGAGATTGAATATCCTCTTTCTAAGTTGAATTGTAATGTAATTATGAAATTAGGTTAAAATGAGAGATTACTGAAGTATTCTAATAGAAACAATAAGCTACAGATGTCCCATGAAGCCACAAACTTGGATCTAGGACAAATAAGATGTTTAGAACCTGTCCTCAGAAATTTGGCCTAATTTTTTGAGACAAGGTAGCATAGATCCTTCACGGTCCTCTAAATTTTCCACTATCAAAAGATAATTTGTTCATCACTATTAACTTTTCTATATTTCCCAAGTACAACTCCACACCCATTTCTTGCACACATAAAGAAAGGAAAATATGTTGTGGATAGGGATTTGCCTTAAGTCAACCCCTAGTTTTGGAATTAACCATGAATGAAATAAATGTTAGGGAGATATACCTCAGATCTATAATTGTTGATGATGATGAAATTCTCTTTTAATATAATCACAAATGTTGAATGTAATGGCATGAAAAAACATGAAAAAACATGAACATAAAAAACCCTAATCCCACACACATGCTTGCATGAAAATTGATGTAAGTTTTCTCCATAATATTTGGATGATGCATATGCATCCTTGAATCTTTGAATATACTTGATGATGAATGCTTCACAGATGTAATAATGTTAGGGATGGAGTCATAGATCACTTTTGTTAGTCCCAATCGGTACTGAGAGGCGAGGGGTGAATCAGTGCATTACCGGTTTTAACCAATTGAAACTTTACTTTAAGTTTCAACTAATTAACCATTCACCAATGTAAACATTTACCGCAAAAGATTAAGCATACATGAAAAGATACACAAAGACACACAAATTTATCTCATGGAAACCCAATAGGGAGAAAACCACGATGTGAGTAGGAAGTCACAAAATTTGTACTCTTCTGAAGTACGCTCGATTAAGAGCCATCTTTGTTAGGAGATTACAAAGACACTGTTAGGTGCCACCCGGTTAAGGGATTTTTAACAAGGCTGGTTAGTGGCTTTACCCTGTTAAAGGCATCCTGGTTAGAGGACTTAGAACATCAATTAAGATGTCACCCGGTTAAGGGATTTTTACAATGGGACCAATTAAAGTCCACCTAGTTACGGGATTTAATTTGTAGTTGTTAGAAAGCAACAGATGGATGATCTACTAAAACTGCTACTCATTAGCCTAGTTAGATCACACTAAAGAATCACCCTAGATCTACATCGGTTGTGTCTTTTCTACACAACTCTAAGCTCCAGAATGCACTATCAACTCTTCCTTCTATCGATTTTCTGATCCTTGAATATCACACTATCGATCCTCTGTCACTTGAGTTACCATTATGTGAAACTCCACTCTAATGGTCTTCTATCATTCGGCTTTGTTGTCTCTAAAAACTCCCCTCGTGTCCAATTTCACATTATCTTAATTCACCTTGACAAAAAACATCTCAAGAATGAGATATGTGTATTTATAGATCCTTTTAGTCTATCGCCAACTTTCCCTCCAAAACATACCTTTCAAAATTATGTATTCAGGCCTTAAATTACACCTCTGAAATCATGCAAGAATCTTTGTCAATATAGTCGAACATGGTAATAAGTCCTCCAGTTGACTAAGAGAAGACTCCCAATTTAGCTGGTTGTAACTGAATGTTACTAGTCTATCAGTTACCAACTCTTCCAGTGTACCGATCTGTGTGGGGGAAAAAGTGACACTAAGCAAACATGCCCTAATCTCACTTTCAATCACACACTTGTGGAATACGAAAGAGCCTAGAGGTATCACACAATTGGCTACTTCTTTTTGTGGAAGAGAGAAAGCCACGGGCTACCTATTAGGATTTCTATTCCTTTGTTGCAAATGATAGATAAAATGATGCAAGTTCAACTATTAACCCTAAAGTGTAAGTATGAACTAGTAACAAGATTGCAAGATTGAGATTAAGTGATAAAAAGATGTAAACACAAGGGTAAAAGGAGAATGCAGATGTGTACCTGGGATTAAAATCTGAGTGAAAATGTTCGGGATGGGGGCGTGGGTGCCACTGTCCTAATTCTGCACCTGAAACTACTCCTGAAACTGCTGTTTTGCAACCTGAAAAGCTGTCAAAAAAATGCTGAAACTTGTTGTCTAACAGAAGGACCAGGGCGCCCAGCACCCCTGTCCTGGCAGGACAAGGGTGCCCCACGCCCCTATCCTGGTCTTCTGCTCTGCAATTTGGTGTGAAGTTCAGTCTCCGTCTGCTTCCGTCGGATCTGCAACTTGCGGCGTCGTTCGAATCCCGAAACCTACACTTATATCTGAAAAGGTATGGTGGGCGGCTATATATGGTTTTGCCTTAGTCAAACCCCCGCTTTGGTGATTTCCACCTCCATGAATAGCGAAGTTGTATTGTAAAAGTAGTGTGTGTGCAGACCTTGTGTGCGTGCAAGATCCTAAAATGCAAGTAAGCAAACTAGAGCAACCTAGAAAGTAAACCCTAATTGCTTGCAAATGATAATGTAAATGCTCCAAATCAAGATGCAAAGTGATCTAAAGCATGAATACAAATGATATGATGAATCTTATGCAAAGACATGAAAACAACATGAAATCATACCCAACCCCAAGGGAGGGGTACACGCCAATCTTCAGTCGGTGATCCCCTATTGCTCTCCAATGTCTTCAAAGCCCTAAATGGATGAATGAAATTGATGAATGGTTGATGGATGGATGTTGAATGTTGTTGAAGTCTTCAAAGATCTGCTCTTTCGCTGCATAGAAGGTCCCTGAAAACCAAAATTCTGATCCTTTCAAATGAAGAAAGAGAGCTCTTATATATGAAACCCTAGGTCTTAATTTCACTTTTGGCCGACCTAGAGATTGAATCTCCCACCAATTTCTTGGGGTTAAGCTTTATTTTATGATTGGATCGCGCTCCTAAAATTTCGAGAGTCCTCTCCGGGCGCCATGGTCCCGACAACTTTTCACCAAATTTTCAGGGCCGTCGGATATGATGATTTTAGAGAGAATCCTGAAGTTACAGCTGATTTCGAGATGTTTTGACCCCTGAAATCAAGCCCCCAAGTTCAAAATAGGACCTAATTAGGGTTTTTGATTAAATGATGTATTGGAAGAATAAAATGAAAGGGGCACACTTTAATGAAAGGGCCCAACTTTATAATGTGGAAGATGATGAAATAGGACCTTAGACCTAATTAATTTGATTAATTAAGTGCTAAAGGGGAAATGCAATGCAAAATGCAAAATGCGCCAAGGCGGGTGCTAAACTAGGTGTGAAATTGTACCACCCTAGCAAGTGCGTACAATTTACGATGCTACATTTAGCCCCCACTTTAGCGGTTATATGAACACTACGTGCATATGCAAGCTAAAGTACAAAAAAGTAAACATTATTTGAAAAAGGATATATCCATAATTCTGTCGAACGAAGCCCCCAGCGGTATCTGCAGTACACAGGTAGGAACCACAACCTACAAAAGCACATGTTAGATCACAAAATCACCTAATGCTTACTAAGGAAGGTGATGAAAATTTGAGGGTAGCTATATGCCCCCCCTATTTCGGCTTGCTAATTTTAGTGAGTTGAAACAGGGTATCATGTTTACCACTTCGAATTGTTAAAGAATATTGATGACAGATGCTCACAAGAAGATTTGATATGAGATCAAAAACTAATGGAGAATCATTTGGTAAGAAAGAGGACTAAATCTCAATTCCAACACAACAAAGAGTGTGAGGGTTTGAGAGTTCTCTAACACAAGATGAAGGATGTAAATGGAAACAAAATGCAAAGAGAAGAAAAGAAAGGAAAAAAGCATGAATACACACATTGGTGATCCATGAAAAGAATAGTGAGAGAGAAAACACGGACTTCTCGCCCCTAGATCTTGTCTAGGTGATCCATGGGAAAAAGGGCATGGAAAACTAGCCCCTAGAGTCTGTCTAGGTGATCCATGTAAGGGAGGAGAGTGAGAAAGTCTAGCCTTATGCCGCTAGTTCCACTCAACCTCGTGCATGTGTGTGTAAGTGAGGTTAGAAGCACCTCATAGGAGTCTATGCCCGAGTATGCTACAACCTGTATATGTATAGTAAAAAAAGCATGACATCTCGCTCTAAGAGTCTATGCTCTGGTTCCGAGAATAATCACCTTGCATAAAAGAAAAATGGAGACATCTCGCTCTAAGAGTCTGTGCTCTGGTTCTGAGAATGACCCATTGCTCAAAAAGTGTAATGTTTATGTCATAAGCAAAGTAGAACAAGGATACCTACCTTCATCACAAAAGAAGATACCCCAAAAATGCAACAATGTCATAGATCCAAGCAAGAGAGTTTTGCACTCTTTAAGCAAGGATAAGATAGTTGAAAAGGGATATCTTGTAGTATGTGTAAAGGAGATCCTTAGAGGAGAAGAGATCTTTGTACAAAAGACACCTATCCCCGAGAGGAATTGTCTAAGAAGAGAATAAGAATGCAATACTTCCTTCTTTTGCAAGGTGAGAGTGATTCTTAATGAAGGATGATGCTCTTTTTAACCCAATTGGGAGAGTGAATTCATTATGGATGTATTTTACCAAGTGAAAAAGAGGTTGTAGTCAAGGACTTACACCTCTTGTGAGAGAGAATCCTTGAACAAACAACAAAAAATGCATACAAGGAATAACATCAAGTAATAAAGTTCACACCATCCACGAAATAGGAAAAAGTGGATCCTTAGATAAAAATAAGGAAAGATCATTGCCTCCCAAGAATAAGGAGGACTTACACAATCTTCTAGGGAGGGATTTAAACATAAGCAAAAAGTACTACATACTCACATGAGTTCATGCAAGCAAGACATTAGTGTATGTAAAATGCTCCTCATAAGAAGTGGGTAGGATAAGAAAGAGAATACACATCTTCTCTCATATCTAGGAAAAGAGGATTCTAAAGAAAAGATGATCAATATTTCCACACTATTACCCCAAAGGGAAATTTTAACTATAAAAAGAAGAGATGTATGAAATCACTCTTGTCCCCATAGGAACAAGAGATAACATAGAAAATTAGGCTATTATGTTGCTTCAAAAATATGATTGCACTTGAAATTGTACCATCATGAATGACAATGAGCCCCTAGTAAATGAGCTACCAATGTCACATAATGATGAGCAACATAATAGCCATTAATGTTATTTAAAGACATGATAGATTGAATGAGGTATTTGAATATGACATGCTAAATGCTCAACTATAAGTGAGATCAAAAACATGTATAAAGTGATAAAAATTGAAGAAGAAAAGTCATAAGAAATCTTAGAAGAGGGATGAGTGTAATTTATTAGAGCCTTATCCCTAGAGGAAAGGACTTTATGATGAATAGGAGATAAAGATTCATAATTGGATTTAGAAATTTGAGGGGAGTCATAAAGAGATTTGTTCATCGCCAAGATTTCCTTATGAGGGGAATGAGAGTTGATAGAAGTAGAAGATGATTTAGTTGAAGTGAGATCATCATCACTACTAAATATAGCATTCACATTGAGAGATGGTCTTTTAGATGCTTTGGTGGGCTTAGAAAGATTATATCCAAGTCCAAATGAATATTCATGCATGTTATGTTCTAAAGGAACTTTAATTCCTTGTTCATTTGTGCCACAACCATTTCCACTATAGCCACTCTTAGCCAAAATATGAAAACCACGACCATAACGATTAGCCATTTCAGAAAGAAAAGGTGGTTTTTCATAAGACAAAGAATCAAATTCTTCAGAATTAGAGGTGTGAGGAGAAGCAGTTTGAGAAGCAGCCACAAAATTATTGCTCATAGGTTCAGGTAAGACTGATTGATCTCTAGTTTCTTCCTTCTTTTTAACTTTAAGCTCTCTAGGAGGAACCCTATACTCACCTACAAAGGTGGGATTAAAATCAAGAGATCCCCAATCGTCTTCTGCGAGAACCTTCTCAGGATCAAAAGCCTTTTCATGTGTAGATTCAAGTCGAGAAGAATCTTCTTTAGGAACTTCAGACTCATCTAAAGAATTTTGATTATCAGAGGGTGATGATTCATCCATAGGTATCTTGTTTAACGAGTCATCACTAGAAGAGGAAGGCTTAGAAGAACTCCCTTTAGAAGTAGATGTTTGCAAACAAGCTTGAAAATTAGTATCACCTATCAAGGTATATGTCTTATTATTATAAATGAATTTAACTTGTCTATGCAATGTAGAGGGGACAGCTTGCATACTGTGAATCCAAGGTCTCCCTAATAACAAGTTGTATGTTAGATTTCCCAACATAACATGGATAGGAGTAGGCAAAGTAACAGGTCCCACTATGATGGGTAAGGTGATAATACCTAATGAAGACTTAGCCACATTATCAAAGCCTCGAATGGGATGAGAGTCAGGCTCAATAAGGGATGTATCCACATTCATCTTATGCAATAGATTAATCTTACACACATTAAGGCCAGAACCATTATCTATCAGTGTTCGTCTTATAGCAGTGTCATTTATGATAACCACAATCATCAAGGGATCATATTGATGTTGAATTTCACTAGTAGGCAATTCATCTTGAGTAAACACAATTTGAGCTTTAGGATTCATCACAGAGTTAACCAAAGACACTATATTACTAGATATATTAGGTGGAGGAACATTCAAATCTTTCAAGGCATCTTGTAACATTCCATGATGAGCGGAAGAAGTTTGGATCAAATCCCAAAGGGATATCTTAGCAGGGGTAGCTTTAAGTTGTTCTATGAGATCATATTCCTTACCAAGAACTTGTGAAATACGAGGAGCTTGAGGAAGAATAGGTTGGGAAGGAGGAAGAGACACTGGAGTAACAGGAGGAAGATTAGGCTGCCTATTATTTCTAGTATTATAAGTATGGGCAACCACATGATAACTCTCTCTAGTCAGTTGCTTAGCATACTCATAAGGGCTCTTAGTAGAATAACCTCCTTGCACAGTAATAATAGGTTTCTTAGGAGTGCAAAAAGAATCATTAGCATAACCACCTTGAACCACTAAGATAGGCTTATTTAAAGGTTGAGAATTTTGAGAAGGACAAGCACCTTGGATAGTGAAGAGAGGTTTGTTAGGTGTTTCATTCACATGTATCAAATTAATTGAGGATGGTTTAGAGGAATGAACAAAAGTGTTGGAAGAATTGTTGATAGTCTTCTCTTGCACTAAAATCTCATCACGGATTAAATCAATTTTAGGAGAGAGACAAGGGGTAGGCATTGATGTTCTAGTAGGAAGAGTAATACTAGGAAAGGTCATATCATCCTCTATCATCAAAGGATCTACATGGGGAATAAACTCTCTAGGAGAAGGATCAACATTACTCTAAAGTCTCACTTTTGAGAGGGAGATCTTTGAAAGAGATGTTAACCATCTTGCTTTGAACTAGGGTTTCCTTATGAGTAGAACCAAGTTGAGGAGAAGGAGATGCTTTATTTTTAGAGGGAGAATAATTGAGATTCAAGAAAGGTGAGAAAATATCAAGGGAGTTTTCAATCTTGATTTCATCCCCTTTAGCTAGGGTTCTCTCATGGGGTAGAGAATAATCTACACCTTCTCCTAATGGTTCATCCCAAATAGTGAAGTTGTTGAAAGGAATGTTTGAAGTATTGTCAATTTCGGGAGAGGAGATAACATTGTTTATTAATTCCTCATCCTTAGGAGGGAGAGCATCAATAGATGTGTTAAACTCATCCTCTTTCCTCAAAATATGTTCAATATGATCTTTAGGGGAGAGAGAATTAAGGAAATTTCTTATTATTTCATCTTCTTTCTCTAAGGGATGCTTATGGGTAAGACAATCTTTAGGAGAAGGGTAAGCATTTATCATTAATTCATCATCTCTAGTGGGAATTTTGTTGGAAAAGGAAATGCCATCACTAGGAAATGTAGGGATAATGTCATCTTCTTGCACAAAAGGATCCTCATGAAGGGAGTGTTTTTTAGGAGGAACATGAACATATTTCTCGAAAGATTCATGCTTAGGAAGGAGATCTTTGAAAGAAGTGTTCATAACCTCTTGTTGCACTAACATGCCCCCATTGGAAGGACCAACTTTAGGAGAAAATAAGTCAATGTCCATCAATACCTTTTCACTTAGAGAGGCATCAAGTAGGGAAGGTGAAGTAACATTAAGAAAGGTGTTTATGATATCATTCTCTTCCTCTAGGATAGCTAAATAGGAAGGGCACATTTTAGGAGAATTGTCAAGATCAGTCTTAAAGTCTTCATCCTTAGAGCATGGGAGAGTCTCAAAGGGATTGGTAGCAACTCTTTTAAGTGCTAAAATGTTGTTATATATGGGGGGAGGTTCTTTAGGAGAAGGAAAAATTGAAACAAGGGAAGCTAACCCATTATCACATCTATGAAATGAATGCATCATGACAACAATTTTCCTGTTTCAAATGATAACACATGCAAAGTAGAAGGAAATGTTCAATGCAAGCACTTAGAATGTAGATTTAGAAAATGAAATTTATGATTCAAATGAGCTCCTAAATCAGATTTGAAATTATTGATCCCAATTAAGCTATCCACAAGTTCAACTTTGAATTGAAAAATTAGGGTTTTAGCAAAAATTTCCTCTAAATTTTTTTGAATCTTGCAAGAAATTAAAACTTGTAAATACAAGTTTGAATTTGAAATAGCATAAACACTAAAATTTGAAAACATGAATCAGAATTAGAGAAGATTGGAATTCACGTCGGGTTCACCAAAAATGTCTAGGGGAAAAAGTGACACTAAGCAAACATGCCCTAATCTCACTTTCAATCACACACTTGTGGAATACGAAAGAGCCTAGAGGTATCACACAATTGGCTACTTCTTTTTGTGGAAGAGAGAAAGCCACGAGCTACCTATTAGGATTTCTATTCCTTTGTTGCAAATGATAGATAAAATGATGCAAGTTCAACTATTAACCCTAAAGTGTAAGTATGAACTAGTAACAAGATTGCAAGATTGAGATTAAGTGATAAAAAGCTGTAAACACAAGGATAAAAGGAGAATGCAGATGTGTACCTGGGGTTAAAATATGAGTGAAAATGTTCAGGATGGGGGCGTGGGCGCCACTATCCTAATTCTGCACCTGAAACTGCTGTTTTGCAACCTGAAATGCTGTCAGAAAAATGTTGAAACTTGCTATCTGACAGAAGGACCAGGGCGCCCAGCGCCCCTATCCTGGCAGGACTAGGGTGCCCCATGCCCCTGTCCTGGTCTTTTTCTCTACAATTTGGTGTGAAGTTCAGTCTCCATCTGCTTCCGTCGGATCTACAACTTGCTGCGTCGTTCGAATCCTGAAACCTACACTTATATCTGAAAAGGTATGGTGGGCGGCTATATGGGGTTTTGCCTTAGTCAAACCCCCGCTTTGGTGATTTCCACCTCCACAAATAGCCAAGTTGTATTGTAAATGTAGTGTGTGTGCAGACCTTGTGTGTGTGCAAGATCCTAAAATGCAAGTAAGCAAACTAGAGCAACCTAGAAAGTAAACCCTAATTGCTTGCAAATGATAATGTAAATGCTCCAAATCAAGATGCAAAGTGATCTAAAGCATGAATACAAATGATATGATGAAGCTTATGCAAAGACATGAAAACAACATGAAATCATACCCAACCCCAAGGGAGGGGTACAAGCCAATCTTCAGTCGGTGATCCCCTATTGCTCTCCAATGTCTTCAAAGCCCTAAATGGATGAATGAAATTGATGAATGCTTGATGGATGGATGTTGAATGATGTTGAAGTCTTCAAAGATCTACTCTTTCGCTGCATAGAAGGTCCCTAAAAACCAAAATTCTGATCCTTTCAAATGAAGAAAGAGAGCTCTTATATATGAAACCCTAGGTCTTAATTTCACTTTTGGCCGACCTAGAGATTGAATCTCCCACCAATTTCTTGGGGTTAAGATTTATTTTATGATTGGATCACGCTCCTAAAATTTTGGGAAAAATGTCCAGGACCGTGTGCACTCCGGGCGCCATGGTCCCGACAACTTTTCACCAAATTTTCAGGGCCGTCGGATATGATGATTTTAGAGAGAATCCCAAAGTTACAACTGATTTCAAGATGTTTTGACCCCCGAAATCAAGCCCCCAAGTTCAAAATAGGACCTAATTAGGGTTTTTGATTAAATGATGTATTGGAAGAATAAAATGAAAGGGGCACACTTTAATGAAAGGGCCCAACTTTATAATGTGGAAGATGATGAAATAGGACCTTAGACCTAATTAATTTGATTAATTAAGTGCTAAAGGGGAAATGCAATGCAAAATGCAAAATGCGCCAAGGCGGGTGCTAAACTAGGTGTGAAATTGTACCACCCTAGCAAGTGTGTACAATTTACGACGCTACACAATCAAAACTTGTCTAGCCGATTTCCTCTTGTATACCTGTTTGTTCTTTGCTTAGCCAGTGAACCTCTTCTGTGTCGATCTACTCACCGCTACCCGATCTTCTTACTGTTTGTTGGTCTACTCACTACTTGCCGATCTACTCATTGCTGATGGACTATGTCGATCTACTCACCAGTTGTTGGTCTACTTATTATCAATGAACTATGAAGACTAAGGAGATGATGTTGCCAACAATGACAACCATACCATTTACCAGTCATACAAAATAATATTAGAATGCCAACAAACTCCCCCTTTGGCATTGATGGCAAATACTACAAACCTCTACAAAACTGTGCCAGCTCTGGCCCCTGTTCCTGACAAGATTCCAAAATTCCCCCTTTTGCCATCAATGGAAAAGACTATCCACAAGAAAATTTGTCAAAATAAAGGAAAAATATCTTTAAAGTTTTCTTAAGCCACTTTCAAGGAAGATTCCCATGAATATTGAATTTGTTTCATGGTGGTGAAGTGGTCATGTAAAACTACAATGAAGATCTCCATATCATCAACTATCTTATGGTCAGGTCCATGTATTAGGCGGTTTGCTTCATTAATGTCTAGTTGCATGAAATCAATAATTGGTGCTAAATAGCACTGGAGATGTAACAAACTAAGACTTCTTTTGTCTTCTTCATCTTTCAACCTTCTAATTTTATGATTGAGCATTTTGAGTTTTCAAATAAAGGTTGATGTTGAATTGCTAAGGGGATCAAACGAGATTACCAGATCTTGAATCTCCTTTTAAATCTAATTTATTTTATCTTCTAAGTATTTGATTAAAGCAAGAAAGTTTGAAGATTTCATCAGTAGTTGACCAACTTGTTGCAGTATGGTTTTAACTTCTTCTATTCTGGTGGAAAGAGCAACTTTTCCAACTGTTATCTGCTCCATTAGGTTATCTCCTCGCTTCGTTTCATATTGCCTTACTGCAACCTTCTCTAGATCAATTTCCTCTGAACTGATTTCTTTAACCAAAGTGTCCAACTGATCAATAATGGGTGCGGGATCATCAACTGCAATGCTCATGATGAGACCAGAGAGAAATTATTTTGGCAGAAGTGAGGATTCTTGCCTTCTTTTTCTTTTCTCTCAGTTTTACCTTTTCGACTTGGATTCCCAGTTTTTTTGAGACTTTCATCAACTTTTTGGGGGTCATTTTATTTATATCAATGACCAAGTCACCTTCTTCTTCCTCCTTTGTTCCTTATTCCATTTCTAAAGTCTTGACTTCTGAGCTAGTTGTTGTGATGATTCTTACCTTTTTCTTTTCACTTTCATTGTCTAAGTCTAGCTTCCTCTTTTCTGGAGGGGTATCCATCACTACTATGTAATCCTTTATTTTCTTCTCTTCCTCTCTTCCTTCCTCTGCTTTCTTCTCTTCCTCTTTTCCTTCCTCTGGTTTCTTTTCTTCCTCTTTTCCCTCCTCTATTTTCTTCTCTTCCTCATTTCCTTCCTCTAATCTCTTCTCTTTCTCTATCTTCTTTTCTTCCTCTTTTCCTTCTTGAGAGAGATTAGGATTTGGTGTCAATAAGGTGTATCCTCATAAGGAATGTCTTCGACTAACACTTCATCTTGATTGGGAAGATTAGTTTTGTCAGCTTCCTTCACCAGTGAATTATGAACTGGTTGTTTGATACCCTTTGTCAGATTGGGGATGTCTGACACAACTTTTCCTATTATGTCCTCAACTGTGAAAGTATCAAATTATTCAGTGGATTCTTTTTCCTTAGCTTTTCCTTTGACAAGGATAGCTGCACCTTTGTCCTATTTTGTTTCTTTTTCAATTTCTTCTTCAATTTTCTTTTGCTAGTTCATAATTTCCTTCCACAAGGCAAGACCTTTAGCATGTACTCCTCCCACTTCTCCTACTACCACTCTCCTAGTTATATTCCTTATTTTGAAATGTTTAATGCATGCTTCAGCCACCAGTGAAGCTTGTTCAAGGTATAAGTCATGCTGCACTTCCATGAGTGCTTTTATTTTGAGTTCCTTTTTAGTAGCTAGAGCTATCTTCCATCTTCCTTCAATGTGATCTAGCAGGTCTGATGGGATAATCCCATATAATTCACTAGGAGTCCTACAAAAATTGTGCAAGTTCCAAATTAGGGCATCCTCAATTTTTCTTTTGTCTTCTTCATTACTGATGGAATATCTCCTTTGAACACCACCCAAACCTCCAAACTCTTTGATCCCATGCACCAACTCATCAATTGTTGGAGCTTTGTTCCTCCCATTTCTTCTAAGCTCCTTTATTTCCACATCTAATAAGGTGTCAGCGATATCACCTTCTTTCTCATCCTTTTTAGGCTCTGGATCACTCTTTTTCTTTCTGGTGTAAGTCATTCCTACTGATCTATCTTTACTTGGTGAAGATACTGGATCACTTAGATCCTTTTGCTTTGAGTATGTTGCAGGCTTGGTTGTTGTAATCCCCTTAGATTTTGTCTTTGTCACTTTCTTCTTTCCACCTATTGAATCTTTATCTTTATCAAGCATGACCCTTGTTTGTACACTCACACCGGTGGAGGCAGTGGCACCAGATGCTTCACCTCCATATTTCTTATCAAGGGTATCAATCATTTTCCTTAATTTTATTTTTATGATAGGTACCTGAAGTTCCTGTTTAATTTTAGAGCTTGCCTCCTCATATGTTCCAAACCTCTTTGCCTTTGAGTCTATCGGTTTAGATAGAAGCATATTGATAGGAATTTTAACAAGATCTGGTGCAACCTCATAGCCCATAGGAGGAACCCAAAAAGTTCTGGGCTGAACTGCTTGAATAATACAATCTGTGTCTACAAGAAAATAAATGTTGTCTTTGTATTTCTACACTATTTCAGTTGGAATTATTTCTCTCTTGTGCATCCTAATTTGGAATTCCTTAAAATATACTCACATTGCTTCCCCAAATTTATTTCCCAAATCCCTAATCATTTCACCTATCTAAACTGTGATAGGTTTCTCCTATTACCATACTACACTACCCTTACCGGGAAAATATTTTTGCACATAGAAAAATATACATACCAGTAGAGAGCCATATTTGAAAGTCTACTTCTTATCCTTATTTATTCCTTCCATGTTCACCATGAATTTAATTTGAATCATCCCTCATATATCATATGTTGCATCTTCTTTGATAATTCGGTATCCAACATGGATGGCATCGCTCGACACACTATTCATCCAGCTTGATTGATAAACCCTATATCCCAACACTGTAGAGGAAAATCTTACTTTGGCATCCTTGATATGGGTGATTGTCATTTCTCTAGTGTCACACCAGGATTTGGTTAACCAGGTAACTTCAGTTGATGAAATCATTCTTAGGGTTAATGCTTCACCGGTTGCATTGAACCTTGTCACTCTTCGAATCACCTCCTTTGTGATCTTGATCCATGCATTATCTTCTAGCCACAAAAATTGGTCATGAACCCTACTCAGTAGATATCTAACCCAGTCACCATGAAATTGATCAGGATAGTCAACAACATTAGCTAGACCCTTTGTCTTTAGAGGTAGAAATTCTTCTTTCAGTTTATCATTGTCACAAAACCCATCAAAATCATTTCGAATGAACTTATCTCCAAGTTCATTGAGCTTGAAATGAATGAAGGAGCGAATATCTTCTACCAGCAATACACCAGAGGGCACAGATGATAAAGCACCAGTCTTGTTGATTTCACCGGATTTCATTGGGTGCAACTTGAACTCAAGTTGGGGTTCCTTGATAGCTTCAACTAGAACAAGAGTCGATAGCGGAACTGCCATGATGACCTTCAAACAAGATTTTCTCAGACACGGTTGAAAAGCCTTCCCTAGGGAATACCAAACACCACTATCGCTCTTCTTGAATTTTCCGCACAAACAAAGCTTGGCAAATTTCAAATCACCTTTGATTGCATAGGAGCTCAAGAAAGTTCACAAGAATTTAGTGTAAATGAAAATGTGCTAACATTTTCTTATTTATCCATGGAGATTTACTGGTGCTAGTATCCAACGGTCAGATTTGAAACTCATAACTTAAAGTACACCGATTTGACATTACCAGTTATTTGTTGTCGATACCGGGGCACAAATAAATAACTCACAAGACAAAACTTCAATTAAGAACTTATACCATCTTTTATGAATCACAACTATGTAGATAAACACATCCTTATATTTGTTGAGGGGATTCAAGAATAATCTTACCATATGTGCTCCCCTTGGGCATCGGTATGCCTAGTTAGAAGAGGAATTGTCATCACCAATGGATGATGACTTGGTTTCAGAATGTCCTTTTCCTTCTTTTCCTTCATCCTTCTTGATCCATGTGATTTGCATCTCATTTCTTATTTCTTTAGTTGTCTTCTTTCCTTTCAGGTCATTTTTCTTTTTCTTCTTGCTAAACTGGTTCTTGTCTACAAACCGGTTGTAGGATTGGTTCTTGAATTCTAGCTAAGTGGCCGAACTTATGGCAATTAAAGCATGCCATACTAGTTGTCCTCCATGGTCCTGAATTGTTTCTTTGACCCATTTTTATTTTGCAGTTTCCTACAACATGACCAAGATTACCACATGATGGCATTCAATTGATTACTCCTTTTATTAGGACTGACCAGTTTGAATGATGATCTTGATACATTTGTCTTGAACCTACATTCTTCAGATCTGTGTCCAAAATTATTGCATGTGAAGCAATGTCCAATAAATCTTCTTCCATTTGACATACTGCTAGATAGAGATCTGCACTCATAAGCAGTGTGGCCATAATTATGACAATTATGGCAATAACCATCAAAGGTGAAAGTCTTCTTTTGACTAACCGATTTATTTCTAAAGTCATTGGTCTTATGACCTGACTTACCACAATGATTACAAGAGAATTTGGAAGACTTCATACCTTTTGCTTCTAGATGGTTTCTTTTATCATCCTTCATCTTTTTCGATTTAGATGATTCTCCAGTTTCCATAGGACCTGAACCAAGGTAACCAAGGCTGGTTGTATCCTTTCTTCTTCTCTGAGCTTTCAACTATTTATCTACCTTCTCAAAGCTTTCATTGAACTTTGTCAGGTTCTCATTTCTCTCATTCTCAGTTTTGAAATCACTCTTGAGATGTTCAATCTCTCTCATCAACTTCTCCTTTTCTTCTGCATTGTCATTCAGATGTTTGTGTATATATTCATTTTCCTGAGTTAGAACTCGGATTTCTTCATCTTTCTCAATTATGATTGCATCATTTTCTCTCAGAGCATCTTTAGCAAGCCTCCTGGCTTTTTCAGCTTTTGATAGTTCTTCTTCTGCCTCCCTTTTTCTTTCATTAGCACTTTTGCTAGCTTCCAGTATCTCAGTCATTCTCAGGGCCTAACCTTCTTGTTCTCTTTTGAGATGAGTAATTTCTTCGATCAACTTCTTGTTCTTTTCCATGAGTTCCGAGACTGCTTCTTTAGCTTCTTCAGATCCACTTTGTTCAGTGAGTTGATCTATGATATCCTGACTCTCATTTAGCTATTGAGCTAATTCCTTCCTTTTTGCAAGAGATTTTCTCAGCCTCTCTTTTAGCTAAGTAATGATTTCATTGGCTTCATCAATCTGCTTTTGATATTAGTACTCTTCCATGATGTTTATCCTCAAGCTGTCAAGCTTCACTTTAGAGGAACAAGGCTCTGATACCAATTGTTTGTCCCAACTAGTACTGAGAGGGGAGGGGTGAATCAGTACATTACCGGTTTTAACCAATTGAAACTTTACTTTAAGTTTGAACTCATTAACCATTCACCAATGTAAACATTTACTGCAGAAGATTAAGCATACATGAAAAGATACACAAAGACACATAGATTTATCTCGTGGAAACCCAATAGGGAGAAAACCATGGTGTGAGTAGGAACTCACAAAATTTGTACTCTTCTGAAGTACGCCCGGTTAAGAGCCATCCATGTTAGGAGATTACAAAGACACTATTAGATTCCACTCGGTTAAGGGATTTTGAACAAGGCCGGTTAGTGCCTTTACATTGTTAAAGGTAGCTTGGTGAGAGGACTTAGAACATCAATTAAGATGTCACCCGGTTAAGGGATTGTTACAATGGGACCTGTTAAAGTCCACCCAGTTAAGGGATTTAAGTTGCACTTGTTAGAAAGAAACAGATGGGTGATCTGCTAAAACTGCTACTCATTAGCCTGGTCAGATCACACTGAAGAATCACCCTAGATCTACATCAGTTGTGTTTGTTCTACACAACTCTGATCTCCTAAATGCACTATCAACTCTTCCTTATGTCGATTTTCTCATCCTTGAATATCACAATGTTGGTCCTCTATCACTTGAGTTACCACTTTGTGAAACTCTACTTTACCGATCTTCTATCATTCGGCTCTGTAGTCTCTTAAAACTCCCCTTGTGTTCACTTTCAAATTATCTTAATTCACCATGACAATAAACATCTCAAGAATGAGATATGTGTATTTATACACCCTTTTAGTCTATCGCCAACTTTCCCTCCAAAACATACCTTTCAAAATTATATTGTCAAGCCTTAAATTATGCATCTGAAATCATGCAGGAATCTCTATCAATATAGTCGAACATGCCGATAAGTCCACCTATTGATTGAGAGAAGACTCCTGATTTAGCTATTGTAACTGAATGTTACCAGTCTATCAGTTACCGACTCTTCCGGTATACCGATCAAAACCTATCTAGTTGATTTCCTCTTGTATACCGGTTTGTTCTTTGCTTAGCCGGTGAACCTCTTCTATGCCGATCTACTCACTGTTACCTGATCTTCTTATTGTTTGCCTATCTACTCACTACTTTCCAATCTACTCACCGCTTTCCGGTCTACTTACTACCGATGGAATGTGAAGACTAAGGAGATGGTGTTACCAAAAATGACAAGCATACCATTTACCGGTCATACAAAAGAGTATCAGAATGCCAACAGCTTCTAGGTTGAAATGAATTGATAGGATGCCTTTATATAGGGTTCCCTAAGGTAAATTTTTTGTTAGGCTGACCTCCAACTATCATGTGTAGCCCTAGGAATCAAATTCTATTAGGGAGATATAGATCCCACCCCATTTCAAATTAGGGCCCATTTGAGAGGCACCAAGGCATTTTGGGGCACCTTGGTCCAGAATATGGCATCCCACATTCTATTACTTCTACAAATAGGAATAAAATAAGCAACCAAGGGGATGATATCCCATAGTAGGACCCACCAAAGGGTGTATATGACGTCAAATTTGGGGAATAGATTCAAACCTAGAGAGGGGATGAGGATAGGGCATGCTAAAGTAGGAGCACAAACATGAGGTGTAAATAGGACTTGTGACAGTTTACAATGCTACATTTTCCCCCCACTTTAATGAGAGTATGAGTGTATGAAAATACTCACAGTAGAGTGGAATGATGAGAGAAAGGGGAGAAATTAGGAGCAAGATCACAAAGAGAGAATACATGACTGGTATAGTTTCTAGATTTAGTTTAATCTAATCATATGATAGGTAGTAGCTACATGTTTCCAAATATTGATTAAAAGTTTAAAATTGAAGTAAGATTGGGTGATAATAAAGTTATTTAATTTTATGGAAAAATAAAGTGAAATGTATAAATGGTAGACAAGGAAAAAAATACATTTGCTGATGTATACCACTCACTACAACAAGAAATAGTTTGATGAGTTTTTTATGCTGCTAGATTGAGGATTCAAGTTGGTTATCACACCGAAGTTGTGGACATGTTATTTTTTAGGAATTCTATACACACACACACACACACACACATATATTTGTGTGTGTGTGTGTATATGTATATATATGTATATATGTATATATATATATATATATGTATATATATGTATATATGTATATATATATATATGTATATATATATATATATATATGTATGTATGTATGCACATATGTATGTATGTATTTATGTATGTATGTATGTATTTATGAATCTGGTACATGCATTACCAAAATTTTAACAGGATAGTAAGTGAATGAGATGTAGGTACTTTGAAAACACTAGAGAGACATGTTTTCTTGACATGCATGAAGGATATATTAGCCATTAGAGTATTCATTCAAATTTGTGTGGTCTTATGTCCAAGGGAAACATAAGAAACATGACACGATTATAATTATTGATTATTTTAATATATACATGTGCATTGCTTTTTAAAGAATAAGAATGATTCTTTTCAATAATTAAAGATGTTTAAGAACACAGGAAAACAAAATCATAAACTACATAAACACTAGAAGGGTATATGCACGAAGTTGTGGTACCAAAAAGGTGCCACACTTCAAAAAAAAATTAAAAAGCGCATAAGGCTCATGCACTATAGGCTTGGCGTGCCAAGCCTTACGCTTGGCACACCAAGTCTATAGGGCATGCGCCCTATAGTGCGCACGTCTTATGTGCATTGTAAACAACAAAAAAACCTTGCTCCACATTTCTGCATTCCAAACCGGCATTTTGGCATTTTTGGGTGCTATTTTCTTGCACTCACCCTTTGTAAAAGCTTGAAATTGGGCACTAAGTTGTCCATCTCTCATTAATAGGGTCATATTTGTTACTACTTATCAAGTTGCCATTAGTTTTTATGCTCAAAGTTATTCTATATACTCTAGTCGGTTATCTCTACCGAGATATTCAGTCGGTATGCACAGTCCAGTCGGTTATAGAAGAAAGTAGTCTCAAAGCATAGTATACACCGAGCTGTCTATCGAGTATCATTCCATGTCTACCGAGCAGCTAAGATGACACACCGAGTTGATATACACTGAGTGAAATGTGTTACCAGATTCATTGAACCTGGACATACATATGAAAACATGTTACAAGATCGAGGAACATCCAACCATTATCACATTGGAAATTGTACTTAAAGATTGTGTATGATTTTGAGGTCATATAACCAATGAAATATTTTGCATGGTTATTCATTTGATAAAACATGTTTGTAAGATCGAAGCAATGAATGGATCACCGTCATAAGAGATCTATTTATACAACATGGATTAAGATCAGATATATACATGTAGCATGACAAAAAGAAAGATATAGATATATATGAAGCAAGACATGTGAAAGCACTAAGTGTTATGACTGTTACAGAGACATAGAGATCATCGAGAAGGATTTCAGAGAATAGTCAACGAACAGAGTAAACATAAGGGTTTACCGAGTTACTATATGGGATACCGAGGTCTTCTATAAGCAAGGTAATCTTATTCTAAGCACATAGAATATGCTATAACATTCCAGATGTAAAGTTGCAGATATTTTTAATGATTTATTATAATATTTTGAAGTTGTAAGAGAAACCTTTAATAGGGTAAAAGACTCTAATCAAGTCTATAAATTGTAAAGCCTCTAACCAGGTGTAGCATTTAGATTAAGTGCTGTAAAATCCTTTAGCAAGGTAGATATAACAGATCTTGATACTCCTAATAGAGTAAGCTATCAGAAATAGCTAAACATGTAGCTCTAACCGAGCAACCTTTATTATTGTAGTAGTGAAGTTGTGGGTGCCATCCCCACCATAGTTTTTCTCTCTAACCAAGAGTTTCTGCGTAACCAAAATATATGTGTTATGGAGTGAATCATGTATGATTGTTATCTATTTGTTTTAGCTTTATATTGTGTTACTGCACTATTCAATTTATGTATAACAGTAAAGTTATTGTTGAAGAAAAGTTTTGAAGTACTGATTCACCCCTCCCCTCTTAGTAATTAGCTTTCCATATTGGGCCTAACAATTGGTATCAGAGCTTCAATCTTGGAAAAGCGTTTAACTGCCTAAAGAGAAAGATCTTATCAATGGAAGGCTATAAACAATCTGGGAGGATTATGTATCTGCAAGAAGAGCTGGATCATGCTAATCAAGTGATTGCAGACATGCAAAGGCAAATTGAAAAATCTCTGAAAGTGAGAAGAAGATTATCTGATGATTTGCAAGACTCTCAAGAGTTAGTGGAACAAATTGAGACATCATCTGAGAATAGTATATTTGAAGAGACTGAGGAAATGATTGCAGTATTGAAAGAAAAGAACAAAGCACTGGCTGATCAACTAAAAGCAATGAAAAGAGAACATGAACATTTCAGCACACAGATGACTGAAAATCTTGATGCATTGAGGACAACCGAGGATAAAGTAAGAGATCTAGAAAGAGAGAAACAACAACTTGAAGCCTTAGTATCTGATAAGAATGATGAAATCACAAGGATGACTGGAATTCAACAAAACCTGTCAGATCAACTAGGTTATGTACATCATGAAGAAAATCTAAAAAATGATGAGAATCAAGCATTGAAACTTGAAGTATCAAGGTTGACCGATGAACTTGAAAGAGAGAAGAAATCCAAAGAAACACTGAAGAAGAGTTATGAATCATCAAATATGTTGGATGAGCAACTGAATACAAGATGACCCAACAAAAATGCAGGACTCAGTTACAAAGGAAAAGACTCTACCGAGAAGGGAATCCATACTACTGAGAGAGGAGAATCATCAAAGCAAGCTGGAATCAAGAAAAACATCAAAAGAAAGAAGCCTATTTGCAACTACTATGAAAATCAAGGTCACACTGCCAACATGTACAAAATCAGAAAAGGTAAGCAACCAAATGTCACTAAGTCCAATGGTTATTGTTACAATTCTAATAAATATGGTCACACATTTAATCAACATAGGACAAAGTCTGTTAACAATTATTAGAAGGCAAAATTCAAAGGGTCTTGTAAAAACTGCAATAGATATGGACACAGTACCGAGAAGTGTTGGCTTAAGCAAAAGAACTATATGTGGTCTACACACCGAGCAAATGCTAGAGGTTACTGAGCTCACACAAATACTTGCCGACAATATTCTGCAGTACCATGGGATCACAATACAAGGATATGGTGTGAATGTTGTGGAAGATATAGACATATAAGTGCCAACTGCTTTATAAGGTTTGGAATGAACAAACGAAGATCATGGAGAAATCCTGGTATGGCATGTTTTCATTGTCACAAAGTTGGACACTTGGCTGGAGATTGCAGAGATCAACCTAGAAAAGACACTGAAGAAATAAAAGACAAATTAAAGATGATTTGGAAGCAGAAGGAAATTGTGTCAAATGAAGAAAGCACCTTACCTACCGAGTTAGGTGCACCTATTCCAAATTAATCGGTAAAGGTGAAGGGACTGCATTCTCTCAAGGTTAAATTAACAATTCCTATTTTATTATGTACTTAATTCAAAATCTGCATAATTAAGATGTAGTAGTAAGTTTGAAATTCTGTCAAAGTCTTTTGGAGCACTATATAGGAAACCTATCAAGTCGGTGAATACAGGAAACCTGTCAAGTCGGTAAATGAAGGAAGTTTGGTTACTCGGTTAAAGTAAAAAAAGGAAAGAAAGTTTAGTGGAACCGAGTGCATTTAATGTTTTTGACCTAACCCACATGAAGCCTGATAAGGTATATTGTGTACTTAAAGCATTTTTGCGGTCATTTTTACTTACCAAGTTTTCGAGAGAGAAGAGAAAAACGAATCTAAGGCGATCAAACCTCCTACAAAGCAAAATTCAAGGTATTTACATCAATCTCAACGTATTGTTAAGCTGGTTTACCAATCTTATCAAGTTATTATTATCTGCTAAGTGTGAAGCATCTGCCGTTTGAAAATCCTCAAACCCTAAGGATCTTTTGTTACTTTTTATCTGAAATCTACTAATGGCACCTAAGATCCAAGATCCCATCATTGTCAAAAATGTTGAAAAGCCCTCACTAAAATACTCTTTAACTCCCAAAGTTGCATCTGAACTGGATGACAAAACCGCATTTTCACTCATCCCGGATAGAGTGTTATTAGTCGAGGATGTGAGATTTTTCACCAAATGTCATGTTGAAGAACTTGGTCATGTTGAAATCAAAGACACCTATGATGAACTATGTAGAGATGGTAAATTGAATAGCAAGTATGAGCACATTAAGATCAAGGGATTAACTGAAGCCCTAACTTATCCCCATGTGTTCAAACCCCAGTGGGTCAAGTTTCTTTTGAGCAGAGTTCACAATGATTTTATGTGGCTAGAAGAGAAACCGTTTAAGATTACCAAGGAAATCATTCATCTTATTACCAGTTACCCTATTTATGATCATGCCTGAGCCCAAAAGATGATATCACAGAAGGAATTGATTAGTTTAACTAGAGTGGAATCAGATTGCAGAGGACTGAAATTGAACAATGTCACTGATGCAGAACTAAAATTTGCCATTAGAGTAATAGGTTACTATTTCTTCCAATCGGCAAGAGAAAACAGTGTACCCTGTGCAGCAGTAGACCTAGCATACAAAATTGTGAAAAGGGGCATGAAAATTGATCTATGTGAGGGGTTGTTGAAAAACCTATTTGAGAATCTGAACATCATCAAGAAGCTGAAGAAGAAAAACTCGGCTAATACACTAAAGTTTGGATCACTACTTGTATGCATGTTTTTCTATTTTGAAAAATTCTTTCCATCAGTTGGTAAAGTTGTTTGGGAACTACACCGACCAATCACCCATCAGATCAATGACTTCATTAAGAAGCTAGGATATAATTTTAATGATATTATGGATGATTACTTCAGTAAGTTTCAAGAGAAAATGCATAACAGGTATAGAATTCCACCCCAGCTAGTGGAGAAATACAAAGCTGACATATGTTTTGAAGTAGACACTAATTACTGTTATGTGAATGTTGTGGAACCAAGAACCCAATCTTTATCAGCTATGGGGTACAAGATTGATTTTGACATCACACAATAGCAAATTGATGCATTTCTCACATTGCCAAGACATGCTACCAAGATGAGGTATGGAACCTATGAAGAAGTGGAGGAAAAAGTAAAAATGAGCATTGTAGTACCCAAAGCTACAAGAAAGGCAACAAATATGATAAAGGCATTATCAGAGAAATTCGGAGAAGACTCTAACTCCACACCTATCAAAGGCACTATAGCCATTACTGAAGAGGAATCTAAAGCCCAAGAGGCAGCTATAACATTGAGCACCAAATTGCCTAAGGGAAAAGTGTTGAAAAGAAAGAAACAAGACACATCAAAGGCCTCACCGATTCCTCTAGCAAAGCGACCTAACACAAGAGCATCTACAACTTCACCGAGTAAGAAAACAAAGAGTGTTACTACTCCCAAGGTAACAAAGACCTACAAAGGCCTCATCAAAGGCCTCACTGATTCCTCCAGCAAAGCGACCTAACACAAGAGCATCTACAGCTTCACTGAGTAAGAAAACAAAGAGTGTTACTGCTCCCAAGGTAACAAAGACCTACAAGAAATCTACTCAGAGACTCATTTTGGTAAAAGAGTCTAGTGACACAGAGTCTGAAGATGCTAGCAAATTTCAGATTGTCAAGAGCAAGAAGGTAAATGTACATAGTGTTGAAAATTTTTGTGCTAATCTAAAAGAATATGGTGGATTTGGAGGATTCAGGTATGTTAAGTATGCAACTAGAAATAATGATGAAAAGAGACAAATTGAAGAAGCTGCCATCTGCACACTTCTAAAATTCTGATTGGCTCCATTGGAACTATCTAAGTCACTTCCAAATGAATTATATTTACATACTGACAATAGGTGGAAGAATGCAATGGACTCGAAGAAACAAATCAGAGAAATAAGTCTGGTACATCTCTTTCCAGACATGTCGGTAGCTGAAATAAAAGAACATCTGACAACCTACAACACAAAGTTTCTTGTCAAACAAAGAGCCTTAAAACTGATGAATGGGTTGTATATTGAAGTAGAAAATGAGACAAAAGCAAAGTGGCAGGAAATCTTTAAAATCAAGGATGCCGGTGAGCAAGCTACAGTTGAAATAGTTGATGTCACTGAGCAAGATCCTGATGTTACCAAGCAAGACCCTGCTGACACCATTCAAATAGATGAAGATACCATGGATACAGAGGCACCAGAATAGGAAATGATAGAAGGCAATGCATATGCAAAACTTGTATCCAGTGAATTAGTCTTGGAACAAGTTTAGCCTTATCCACCGGTCAATCAATCTGTCTCAACTGAAACCCCTCAGGATATGAATCAAGGCACCGAAGGTCACAAGTCTATAGCAGGAGAAGGTACTACTCAAGAATAGATGTCTCAAGCACCTTCTAGCACTGAAAATGTTGTAACTGAGACACCGAGTACCGAGACACCAAAGGACTCTATAGAGGCTAAAGAAACCGATCAAAGTGTTGCCTCTATCGAGCAACCTATCGAGGGTCATCAAGCCTTACAAGCCATTGTCTTGGTTCAATCGGTGAAAGGTAAAGAAAAGAAGATGAAAAAGCATAGTTTTAAAGTTGATTTGTCAAAACCAATAGTGTTTCCCAATGTTGATATATCCAAATTAAAGGGGCAAGCACTCATTAATTTCGGTGAACTATGCAAAGCAAAGGCCGAACAAGAGAAGCAAATGGTGATTCAAAAGAAAAATAAAGTACTTCAGAAGGTGAAAGCACTCTTAATAGATATGCTACCTGAAGCTACAGTGTCAACAGATGCAGCCATCCACATTCAACTGGATGAACTCCTAACAAAGATAGAGACATCTGGAGTAGATGCATCAGAATATTTGAGCAAGCTAAAAGACAAAGAGCTCACTGCAAAAATGATAGAAGAGGTACAGAAAGCTATAGCTATTGGCAAAGTTAAACTTGTCAAATTTATTGCTGAGTTGACTCCTCAACTCAAACACATTCATTATTTATTTCAGAAACTCTATACATTTTCTTTATTCATTAAAGACATCAAAAATAGAACATAAGCAATTGAGAAAGAGATCACCGATCTCTCAAATAAGTTGACCACAGAGCCAAATTCAGTTCAGAATTTCTATACAAAGTTACAACAACTCATGGCTCAACAATTGGACCTAAGAAATGAAGAACATAAGATCAGGATGGACATAATGACACTTCAGACATTATTCCTTCCTCATCTTTCATCTGTCCAAGAATAGATTTACTGAGCCACATCATTATCTACTACACAAGAGGGAAGCACTCTAGATGGCTTAATATCATTATTGGCTGATATTCAAGCACATAATTCTTTAATGGATAGTGTAAAGGATGCCCTCTCTATCGCTCTCACCGAAGCATGGACCAAGTACAAATCCATTTTTGACCAGTTGCCTCCACCAAATGGTAACTAAGTCTTGATGTTTGTCAAAATGGGGGAGTGATATAGTATTCAAAGCATCAAAGTATAATATCAAACAAAAGGAGTATAGTATACAGGGGGAGTATACCGAGCTGAGTGAACAGAGTATCCAAGAGCAGTGAACCAATCAGTGAAAAGAACAATAAGAAAAGAACAAGTGCAGCACACAAAACATTGATCACCGAGCATGGAAAATCAGAGTTTTGTACAGTATATCGATAAGGGGAGTATATCTGGATTTACTATTTCATTGACTATTGTATATACTGTCAATATAGTCAAATTTTGCAAGTATATAGATTATTGAGTTATAACTTTGAAAGTAGTTTTTGTCAAACATCTCAACTAATGTCAAAAGGGGAGATTGTTACTACTTATCAAGTTGCCATTAGTTTTGGCATTTTTGGGTGCTATTTTCTTGCACTCGCCCTTTGTAAAAGCTTGAAATTGGGCACTAAGTTGTCCATCTCTCATTAATAGGGTCATATTATGGGTTGTATGGTGTCCTAAGGGGTCATATGGTGTCCTAAGGGGTCATATGGTGTCTTATGACCCCTTAGGACACCATATGACACATTAGGACACAATATGGTGTCGTTATGGGTCGTATGGTGTCCTAAGGGGTCATATGGTGTCCTATGACCCCTTAGGACACCATATGACCTGTTAGGACACAATATGGTGTCACTATGGGTCGTATGGACACCTAAGGGGTCATGTAGTGTCCTATGGGGCCATAGGACACCATATGACCCCTTAGGTGTCGTTATGGGTCGTATGGTGTCGTAAGGGGTCATATGGTGTCCTATGACCCCTTAGGACACCATATGACCCCCTAGGACATAATAAGGTGTCGTTATGGGTCGTATGGTGTCCTAAGGGGTCATATGGTGTCTTATGATCCCTTAGGACATAATATGGTGTCATTATGGGTTGTATGGACACCTAAGGGGTCATATGGTGTCCTATGACCCCTTAAGACACCATATGACCCCTTAGGACACAATATGGTGTCGTTATGGGTTGTATGGTGTCCTAAGGGGTCATATGGTGTCCTATGACCCCTTAGGACACCATATGACCCCTTAGGACATAATATGGTGTTTTTATGGGTCGTATGGACACCTAAGGGGTCATATGGTGTCCTATGGGGCCATAGGACACCATATGACCCCTTAGGTGTCGTTATGGCTCGTATGGTGTCGTAAGGGGTCATATGGTGTCTTATGACCCCTTAGGATACCATATGAACCCCTAGGACACAATAGGGTGTCATTATGGGTCGTATGGTGTCCTAAGGGGTCATATGGTGTCTTATGACCCCTTAGGACACCATATTACCCCTTAGGACATAATATGGTGTCGTTACGAGTCGTATGGTGTCGTAAGGGGTCATATGGTGTCCTATGACCCCTTAGGGCACCATATGACCTCCTAGGGCACAAAAGGGTGTCGTTATGGTCGTATGTTGTCCTAAGGGGTCATATGGTGTCTTATGACCCCTTAGGACACAATATGGTGTCGTTCTGGCTCGTATGGACACCTAAGGGGTCACATGGTGTCCTATGACCCATTAGGACTCCATATGACCCCTTAGGACATAATATGATGTTGTTATGGGTCGTATGGACACCTAAGGGGTCATATGGTGTCCTATGGGGCCATAGGACACCATATGACTCCTTAGGTGTCATTATTGGTCGTATGGTGTTGTAAGGGGTCACATGGTGTCCTATGACCCCTTAGCACACCATATGACCCCTAAGGACACAATAGGGTGTTGTTATGGGTCATATGGTGTCCTAAGGGGTCATATTGTGTCTTATGACCCCTTAGGACACCATATGACCCCTTAGGACACAATACGGCGTCGTTATGGGTTGTACGGTGTCCTAAGGGGTCATATGGTGTCCTATGACCCCTTAGGACATCATATGACCCGTTAGGACACAATATGGTGTCATTATTTGTCGTATGGACACCTAAGGGGTCATATGGTGTCCTATGGGGCCATAGAACACCATATGACCCCTTAGGTGTCATTATGGATCGTATGGTGTCGTAATGGGGCATGTGGTGTCCTATGACCCCTTAGGACACCATATGACCCCCTAGGACAAAATAGGGTGTCGTTATGGGTTGTATGGTGTCCTAAGGGGTCATATGGTGTCTTATGACCCCTTAGGACACCATATGACCCCTTAGGAAACAATATGGTGTTGTTATTGGTCGTATGGTGTCCTAAGGGGTCATATGGTGTCCTATGACCCCTTAGGACACCATATGACCCGTTAGGACACAATATGGTGTCGTCATGGGTCGTATGGACACCTAAGGGGTCATATGGTGTCCTATGGGGCCAGAAGACACCATATGACCCCTTAGGTGTTGTTATGCGTCTAATGTTGTCGTAAGGGGTCATATGGTGTCCTATGACCCCTTAGGATACCATATGACCCCCTATGACACAATAGGGTGTCGTTATGGGTCGTATGGTGTCCTAAGGGGTCATATGGTGTCTTATGACCCCTTAGGACATAATATGGTGTCGTTATGGGTCGTATGGACACCTAAGGGGTCATATGGTGTCCTATGGGGCCATAGGACACCATATGACCCCTTAGGTGTCTTTATGGGTCGTATGGTGTCGTAAGGGGTCATATGGTGTCCTATGACCCCTTAGGACACCATATGATCCCCTAGGACACAATAGGGTGTCGTTATGGGTCGTATGGTCTCCTAAGGGGTCATATGGTGTCTTATGACCCCTTAGGACACCATATGACCTCTTAGAACATAATATGGTGTTGTTATGGGTTGTATGGACACCTAAGGGGTCATATGGTCGCCTATGGGGCCACAGGACACCATATGACCCCTTAGGTTTCGTTATGGGTCGTATGGTTTTGTAAGGGGTCATATGGTGTCCTATGACCCCTTAGGACACCATATGATCCCCTAGGAAACAATAGGGTATCGTTATTGGTCGTATGGTGTCCTAACCCCTTAGGACACCATATGATCCCCTAGGACACAATAGGGTATCGTTATTGGTCGTATGGTGTCCTAAGGGGTCATATGGTGTCTTATGACCCCTTAGGACACCATATGACCCCTTAGGACATAATATGTTATCGTTATGGGTCATATGGACACCTAAGGGGTCATATGGTGGCCTATAGGCCATAGGACACCATATGACCCCTTAGGTGTTGTTATGGGACATATGGTGTCCTAAGGGGTCATCACATTTGGCATGCGCCAAATGTGGAATATGGACCACATTTGGTGCATGCCAAATGGAATAGCCATTCATCACATTTGGCACACGCCAAATAGGGTGAGTGCCTTATTTGGCGCATGCCAAATAGGGCACTTGCCCTATTTGGTGAGCGCCAAATGGCCTGCTTTGGGAAACACCAAACCTATGGTTTGGATTTTCCTTGGGCATCAAACCCAAAGGTTTGGATGACTATTTCAGGCTAGAGACGTGTTTTTGTCAGAACATTGAAAATTTGGACATATTTTTGGTCGTGCTCTCCGTCAGGTTTGCACATGTTTCAATGAAGTTAAAAAAAATATCATGGTAAACTTGAGCTCCCTCTTAGCTATCCAAAAATGTAATTTATTTCAAATTTTGATTTCGTTAAGTCTTTCATTTATAATTTCTTTTGTTAGTGTGTCCATGTTTTGTCAAAAATCAACATGCACTATTTTGGGTCTAGATTTTCACACATTCATCAGATTTTGAAAAAAATTAAATTTTTAGAAACTAGACTCGATTCTACACAATTTTAAAAAAAAAAGTTTTGATTTTTGATTTGTTTTCAATGATTTTAGGGGGGAGCACACTCAAATTTCTATTTTTCAGGATGTGTCCACTTCGAAAATTAGAAAAAAATCATATACTCATTAAAAAATTAGCTAAAAATTCTGGCATAAACTACAAGGTGTTAGCAAATTTCTTACTAAAGCGATTTTAAAAATTCAAAAAAAAATATAACATTTTAGGGGGGCCACAACAGATGCTATGTTATGTTTTTTGCATAAAAATAGGACCACTTTTTGTGGCCCCCCTTTTTGAAGCCCTTAATCTCCACCATTTTCAAAACAAATTAGTAGTTTAGAAAGTAGACTCGAAGCACTCTGACTCTTGTTCTTGTTGCATCTTCAAATTTGGAGTGTAACTATCTCCAATTTGTCGTTGAAGTTCAGACTTTGCAAAATTGAGAACAAATAGAGAATGCAAAATTGAAGTCTAGAACAAATAGAGAATGCAAAATTGTTCAAAATAATTTAATAGATTTTGTATAAGGAATGGAGTCAAGATATAACTAATAAAACTCTATACATCACAACTAAATTGGATGGTAGATAGGATGGATAAAAAATTTAATGAAAGTAACAAGAAACATAATTGAAGAAAATAACATGGACAAAATGTATTAGAATTGAAATGGGTAAGTGCACTAAGATGGTGAACAAAAAGGGGGGTATAAGTGGCCACTTTTTTTTTTCTTTTTTTTTTTTTTTTTTTTTTTCTAAAAACACGTAAACCTAAACTTCAAAGAGATATTTGAATGTCATGCACTCAAAAATAGGAGTTGAGAAAAGAATAAGAATTGTATTAATCTAAATCTAGTTTCTAAACTACTATTTTTTTGTAAAATTGGATAAGATTAAGAAGGTCAAACCTTTCATGCACAAAAAACTATTCCTGATGTTTTCAGAAAAAACGTAAAATAAACATAGCTCTTTTCATGCGTTGCACAAATATATAGTTAGATTTAGTATTTTGCAAAACCCTTTGGTAGGATGATAGGTAAGAGTGAGATCTAGAAGTTGTGTATTTTTTGTAATTTTCTATTGACTATTTTTTTTAATGATATTTTGAAGTGACCGCATCATGAAAATTTGGTACCTATTTGTGCGTTGGTCATAACTTGCATCAAAATAATAAAAAATGCAAACTTTAAAAAAAAGAAGTGTATAGAATCTAGTGTAGAGAGATAATATGTAATTTATTTTGAATTTGGTAAAGTATATAAAAATTTATTAAAAAAATGTTAGACATATGTCTGTGAGGACTGTCAAGGCACTAATAAAGAAAATTAAAGTTTACTATGCTAATGTTGTCCATACATAGAAAAATTTATATGGTCAGAAAACTAAGAAGATGTATGAGATTATAGTGGTAATTTTAGAGATACCCACTTGATAATTTGTAAACCTGATGACGACAAAGTCGAGAAATCATGTTGGACGATGAAAAAATGTGTAAAGGGACAAAAATGGGGGGAAAATGGGCTTGCAAGCCTTAGGATCATTTTCCAACCCTCTTACCAAGCCAAAACCTGCATAGGTTTTGAAAAACAAAAAGTAATATTCGTAGTTCTACAATATACCATTATTTTCTGTTTCACAAAGCCCGTACGGGTTATGAAGACATAATAATATATGTTTGTAAACTTATAATTTACTACACATATGTATAGACATACATATATAATATATGTTTATGCATGTATATAGGCATATCTATAGTTATATATACATATATTAATATAGATATATGTATATATGTTTGTATACATGCATGTATCTCTTCTTTTCCTCCCTCTCTCGTCTTCCTTCCCCCATCACCATCTCTATCTATTTTGAGCCCTAATTATCCTCCTTGAGTTATATCTCATCTTTCTCCCCCTCACACTTCTCTCTCTGTCAATTCTCTCATGCTTTTCTCCTTCTCGTTCTCTCCCTACCTCATGTCTCTCACCCTCTCCTCCTCCTACTCTCTCTCTCCCCCTATCTCATTATCTCTCTCTCTCTCATTATCATATCCCATTCTCACCCTCTCCCCCTTCTCTCTTTCTCTCCCCCTCCCTCTCCTTCTCCCCCCTCTCTCTCCCCCTCTGGTTATCTTATCTTATTCTCTCTCTCTCTCTCTCTCTCTCTCTCTCTCCTCTCTCTCTCTCTCTCTCTCTCTCTCTCCTATTCTCCCCATCTCAACCCTCCCTCTCCCTCTCCCTCTCTCCCCCTCTCTCTCCTTCCCCTCTCCTTATCCTACTCTCTCTCTCTCTCTCTCTCTCTCTCTCTCTCTCTCTCTCTCTCTCCTATTCTCCCCATCTCAACCCTCCCTCTCCCTCTCCCTCTCTCCCCCCTCTCTCTCCTTCCCCTCTCCTTATCCTACTCTCTCTCTCTCTCTCTCTCTCTCTCTCTCTCTCTCTCTCTCTCTCTCTCTCCTTTTCCCCTTCTCTCTCTATCTCTAACTCTTTCTCCATCCCCCTCTCCTTATCCTATTCTATTCCCCTCTCTCTCTCTCTCTCTCTCTCTCTCTCTTTTTTCCCAATCTCCCTCTCCCTCTCCCCCTCTCCTTTTCCCAATCTCCCTCTCTCTCCCTCTCCTTCTCCCCCCTCTCCTTTTCCTAATCTCCCTCTCTCTCTCTCTCCATCCATCCCTCTCTCTCTCTCTCTCTCTCTCTCTCTCTCTCTCTCTCTCTCTCTCTCTCTCTCTCTCTCTCTCTCTCTCTCTCTCTCTCTCTCTCTCTCTCTCGGTTCCTAGTTATACATAACCCATACAAGTTATGTAGAACTAAAGCCAAAACTTGTAGTTATACATAACCCGTATGAGTTATGAGAAATTGTGAATGTTCACATTAAAGGTTTTCATAACCCGTACGAGTTATGGGAAAATCTTAATATATTTTAGTCCCAATGGCCTAAAAACCAACATTGCAAGTTGTTTGAAGGCCCCACTACTTTTGTACATGATTTTCTGGGACAGTAGCAGTCAAGTTTTCATATTTTTTTGTCACTTTTGCTTTGAAATGATTGATTTGTCTCATATATGGGATTGTTTTTGAAGTTATTTTATCATTGTTACTTTAGATTATAACAAAATGATGATCATTTGTTGTTTTTTTTGCTTTGATCATGATTGATTTGTCTTGTATTTTGGTTTTTTTTGAAGTTATTTTATTATTGTTACTTTAGATTATAATAAAATGATGATAATTTATTGTTTTTATTCTATTTGATTATGGATTGTCATCATAATGTTATGTGTAGGACAATGGGAAAGAACAAGAGAGGAACAAATGAACAAAGAGAGGCTGCAAAGGAAAGACAAAGGGAGCGTATGAGAAGATTACGTGAAGGTACGTCATCTAATGTACCTAATTAAAGTGATGAACATTCAACAATTGAAATTGGTATGATGAATGCACCAAATGAAAATGATCAACATACAACAATTCAAATGCATATGATGAATGCACCTAATGAATGCAATGAACATAGACCATTTGAAAATGATTCGGTGAATGCACATGTTATTGAAATTGAAGAAGATATACCATTTGAAAATAGTTTGGTGAATGCACACATAGTGTAAAACCAGCCACTTAGACATGCTCGCGTTGACGGTTCGTTCCCACGATGAGTAGAATGAAAGATGCACTATTTTGCCACCTCTCACTGACAGTTTTTGACGTGACAAAAAAAATATCACCACGAGAAAATGGAATCGAGTTGTCCAAAAAGGAGAGATGATTTTTTTAGAAGGAACAACATGACCCCATAGGTTCAAATGGATCATCCATAAGTGCCACGGTCTCCAAGTTATGCGACGTCAAAGTTTGACCATTTTTTCCACTTTGAGCGCTCAAGGGAAAACGTCACTATGAGGTGGCTTGAAATGATAAAACATCTAAGGGAGCAAGAAAAAGGCACACCTAGAATAAACCTGGCCACTTGGACATTCTCAAGTTGACGGTTTGTTTCCATGACGAGCATAATGAAAGATGCACTGTTTTGCCACCTCTCCTTGACAATTTTTGACAGTTTTTGATGTGTCAGAAAAAATCTCACCACAAGAAAGAAGAATCAACTTTTCTGAAATTGAGAGAGGCTTTTTTAGTAAGAGACAACATGACTCCATAGGTTCAAACAAATCGCCCATAAGTGCCAAGGTTTCTAAGTTAGGTGATGTCAAAGTTTGACTATTTTTTCCACTTTGAGCACTCAAGGGAAAACGTTGCTACGAGGTGGCTCACAATGATTAGATGTCTTAGGGAGTGAGACAAGGGAAAAAATAGCATAAAACTAGCCACCTAGACATCCTCGTGCTGACGGTTCATTCCCATGACAAGCATAACGAAATATGTACTATTTTGCCACCTTTCATTGACGGTTTTTCATGCAACAGAAAAAAACTCGCCACAAGAAAAGAAAATCGAGTTGTCCAAAACTGAGAGAAAATTTTCTAGGCAGCAAAAAAATGACCCCATAGGTTCAAATGGATCATCCATAAGTGCCATGGGCTCTGAGTTATGCATCATCAAAGTTTGACCATTTTTCCCACTTTGAGCACTCAAGCAAAGACATCGCTATGAGGTAGCTTGGAACAATCAGACGTGTTGGGGAGAAATACAAGAGCACACTGAGCATAAACCCGACCACCTAGGTGCACTCACATTGATGGTTCATTACCATGCTGAGCAGAAAGAAAGATGCACTATTTTGCCACCTCTCACTAACAGTTTTTGATGCGACAGAAAAATCCTCACCACAAGAAAACGGAATCGAGTTTTCTAAAACTAAGAGAGAATTTTTTAGGAAGAGAAAACACAAACCCATAGGTTCAAATGGATCATCCATAAGTTCCACAGTCTTTGAGTTACGCGATGTCAAAGTTTGACCTTTTTTTCCACTTTGAGCGCTCAAGGGAAAACGTCGCTATGAGGTGGATCACAATGATAGGACGTCTTGGGGAGTGAGACAAGGGAACACCTAGCATAAAAATGACCACTCAGATGCGCTCGCACTAACAGTTCATTCCCACAATGAGCAGAACAAAAGATGCACTATTTTGCTAACTCACTGATGATTTTTGACAGTTTTTTATGTGACACTAAAAATATCACCACAAGAAAACATAATCTATTTGTCCGAAACTGAGAGAGAATTTTTTAGGAAGTGACAACATGACCCTATAGGTTCAAACAGATCATCCATAAGTTCCACGGTCTCTGAGTTATGCAACGTCAAAGTTTGACCATTTTTTCCACTTTGAGCATTCAAGGGAAAACGTCGCTATGAGGTGGCTCGGAATGATTAGATGTGTTAGGGAAAGATACAAGGGAACATCTAGTGTAAACCCTACCTCCCAGATGCACTCGCACTGATGGTTCATTCCTAGGATGAGAAGAATGAATGATGCACTATTTTGCCACCTCTCATTGATGGTTTTTGATGTGACAGAAAAAATATCACGACAAGAAAATAGAATCAAGTTATCTGAAACAGAGAGAAAATTTTTTAGGAAGAAAAAAAATGTCCCCATAGGTTCAAACAGATCATCCATAAGTGCCACAGTCTCTGAGTTATGTGATGTTAAAGTTTGACCATTTTTCCACTTTTAGCTCTCAAGGGAAAATGTCACTACGTGGTGGCTTAGAATGATCGGACGTCTTGAGGAGTGAGACAAGGGCACACTTAGAATAAAACTGGCCACTTGAACATACTCATGCTGATGGTTTGTTCACATGATAAGCAGCACAAAAGATGCACTATTTTACCACCTCTCACTAATAGTTTTTGACAAAAGAAGAGATAATTGATTTGATTTGATGTTAAAATGATTGCTTCAACTCTTCTTTTATAGGCAATTTGGATGAATAGGTGTGTCTCTTACCCTAAGGCCGACTTTTTATGGAATAAAATTTAAATGAAAACCTTACCTAAGCTGACTCATCCTTGGATAAATTTCAAATCAGTTGTGTGTACTCAAATCTTGTCTTAATTTATTCTTGAAATGATGAACTTCGCTCCATAAGCATGAGTTTATGAAATAATAACTTCACTCCAATCTCTTCATGCATGAAGGAATCAAAGCAAATTCACTCAATCAAAATGCACAATATCAGCATTACCAGTGTCAATACTTGGGTACGTGGGTATAGACAATATGAGCAATAGATAGTTTAAAAGTATACACCATATGAGTTACAAGTAATGAACAAATTGGATCACATTTCAATACATATACACAATGAACAAGTTTGATCACATTTTAATAAAAATTAACTAAGTTTTTAGAATATCAAGTTTCATTTATATCAATGAAGAAATTGGATCGAATATCAAGTTTCATATATATCAAAATGAACAATAATCGTGTACATATCAAAAAATAGTATAGATGCCAAATTAATAATAGTTACAAAAATGTGGCATGTGCCATGTCTTTCAAAGTCAATATATACATATACAAATGTCGAATATATAAAATAATTGGTCCTTCAATGACCACAACTATAACCATATGTCTCTATCGGTATCTATGACTATGGCAGATCATCAAAATTGAGCCTATTCGAAGTAGTACGTGGCTCTACAGGTGGTTGCACAAGGACAATTCAAATGTTGAATTAGATATATTTTCTCAATATAACATCAAAATAAATAAATACTGAACTCTAAATTATTTGAAGTTGAAATGTTGATTACCTCATCTCTGTCTTTTGGAATTTGGTGAGGCTGAGGATCTTTGGGATGTCCTGAAGGGGGTTGTAACTAGTAAAACAATATTAATACATGTTAGTAACATATATGTCAAATAACACATAATAACTAAAAATGAATAGACTAAAAAAATAAAGCATATCGAAGCTTCAGGATGTGTTGTGGTTGTAGGAGGCAAAGTCATAGATGAATCAGTTATGATCATTTCATATATCCATGGTAAGTGATCCAAAAGGAGTTAAATAGAGGGTTTAAACTCCGTTGTGCACTTAGTGAAAAGGAGTTGATCTAAGACAAACATACCTTTTCCCTTGGTCGTGTTGGATCCCATATTATATGTGGAGGACTTCTACTCAAATGGAATGATAGAACATGAGTAGGAAGTTCGGAAGGGTGATGTAATAGGTTAAAGACAATTATATAAGTTCATAACCCAAAGTTGTTGACAAACTAGATAGGACAAATATTTTTAACATATGAAGAACATATGCAAACCGATGTCTCATATAGTTCTCCTATAACCTTAGGAGGCCTAGTGGAATCTGATGCAACTATTACCATTTCCTGTATGAAAAATGATAACATACGATATAGACATAAAAAGATTTATTTATTTCGAACAAGCAAGAATGCAATCCAAAGTGAATATCACCTCTCCCCTCCACTGAACCTCATCGACATCAAGTTCATTCATTAATTTCATAAACCCCATATATTTCTGTATATAGAACAAATAAATTAAGTGCATTTATCAATATCTACATGTACATGTTTAATCATAATACATTTCAACAAATGAATTTAAATTATACTAAATTACCTTCTGTCATTTGGGTGTCTAAGAGGATATCTTTTTCTCCCTCAGAGTGCTAGAGGATGGCTTTCTCACACGAGATGTCCTCAAGGCAGGTGGGCTAACAGAAAAATTTAACATAAGGGAAAAGAGCATGTATTTAATATATCACTTAAGTAAAAAATATATAAATCTAAATGGTACCGCATAGCTATCTTGGCCAAAGTCAATGGTTGAAAGTGTGATATTATTAGGTTGGGACATCTTAGCCCTTGATAAGCCCTATAAAACACCAAGTAATGATACATATAATTAACAAAAGATATTTTGAAACCAAAGTATTATTATATTTTTAATAATTTTACAAATCTTTACCTTTGGTGGTGAAACTACTCGTGACCGTGGAGTCAACTGAAAAGTATGTGGTGTACTCCCACCACCTGCTGCACCCTGCAATGCATTTTATTTATATGTCACTTTAAATTTGTTCTAAAAATAAAAATTCATTTCTTTTTATAAGATTTAGTCACTTAATTGATAACATGTCATAAACAAAATTAAACACACCCGTGTCTAATAGAGAGGGTACAACATACTGATCAGGTCATCGGTGAGGGCCACATCCTCTATAGTAGAAGCATGACATCAACTCCTGCAACATGTACATGAATGAGATGTTGAACCATCCTCATCCGTGTTAGTGTCTACACCAGAACATACACCCTGGCAGGTGGGGCACATATACTGAATGGGTTGGCCTGTGCCAAATGATGCATGAGGTGACATTGACGAAGGAGGTGTTGCTGATGAAGGAGATGCTGCTGATGAAGGAGGTGTTACTGATGAAGGAGGTGTCGCAGGTGCTGTTACATCGTCTTCTCCGACCAACTGTGTGCCATGTTGAACAATGACATCAGTCAATGATGCAACTACCTGAGAGTCTGTAATTCTATAGACTCCTTCAAGGATATAGGGACAGTGATGTGAACCAAGGGTTTAGGAGCTATACACCTCCTATGTTGTGGCCCTACCACCCTATGGGCCCCAAGTCTATCCTACGTAGAGCCTCTCCCTCTACCCTGAAATTGTCTGATGTCAAAGTAATTTGGCTTCTCGCCGAGGACAAACTCACAATACAACTTTCTCAAAAAATATAGAGGCACCTCCCAATTATTACAACGTGGTTGGTCAAAGACCATATACCACCTATCCCAAAAAGCTTTTTTTATCCTAGCATGAACACACCAATGTATAGGAAATTGAGTCATATTTAGTTCTAGGTTGTTACTAGTAACATGATCAATGAAAAGAGCACATATGTCAGCTTTAACTATGCCCTTTTCTTTCACTTGATCATATGACAACCCATCCGCATAAAATGTTCGACATCTATCCCTCCATGAACCCCATTTCGTAACCTCCCTAGATACCTCATTTGCACTATTGGCCATTGTTTCTAGCATTCTGGCGAGGGTTTAGTGGTGCTCAAGCCTAGAGGACCTCAACCTATTCACCAATATAGAAATTTAGGCACTATTTTGTGTAAGACGATTGATGAGATCCTCTTGTGTTGCATCTACACGATCTAATGGAGGACGTGGAGGGTTTCGGGGTGGCAGTGGTTGTTGAAGAGAAACATTTTGAGGATTTTCTGGTTGTGGAGCAACATCTTGAGCATTTTCTTGTTTCTCATATGCAATGTTTATAGGGTTTGCTTGTGATGCTTATGCAGGAGGAGGTCTTTGTTGTCTATTTCATTTTTGGAGATTGCTTGAAGAATCTAACATCAAATTAATAAAAACAAAAATTAAATCAATTAAAAAACCCCACTTCAATTAAAATGCAAACAATAATAATCAAACAAATCAAATCTTACCTATTCGACGGGGTGCCATTGTTGAAAATTGCTCTTAATGCTGGAAAAATCCAAAATAATTACAAACCCGTGCAGGTTTTGTGGATTTTTGGCTTTCTCTTGCTATTGTTCCATAGGTTTTTGTGTTGAAAATGGCCAAAACCCATGGCCTACCCAAAAAAATAATGTTCCTCAAAACCCGTATTGTTTTTTAAATTGTTTTTGGCTAGGCTTGGTGCACTTTTTTTGAATTTTTAGAACCCGCACGGGTTATGAAAAATTTGGTTTTTTTGGGGCATGTGGCCACTTTTTTGTTCACCATCTTGGTGCCCTTACCCAAGTAGTTAATTTAATATTATTCATATCACGAATAGGAGTCCAACTACTACGCTAAGAAATATGACACTATATATGTATCTTGGTATGGGAGAAATCCCACAATGATACACTTGAAATTTTTTGGTTATTTAGCTTATGTTCACATAGATGATAAGAAATTATAAAAAATTGATGCAAAGGGTGAAATATGCATTTTTATATGTTATAATACCAAAAAAGAGAGTCTACGAGCTATATTATCCTCAAGGAAATAGAATCATTAGTTCTAGAGATGCAATAATGAAAGTAAAAGTCTATGTACATTATTTAAATAAAGAAAATGAAGCAACAAGTCAAGGTATAATTCAAGATAAGAAGAAATATCTAAAATTCCAAGAGCTACATAAAGTAGAAGCAATATTATTATAAAAATTAAGAAGGTAATATGAAATGGTCCTCTAAATCTAACGATATGACATAAATTAAAAAATATTAATAAGAAGTTAACGTAGAGAAAACAATGAAACCAATGAATTATAAAAATAGAATGAAAGAAAACTTACATTTTTTTATTTGATGAATAGGCCTTCTCTATTAATTAAAAATATTAAAGTACATATTCACAAAAAAAGGTTGGGGGATACAAGATCACCCTGCGAGAGTCACACGGATAAAAGTCGAAGTAAAAAAACAAAGCTATTTATCAAAAAACTTCCTCAAGCAGCCAAAGCAGAGGTAGCCGAGGGAGGAGGATGTGGATCATCTTTCTTGCCCCATACATCAGTGGGGTCAGGAGTCGGGTCCGGCACAAATGATCCATTTTTAAGATCTTTGTCAACTTCTCCTTCCTCCTACCTGGGAGGCGAAATCGCCAGATCCAGGCAGGGAAATGTGGAGGTGGTGGCAGAAGGCCACCCATAGCCATCACTAGCAAGAGGAGCCAAAGTCACAGAAGCAACAGAAGGCCACCCTGAGGTAGAGCCACAATGCAAAGGAGAAGATGAGCGACGTCTCCATGCATCGTCTCTCCCGCTAGAGGAGCGATGAGGAGCGTGGGACCACGAGGTCTGAGAGTAGGAGGCGGAGGAACTACGACCATGGGGCAGAATGTGGTCGATGGAGACATAATCCAACAACACTCTAGCAACCGCACAAGGGGTGTTGCCTCAATGCTGGAGGAGCTCCTATAAGTGGCTCACCTCTAGAGCCACTTTGTCAGCTTGTACCTGAATCTGCATTAATACATTATTACAAATGCAAGCTTTAGCATAAAGAGATACATTAATATCCAAAAGGCTATGAGTAAATAGAACTGCATTTCTATCCTTCCAAAGAGGGAATAGGATCTCCATTTTGAAAGCATGTCATATCTGGAAAAATTTGAAGGGCATTTTAGGTGAATCTCCCAGAAGAACCATATGCCAAGAAAAGGGCTCAGACCGAAAAGATGGAAAGAAATCATGGATCCAGCTCTAGTACTATTGAGCTCTTCTAAAGAACCAAAAAATATGCATAAAAGTTTCTGAGTGACCACAAAAAGGGCACTGGGGATTAGGAACCCCGAAATGCCTAAGTCTGGAACCCAAAGACAACCATTGAAAAAGAACACACCAAGAAAAGTGTGCAACATTGTGTTCAGTGGTGGTAGACCAAACAACAAGAAAATTGCAAGTGCCACCGCTGGTTGAGAATATGGACCATAGGAAAATGGGGAACCAGCTAGAGATAGCCCATTTTGGGTTTGTAACTGGTGAAAGGAGTCCAAGGATACCACTACCAATCTTTCCACCAAGGTCTCACAGACTGAATTCCAAGCTTATGTAACAAATATGAGGGTAAGGTCGAGACTAGGAGGTCATAAGTCTATCGATCTGGTCAAGACAGACGAACTCGAACCTGGAGGTCATCCCTAGAAGCTCTAGAAAATAGATCCTTAGGTGTTCTAATGCCACATTTGTGAAAATGTAGAGCACTAACACCTTGGATTTTGGCCAGTGGTAACCCTTGCACTTGAAAAAGAGGTGACCACCAGAGGTTGTGTTGATTCATGGAGATATTGTCAAGAAAACCATCACCCACCCATCGAAGCCAAGGATTGATAGCTTCCCAAGAACTTGAGGTGCTATTAACAACAAAATTACCCTGTATCTAAATAGGGTCTTTCATAATGAGTAGGGTTTGAAAACCAATCCCCTTCCAAGCCAGCCTGTTGGCAAGAAATCCTAAAGAAATGTAATGTCGAATAAGGATTTTCTAGGCCTCATCGCCAGATAAGGCTCTAATTATTAATTTAGCACATAAGGCAAGCCCTTGTTTCTGGGTAGAAATAAGGCCGAGCCCTCCAGACTCCTTAGGAAGACAACAATACTCCCAAGCAACCCTGTGGAAACCCTGATGGTCAAACCTAGAGGCCCAAAGAAAAGCCCTTAGAAGTCTTTCCAACTTCATGTAAGAGGCCTTAGAAGGAGCTCAACATGAGGAGTAATAGACATGGGTGGTAGCCAAAACCTTAAAACAAATTTAGAATTTACCAGCAAGAGAGAGAGGCTTGGTAATCCAATAGGCCAACTTTTTCTCAATCTTGGCTAAAACAACATTCTAAAGATCAATAGATGAAGATTGAAACGCAAAGGGAATTCCCAGAAAGAGAAAAATTTCACCATGATGAAGCCATTTCCAATCATATTGAAGAATCCAAGGCGGGTGGGAAGAAAAGACTACCTATAACATTGCATCTTTTTCCATTGAATGATCGAACTAGAAGCCAAGAAAAAGGTGTCCAGACATTGAAGAGAGACATGTAAATTGTCTTCTTCCTCAATGAGAGTGAGGAAGGAATCATCCACAAAATGGCCATTGACAAGTTGAGAACGTGACTCAGGTAGGGAGATACCACAAACACACCCAACAGAGATGGCATTAGCAAGTAAGTAACCAAACCCTTCTGTCGAAAGAACATATAAATTAGGAGCTAGAGGACATCCCTGGTGAATGGATCTGAAAAGGTAAAAAGCCTCAAACTATCGGTCATTAATGATGATACAGGTTGAGGCATCTCTGAATAAGATCTGGACAAACTGAATGAATATGGGACCTAAGCCAAGGGCTTTGAGCATAGCCAAGATAAATGGCCACTCAATGCGATCATATGCCTTAGTGAAGTCAATCTTAAGAAAGATTGCCTACTATTTAGAGCATTTGGCTTAGTCCATCCCTTGCCAAATAATAATAATATTATCCAGAATAAACCTGGACTTGATAAATCTAGTTTGCTCCGGACGAACAATAAGAGGTAGGAGATGATGAATATTGAGAGCCAAGGCTTTGGCGATGATCTTGTATGAGACATTGAGCAAGGTAATAGGCCGCCAATTGTAAATGTCCTTTGGGTCTCCAACCTTAGGGATAAACTTGATATTACCCCAGTTAAGCATCATTCCCAGGGATTGGGAATGAAAATATTCAAGGTAGACCTTATGGAGGTCAGGACCAACACATGGTCAAAGGGCTTTGTATAATTCTGAAGAAAAGCCATCACACCTAGGGGCTTTGTCATCCGCCATAGAAAAAAATGGCTTCCTTGAGATCATCAATGGTTAGTAAGAGATCATAGAAGGTCTACTGAGACTCGGAAATCTGTTTGGAAACAATTGCTGAGAAATATTGCAAAGCTTGGGTTCTGGCCAGAGAGTCTCCTTGTGCTATGAACACCTTCCCATAATGACGGACAAAAGCTTGTAGAATATCAGGCAGCTCGGTGAGAACAACCTACTCCTCTTTAATTTTCTTGATCCCTACAGAGGTATGATGGGCATGAAAAGACAAGAAAAATTCTTTGGAGGTCCTATTGCCCACCTTGAGCTAATGTAACCTAGCTTTGATTTGAGCTCCTTTGGTAGAATAACTATCTTCAACTTATTTCTGATGGCAGAGTTGGGCTAATTGAAGTTGCAGGTTAGAATCAAAAGGATTCAAGGCTAGAGCTTTTGTGGCAGCACAAAGATCTTTGGTGGTCACGTCATACGACCGCCTGTGGTACATGGCAAGTTGTCTACCATAAATGCACAGAAACCTCACAAAGCGAGTAATGGCATCATTCCACCATTCAATCTAACCAGTATGATGATGATGCCTTGACTCTAAATTCCAAACCCATTAAATGTGGGCCATCATTGTTTGATGATGCAGGAGAGATGTGTTGAGGTAGAAATGCGTCTTGGAAGGATGTTGCTTAGCTGGCTGCCATTTAATGCTAAACTTTATGGGGAAGTGATAGGACAACACCACATCAACAAGAGGAGTGATAGATAGATCTTGATCTTCAGAGAAAGAAAAGAAAGATTGCGCAGTTATCATAGCATGATCAAGCCTTTTAAGAATTCTATCAGAGCCAACTCTGAAATTAGACCAAGTGTGCCAGACCCCACCAAGGCGGCAACAATTGGTGTTGCGGTTGATAAAACCCAACTTATTACACATATAGTACCAGGCTTCCATCTCACCAGTTGTGCAACAAAAATTCCGTCCTTATCGGTCACCACCTCAACCATATTGAAGTCCCCACACATGACCCAAGTTGCAGGTGGCAGGTTGTCAGCAATCCAGCTCCATAGGTGTGATCTATCAACCACATTATTGGGAGCATAAAAATTAACGATCCAAATAGAATGATTATCAATTGACAACATAACCTATATAGTGCGCTGCATGGGATCAAAACCGTGAGAAATAAATGCAGAGAGCCAACGAAGTGAAATGAGTGTAGCAACTTCACCTTGACCAACTTCATGCTGGGAGGCAAAAACAAGGTTGTCCAGCCAAATAACATGGCATGCAACATTGAGCATGAAACCAACAATTTTGACTTCCTAAAGGCAGAGAACATCCAGGCCTACAACACGTTGATGAGAATCTCAAAAAAAAAACTTTTTGGTGAGGTCTGTGAGACCTCGAACATTCCATGAGATGTAATTCATGAAAAAACTTGCATATCATCCTCATCCCCAAGAGAGGAGAAGATATTGCACAAAATTTTGAACTGAGACCGGGAAGAGAGTCCTCACCAGAAATAACTCATCATTTTTCTGAACCACCATCTGCAATCTCAGCATGCCGAGAAGGGCTGCGAGAGTGACACAGAGAGTGTGGAGCAAAAATCACAGACACGACCTGAGGATTGCGCACCCAAGGGAGTCAAGCGACACCCTCAGAAGAGTCCTTCCCCTGCTGGTTAGGATTTGAAGCCAAAGTAGAGAGCACCTGGGTAGATGGTGTCTATGTAGGAGGTTTTGTCGTCGCTTGGGAACTAGAACCGATGGGAGTCTTTTGGGCCGAATCCACAAAGTTTTTTCCTTTGCGAACTACATTGGTCCATTCATCCTTCTTATCTCCCTCCATAGGTCGAGAGTTGGATTCCTTAATAGGGGGTTTTATTTTTGAAATAGCCAAGGGACAATCCCTGATCTTGTTTTTCGCCAACTAGCACCGATAAGAAGTGTTGGGAAGGTTCAAATAAAGCACCTTCTGGGTGAAGGTATTGCCTCCCACTTGGATATCAATAGTTTCTTTTAGGTCATGTGAAAGGTTGACCTCCACACAGACCCTCTTTTGAGGGTGAGCGTTAAAAAATTGGTCTGGCTCAAAGCAAACAACTTTGCTAATAGACTAAGCAATAGTTTGCATGAAAGGAAAACAAGGCAAAGGAAGACCAGGGAGCTCAACCTAGACTGGGACTCGCAACTTTTTGTCATCTAAGATAGAAAAGTCGCGAGACTAGCATTGAAAAACTAGGAGGGAAGATTGAACGGTCCATGGCCCATGAGAGAGGATAACCTCAACATGGGAAGGGTTTGAAAAGTGAAACAAAAAGAAACCCTTCATGAGACTTTCGACGCCATCAAACCAGACTCCATGAGGAGACCAGGCTTTGGCAACCCAATCACAAAGCATGCTTTCAAGAGGGATCCTACCCACAAAGTATCCTATCAAAGTGCATTTTTCAAGCCACTCATAGGCATTATCAAAATCTTGAATAGGAAGCACAACATCAGGTGAGGACATACTTCGTGAAACACTTTCAGAACAAATTTTCAAGGGCACAATGAGGGTCCGTTGCAACAACTCTAGCACCAACATCAACTGCTGGGCTAAAGTTGGTCAGAGCCATAATAAACACAAAAATCTCGCAATAAATGGAGTCTGAAGAAAGCAATACGTAATATGCAACCTCAAACCCTAGCAAAACTCTTTTCATAATCGAAAACTTATATTGAAAGAAATGAAATTTGAAACCTTATAAATATACTAAAATACAAAAATGTGATAGTAACTAATTGGACTTGCAAGATCAAGTATAAAAGTGATGGTACTTGTTGCCATATATGATATTATAAGATTTATATTATCATTGAAAACTTATAAAAGATTAAAAGTAGAAAAATTAGATGCAAAGACTACCTTTTTCAATGGTCTCATTGAAGAAGTATATGTCAATCAAGTACAAGGGTTTGGTGAAAAAAAATAAAGATATTTATATAGGTTGAAGATAGTGCTATATGTTTTAGAACAAACATGAAGGGCATGGTATTCAAGAATTAATATAAGGTCTATATTATATTTCAAAAAGGAATGCATACAATTTATGTTTGTCTATATGTTGATAACCTAATCTATATAGGAAGCTTATATAAGATGAAAAAAACTGAAGAGCTAATGATGAAAGAATTTGGATTGACTAAGTTAGGTCTAAAGAAATTTTTTTTTTGAATACAGCTACGCCAATATCGTGGCAAGATATTTATTTTTATAGCTAATTATGTGAAAGATATGTTGAAGAACTTTAATATGTTATATTTTAAAGGAGTTGATGCACCAAATGCATATGAAAAAAGAATGGTGAAAGGAGATGAATCACCAAAAGTAAATTAAAATAAGTATGTTTGGAGTTTGATATTTTTGATACCTTGAGGATAAATATCATATTTATAGTATCATTAGTTTTTAAGGTATACGAGTGAACCAATAAAAAGACATTTACAAGTAGAAAAATAACACTAAAGCATGTGAATGAAAAAATGATCATAAAATCCTTCATCATTCAGTTAAAAAAGTTTTGAAATTGATTTGTTATTTAGATGTAGATTGAATAGGATCATCAAATAATAGAAAGAGAAATTTAGGACATTGTTTCCTTAGGTAATGAATTGACTACATGGAGTTTAAAGAAGCATAATATAATTTCACTCAATAGTACATAAGAAAAGTATGTTGTAATAATAGTGGAATTCATAGAACCAATTTGGCTAAGAAGATCTTTAAAGATATAAGTAAAGAGAAAAGAAATCTGACATTTTGTAATAATAGTTAGTAAAAAAAATAAAAATAAGAATCCCATAAAATTTATATAAGGACAAATCATGTATATAACTAATGCACAAAAACATGAGAGAGTTGGAACATTGTATGAAAGTTCAAATTTAATTTTGTAGGCTAGAATCTTAATTAATTGATATCTTGAAGAAATGGTCATTTGAAAAGAATGAGTAGAGAAAAATGCACTATCAAGAGTTTTGATGCAAAATACCTTTAAGAGGGTGTAACTATAATTCTAGAGTTATGATTTAAAAAAAAAATCAAAATCAAAGATCTAGCAAGTAAGACATGTCAAATGAACATTAACTTGGCAATTGTTAAAGCTCTAGAAACCCCTTAGAAATTCTAAATGGTGACCATGCTAAATATATAATTAGGTAACTCCTAGGAATCACAAACTTGGTTGGACTTCCCACCACTTCACATAAGATCGAAGATGGCTTCTCTAAGTTTGATAATAAGGATTTACTAAATTTTTGATATGGAGACTCATGTGACCTCTCCATGTTTATACTTTGTGCTAAACTAGTGAAGAAAAGATAACTACATCATTAATTCTTTACTTAGCGTGGAACCCCAATTGAATATCAAGATAACTATTTAGGTTTTATTACATCAAGACTAAAACCTTCTTCTTTCAGAAAATTCATCTTACTCCATTTGCATTTATTCATACAACCTGCATATATAAACTGTGAGTGGGATGATAATCAACATATTAGGTTGCATTTAGAAATGGTTATGCATTGTCTTATGGACAAGTTATAGGCAGTTGCAAAACTATTCAAAATGTTTTCTTATCATTGATACGTATTGCAAAGAAAAAGAAGCCTGATAACCTTATATAATAGAAGTAGTGCATATACAATCTGAAACATATATAGAATAATGGAAAGCAATGACAATACACAATATTTTCACTCAAAAAAAATTCCGCTGAAAATAAAACGATTAAATAATTTTAATTTTGAATTCTCTAATATAATAATGAGTCTGTTTTACTTTGATTTTAAATGTATGTGAATATAAATAAACATATTAGTTGTTTTATACATTTCATGAAATCATACAAAAGATAAACATAAATGCTTAAAAAAAGACATAAAAATATCCCAACCTAACACCTAAGAAAACATCTTACGTATCTTTTTTCTAAATCAGAATTTTTTTCTAAGATAGATTCCATTCTGATTATTAAACACGAAAATATGCAACACTTTCCAAAAGACAAATCATGCATTTTCACACGTTGTCCAAAAACCATAGTACTTTCATGGTCCGACAAACGAAATGTCTTACCCGTACTAATCGATAGAGTTTGTGCGTTGAATGTTTAGTTGCTTACCTCGGTCCCATTTTTCAGGTAAATTGTTAGGTCTTCTCGGCACAAGCAAGCTCTTGCTATGAACAATAATGTGTTGGCAAGCCAAATACAGGGCCAGTCTTGCATTACATCATGCTGAGAAAAGTATAATTCTTAAGCACTTTCATATGAGATGGCTCGACTGCTATGAAAAATCACACAAAGTCAGCTCATGTTAGTAAAAGACAGTGACAAGAAAATGAAAGATCTTAAGCATAACAAATACAAGAATAGGCAACTAACCCGAGATTGCTTGTCAAATTCAAGAGACTTTTACCAGCAAGTTCCAATAAGATGACAAATGCATCCTGCCACTCCAGCTTTTTCACATCCACCCAAATGGTTAACAATTCATTTGCAGAGATTTTTCCACTTTCAAGAAATGCGTCCAAGTCTAACAAACATTCCCTTGCTTCTTCATCCAAGAATTCAATACAAGTTTCCAAATGATAATCTGATACAGGTTATGCTTCTGGAAGCTTATTCTTTGCTCTTTCCCATATAAGGTGAGTTCACCATGGAAGGAACTCCTAATCACCTTCAGAACTAGTGGCAGGCTTCTACATTCTGTTTGCACCTGTGATTCATTGGTCAGTAGAGAGATTGTGAGAATCTCTACGTTAATTCTAGTCGTAAATGTGATGTCAGATAAAGACTCGTTCATTTGTTTTTTTAGTGGTTTATGCAGATGAGTGAGCATTTTGTAAAATGTCCCTCTACTCGACTTTATCGATCGCCATTGCTGGAGCTAAATTAAATGAGATTATATGAAGTCAAGTGATGATTAAACCAAGTCAATGAGACTGTTCATTGCTAATATGTATAAATCCTATTTGAAGAGTATACCTTCTTGATTAGATTATCTTCTGCAAAATTTGGAATTGATGTCTCCCAAATGGCCAGAAACAGAAAAGGAAATGGGTATCATTCAGATCAGTTAATGGCAATTGATAAAGTTCAGTAGAGGGACGTGTTGGAACTATGGTATAATCCTGGTTGTCAAAAGGGCTTTATATTCTTCCACTTAAAATAAAAATATGTCGAAATCTGCTTTATATCACCAGGGTTGGCTTGGATTGCCTAAAGAGGTGCTGTATATGAGCATTTGATTTCAGGTTTCCAAGTTCCGATATATTTTTCCTACATTGACTTTGAAACGCCCTTTAAATTTGGAGATTAAACCCTTATTGTCTCCGAAAAACCCTACACTCATAAAGAAACAGGGTTAATATCAGTCATCCCAATACATGGATTAGAAGCCTTAAAGCAGCAAGCAAAAACTTGATGTATAACAACTAGAAAAGGGAAAGATTAAACAATACATTTGGGAATAACAACATAACAAGCTCTCCAAGAAAAATTAAATTGTCCATTTATATATGGTGGTATTTGTCATGTGTTCTCAGCTTAAGCATCTGAGAAGCATATCTCCACTTGAGGAACACATTCAAGGGACTTACAGCCTCACATTTTTAAACCAATTCAGTAGCTTTGATAGGGGTACCTAAATTTTGTAGAATGAAGAATTCTGTTGGTGTTTCTGTGCTTGCGGATGAAGCACACAAAGCTAATGAACTAAATGAAGCACACATACCTCAAAAAAATGGAATGATAGAAAAGACGAACACAAATTTAATAAAATCAGTGAGAAGCATGTTTGAATCAAATACCATGGATAGAATGTATTGGATTGAAGTAATTAAAAATATTCTTTGCATCACGAATATATGTCTAAATATCATGGTAAGAAATATGACATTCTAAATGTACTTTGGTATGGGTGAAAGCCTATAATGACACACTTGAAAGTGTTTGTTAACTCATGTTCACATAGACAATACAAAAAGATAAAAATTGAATGCAAAGAGTGAAGCACACATTTTTATATGTAATAGTGCAAAAAGAAAAGCATACACATTTGATTCCCCTCAACAAATATAGTTATTTCTAGAGATGCAACATTGCTAGAGGAGAAGACTTGATAGATCATTTAAAGAGAGAAAAAGAAATAGAACTTCAAGGTATAATTTAGGATCAAGAAGAAAACGCTAAAAATTGAAGACTCGCATCAAGTAAAAGCATTTTTTTCTTATAAAAAGTAATAAAGTAATACAAATCATCCCCTAAATCTAATGTCAGGTCAAAAATTTAAAAAATCTTAAGAAAGTTAAGCTAGAGAAAGCACTGAAACAAATGAGTTAATTAATTATGCATTTAATCCAAATATTTAGGTGGAACTTGCTAAGTTTGAATAAGTAAAGAAAGAACAAATCATAAAAGTGGAATAAACGATAAATTATATTGAAAGAAATAAAATTTGAAAGCTTATAAAGTTGTAAAATATAAAGAAGTAGTAGTAACTAACCAGCTTTGCAAGATCAAGTATTAGTTGTAATTGATATATACTAAGAGATATATGCACTTTTTGCATACGTGACATTATAAGTTTTGATATTATCATTCAAAACTTATAAAGAATTAAAGGTAGACAAATTAGATTGAAGAGTGCATTTTTGAATGGTCTCATTGAAGAAGAATATGTGGATTAGCTACAAGGAATTGGCCAAGGAAAACAAGGATATTTTAATAGTTTGAAGATAGTATTGTATGTTTTAGAACAAACATCAAGAGCAAAAAATTGAAGGGGAAATGATGAAAGAATTTGAATTGATTAATTTAGGTCAATCCCATATTTTCTTAGAATGGAGGTATGGAAATATTGTTATAAGATCTTTATTTTTTAAGTTTATTATGTGAAAGATGCACATTGAAGAAGTTTAATATGCTAGATTATACAAAAGAGTTGACGGAGCAATTGCACATGGAAAAAATTGGTGAAAGGAGATGATTCACCAAAATTAGATGAAAATAAGTATGTTTGGGAGCTTAGTGTATTCAATATCTACAAGAATATATACTATACTTGTAGTATCATTAATTTTTAAGGTATATGAGTGAATGAAAAAAAACACATTTACAAGTAGAAAAAAATGATCATAAAATCCTTTATTATTTAGTTGAGGATTTGAAGTTGGTTTTTTATTTAGATGTAGATTGAGTGGGATTATTAAATAATAGAAAGAGCATTCCAGGACATTATTTACATCAGGTAAAGGATTGATTATATGGAGTTCAAAAAAGCATAATATAATTGCACTTAATCGTAGATAAGGAAAGTATGTTGCATTAATAGTAGAATTTACACAAATAGTTTGGTTAAGAAGAGTTTTAGAAGATCTAAGAGGACAAAGAAATCCTACAACTATATTTTATAATGATAGTGAATCAATTCAATTAAATGAGAATCTAATAAACTTCATATAAGGAAAAAACCATATAGAACTATTGCGCAATTAGATGAGATAGTTGGTACATGGTTTGAAAGCTAGAGTTCAATTTTGTAGGTCAAAAGAGCACTTAATGGATATCTTGAATAAAGGGTCATTTCAATAGAGTGAAGAGAGAAAAATGTGCTATCAAGGGTTTTGATGTCAAATACCTTTAAGAGGGTGTGACTAGAGATACAATTTAAGAATAAAATTAAAAAATAAAAAATCTTAGCAAGTAAGATGTGTCAAATATATATTAGCTTTGCAATTGATAAAACTCTTGAAACTTGTTAGAAGTTCTAAAATGGTCGCCATGTTGTAGATACCATTGGGTAGTTCCTATGAACCAGTTTATCAAGGTTAACATCTTGCATTATAGGTTAATATTGAACTTGGTTGAACTTCCCACCTTTTCACATAAGCTCAAAAATGGCTTCTCCAAGTTCGATGGTAAGGATTTACTAAATTTATGAGATGGGCACACAGTTGACCTCTCCATGTATAAACTCTTGAACTTAATGAGTGAAGATAAGTCAATTATATCATTACATCATTACATCCTACCCTCTTGGAATCCAATTGGATATCAAGAGAACTTTTAGTTTTCTTATAGTATTCATATAATTGGGAAGAGAGGTTTTCTTGCTTCGAAGACTAAAACCAAAGCTTTGACTTTGGGATAATTCACCTTGCCCCATTGACATTTATTCATACAATTTGTGTATATATACCATGATTGGGGTTTAATCAAAACATTATATATATATTAGGATGCACTTAGAAAGTGTTATGCATTAACTTTTGGACTAAGTTATAGGCAGTTGCAAAACTATTCAAAATGTTTTCTTGTCACTATACATATTATAGAGAAAAAAAGGTTCGATAATCCTATATAATAGAAGTAGTGCATACACAATCTGAAACAAACATAGAATAATGAAAAATAATGACAATACACAGAATTTTCATTTATGAAAACTCTGTTTTGATGAAAATGAGAACAATAAAAAATCTCAATTTTAAATACTCTAATATAATAATAAATCTATCTTACTTTGATTTTAAGTATGTGTGAATAGAAACAAATATATTGATAATTTTACACATTTCATAAAACCCTGCCAAAAAAAACATAAATACTTCAAAACACAGACTAAAAAAATAAATTCCAACCTAACACCTAAGAAAACATCTTTTAACATTTTTTTTAAAATCAGAACAACTAAACATGAAAAGTATGCAACACATGCATTTGCACAGGTTGACTCCAAAGTCATCCAAAAAACACAAAACGTGCATGGTCAGACAAGGGAAATGGCTTACAAATTATGCATTTTCACAGGTTGACTCCAAAGTCATCCAAAAAACACAAAACATGCATCGTCAGACAAAGGAAATGGCTTACAAATCATGCATTTTCACATGTTGACTCCAAAGTCATCCAAAAAACAGAAAACGTGCATGTTCAGACAAACGAAATGGCTTACCCGTACTAATCGATACAGTTTGTGCGTTGAATGTTTAGTTGCTTACCTCGTTCCCATTTTTCAGGCAAATTGTTAGGTCTTCATGGCAAGCCAAATACAGGGCCAGTCTTGCATTACATCATGCTGGGAGTAGTATAACACTGAAGCACTTCCATAAGAGATGGCTCTACTGCTATGAAGACAAGTCAGCTCAGGATAATAAAAGAGAGTGACAAGAAAATCTAAGATCTTAAACATAACACATACAAACATAGGCAACTATCCGAGATTGTTTGTCAAATTCAAGAGGCTCTTACCAGCAAGTTCCAAAAAAGAGACAAATGCATCCTGCAACTCCAGCTTTTTTCACATCGACCCAAATGTCTAGCAATGCATCTGCAGAGATTTTTTACTTTTAAGAAATGATCCCAAGTCTAACAAGCATTCCCAAGCTTCTTCATCCAAGAATTCAATAAAAGTTTCCAAACATCTGAGAAGCCCTTCTTTATGATAATCTGATGCAGGTTCTGCTTTTGGAAGCTTGTTCTTTGCTCTCTCCCATATTGGCTAGGGTTCACCATGCAAAGAACTCTCCATCACCTTGAGAGCAAGTGGCAGGCTTCTATATTCTGCTTGCGCCTCTGATTCATTGGTCAGTAGAGAGATGGGGAGAATCTCTACATTAATTCTGGTCATAAATGTGATGTTGGATAAAGACCCGTTCACTAGTTTTGTTTATGATTGATGCAGATGAATGAGCATTTTGTAAAATGTCCCTCTACTCGACTTTATCAATCGCCATTGCTGGAGCTAAATTAAATGAAATTATATGAAGTCAACTGATGATTAAACCAAGTCAATGGGTCTGTTAAGTGCTAACATGTATAAACCCTATTTCTGAATTAAATGAAATTATATGAAGTCAACTGATGATCAAGCCATGCCAATGGGCCTGTGAAGCTAACATGTATAAACCCTATTTGAAGAAGTATACCTTCTTGACTAGATTTTCTTCTGCAGAATTTAACAAACTTATCCATCTCCATCCGCCACCCAGGTCATAACACCGCGATCCGATCAGCGCGTCAGGGAACTGCATGCAGAACCCACATACATCAGCCGTCCTTGGGAAAAGAGAAACAACTATAGATGAAGAGCCCTCTCCCTTAATAAGGTCAAGTCATCGGACCAAGGGTTTATTCCTATCTTTCATTGACGGGGTTTGGGGTCAGTCCCCCTCCCAAATGGCCAGAAACAGAAAAGGAAAAGGGTATCATTCAGATCCAGTAATGGCAATTGATAAAGTCCAGTAGAGGGACGTTTTGGAACTATGGTATAATCCCTGGCTGTCAAAAGGGCTTTTTATTCTTCCACTTCCAAATCTGCTTTACACAACCACAGTTAGCTTCGATTCCCTCAAGAGCTGCGGTATATGGGCATTCTCGGCATTTCAATTTCCAGACTATGACCTAATATAATCAGGGTTTCAGTATTACTAAGAGAATTAATAGAAAACAAATTCATCCTCTAAACTATGACCCAATATAAGCTGGGTTTTCAGTATTATAGGGATTTTCTAGGACTAAATTTCTTTCTGAAGGAAAACTTATCATCAAAAGCAGAAATTTCATAATCCAATCACCATTAATTCCAGAATCATCACAGAGAGCCAATGACAGAGATGTTTACCCATTGCCTCTCTTGCATTGCACCCCGAGTGACACTTCCTCCCGGAGAAGATTTTCCTTCAAATTCCATATAGGCTTTTCTGGGCTACTCTTACTTCCTGAATTACAACCAGCAGTGCTATCGGCATATATTTCAGACCAACGAGGCATGAGAGTATTCTCATATGGGTCAATGGTGAGCTTGGATGCCTGTTTGAAAATTGCATCATTCATCAACAAGATCAGATCTGCTGCATATTATGTACATCCCAAGCATTTTTCAGGTGTGTTGCAAGCTTCTTTATATTCAGAAGCAGAGTCATTTATATGCCCTCCAGCTTAAACATCTCAAAAGAAAATCTCTATTTCAGGAACTCATTCAAGGAACTTACATTCTCTTAGTAGCTTAGATAAGGGTTCCTAAATTCTTTTTTGGAATGTGGCACTCTGTTGGTGTTTGGGTGCTTGCGGATGAAGCACACAAAGCTGCTGAATTAAAGGATTGAGGGCTTTGACAAGAGTATCCTATCAATAATTACACAAGTTCTTACGGAATAAAGGAATGAGGGCTTTCACAAGAGTATCCTATCTATAACACAAGTTCTTTAAGAATAAACTATTCATCGTTCCCTCGGTCTGTTTCAATGTGGGTTATGATAAAGCATAATTATAAAAGGCGGGAAATAAAATATAAATTTGTAAATGATTCGCCATTTGTAAGCAATTGCAACGAAAATTCTTCCGCCTAATATTGTTGACAACTTGTCAGGGATTTACAGTAAGTAATACTTTTGTAGAATAAACCATCCTCGTCCACTCCTCGTGTTTCTACGTGGGTTTTTGTCATACATATATTATTTATTTATTAGCAAATAAGAAAAAAATATTAATTTTTAAATCTGCAGAAATTATATAAAGATTTTTGAACAGCAACCACTGTTATTAAAGTTTATAGAATAAACTATAAATCTATTACATTGATGATTCTGAGGATTCTAAGACAACACAAATGAAAAGGAAAAATTATCAATTCAAATAATTTTGAAGGAGTTTTTAGAAGTTAAAGAGGTTGATTTAAATCTAGGGATCTCTGGTTCATAACATTCTAATTATTTTTATCCATTTAGCCAAACAATTAGCAACAGCATTCCACTCTACTCTACAACAGCATTCCACTCTTTAGGAAATAAATAAAAGAGATGAAATCAAATTTTCATGACAAACAAAGAATTTGCTCCACATATAAAGTCAATTGTAAAGAAGACTTTGAAAAAATTTCATTATTCATAAGGGATGCCAAAATTATAAGATCTATCTTACATATAGCATTTTTTAAACCTAGTTCACAAGCATTCCCATGACCACAAAGATGATCCTAGCCTCCATTTGATTATTGGTACTAATCCCATAGCTAAACAAAAGATAAAGTGAATTAATCTAGTACTATTTCTACCAACTCTATCTATCCCTACAACATGTAGATTACCTCTTGAAAAATCATCAATATTAATTTTAAAAAGTCCTTATATAGGAAGAGACCGTTTATGAGCTTTATTCATCTTATTTGAAGATTTAATCCTAGAACTAGGATAAAAAAAAAATACTAGAATAGCCCAAATTCTGACTTCATTAAAATCATATTGTCAAACGTAGATAAGACAACATCCATATAAGATTTAGTCAATAAAGTTTCTTTTATTAAATTGAAAACATTTTGCAAAGTATACCCAATTAGACTCTAATAACCTTGGAATATCCAATGATATATTTTCAAACAAATTTGCAAAATAATGAAAATAGGGCCTATATACTAGGAAACTAGCAAAATTGAAGCCGAAGTAGGAGGATGCCCCAAGTTAGCATAGGATTCGAAGAGAGAAGTAGCATGAATAAGGGATTGATTCTAAATTCAACACTATTTCTCTAAAGGCTCTTGGAAAAAGAACACTAGAAGCAAATATGAGATGGAAACACTCACTACCCCTACAATAAAATATTTGGAAGGATCATAGATTTAGCTCTTTTTCTCATATTGTTTTAGATGAGATGTTTATTTTGACAAAGAAGTCAAATAAAGAGGTTATATTTTGGCCAACGGTAATTATTTCATATTTTTCCCACTAAGGGAAATATTATCCCTATTTAAATCATGTTCTAAGAGTTTAAATCCACTAGACACCTAATAAACTCCCTTTCGATCATAGCCCCAAGAAAGAGCATCAACCTTCCCCATAAAAAAATCATAATAATTTGCAAAATAGAATAAGGAGCAACTCGATTATTATGATCACCCTTAATTGCCCAACAACTCAAATTCTTCTAAAAGTAAAGATATTTTTTCCCACGAGTTGAAATGTCTTGGAATAATTTTTTAGACAAATTTGTGTCCATAGAAAAGCCTTACTCAAAGCTAGAAGATGGAGATAGGATGTGAGAATTAGAGGATAAATATCTCAAAAATCTAATCATAAAAGATCATAGCATCCAAATTGATAATCCAAAAAGGACCACACTTAACATGAGATGCTCCTTTATAATCACATTCCAAATAATAGATCCAAGTACCTAACACCAAATACAAATTTATGGTGAATAATTTAATCCCAGGGCTGATTTTGTTGTTGACAAAATCTCCAAAACAAAGTTTGGTAGTGAAGGCATGAGAATTAAATAAAAAATCCTAGGATTAAGTCATCCTTTATGCTTAGGCCTAGAAACTAGATACTAATAGATACCACTTTTGAGAATTCAAATTTTTGGTAAAGGAAATTTTTGAGATAGAGAGTCAAATTATTTGAAATTATTGTTTGGATTAGAAAGTACTAAAAATTATAAATAGGTAGAATTGTCAAGACTCTAGTTCTATTGAAGTTTCTTAGGTAGATTATATGATAATGGAATTCCAAGATATTCCAAAGAAAGTTAACAATCTTGATTTGTAAAATAAGAGCAATTCTCTGATATCTAAAGAGGATTTGAAGGAACAAATATTTGGCTTTATCTCTATAAATTTTTTAACCTAAAATAATCAAATACATATCTAGATATTTTTTGAAATTGGTTGCCCTAGTAATAATGACAACAATCCATTAAGGTAGTATTATCTAGAATTTTAAGATGAGAATGAGACTTAAAAAAAATTTCACTTTCTAACTTTGAATACTCCTTATGTTTCTCATTTGTGTAAAAATCCATCCCAATTCTTTAGCCATGATATAATAAAATTAAATTGTTTCAATCCTCTTGAAGAAAAAGTTATAGAAGAAAGGGTTACATAAATGAAGAATAAAAAGTAAGTTGAAGTCACACAACTCATAATCCATTTAATCTTGTTTAAGAAAAATCTACATCTAAATAAGATATTTCAAAGGCTAGAGCATCAAACCTTATAATAAGCTTTCAACATGTCTAGCTCTATAAACATATCCTTTTTTAAAACATCCCACAAAAGAGATAGTTTTTGAAGAAATAACTATCTCACTTATAATTTGATGTCCCTTCATAAAGACTCCATTCTTTGGTGATATTAAAAAATCTAAAATCTATTTTAGACAGTCAACCATTGGTCTAGTAATAATATTTTAAGTAACATTATAATGAGCCTCCACCTTCTTAGGAATCAAAACCAAAAAAATAGAATTGATTTCTCTATGAAGTTTCTTATGAATTTGAGATTCATGCACCACATGCAAAAGAACATTCTATAAAATTTTCTAGAGGATGTTTTGACAAATGTAATTGATAATATAACTATATGAGGATTTGTACATTAATAGATTCATAAAAAATGTAATATATTCCATTATCTAATTGTTCATTTCAATAGTGACCAATGAGATTAAAAGAGGAGGCGCTCTGCAACTAGGGCACGAAACCCAGTGGTGTCGTTGGTTGCAGTACGTTATCGCATGCGAGGGCTCCCTGGCCTTGATGGGAAGCCCTCGAGTCATTTATTACCACTCCTGCATTAAATGGAGCCGAATAAAGATGGCTCTAGTAACCCTAAACAACCCATTCATCCAATTGCAAACACTCGAGAGTTGCGGAAGACCTTCAGCCAAGCGATGGAGGGCAAGCAGTTTTCATTCCCCGAAGATGCAAAGTTCGAAGCCGCTCTCCACCATGAAGATGAAACCAATCTCGTGCCAGCACAAGGTGAGGTCCACTCCTCCAAACGCATCACCATTAAACCTAATCACTCTATGCTCTCTGCCATTTCTTCGGAGATTTCTAGACTTACGGATTCAATAATTTTTTTTGTTGCCTTTGATGTAAATAACTTACCATCTCCTCAATATATGAATAAATGGTTGCAAGATGTGTGGGTCAATAAATTAGGGTTTCCATTTTTTCTTTTTATAGAATGATTCAAAAGGGTTTGTTTCTAATGTTCTTTGACAATAAGGAAAGCCAAAGCAAAATTGTAAATAAACATTTTTGGTCAATAGGAAATTCATCTTTTAGGGCAGTTTGTTGGGACCCCAAAGCTTGTAACGATGAAATTCTTGCCCTTTCCTACCCAAAATGGATAACTATTAAGAATGTCCCAACTTTCCTTTGGTCTTGTGTGGATAAAATTGCGGAACCCTTGGGGAAAATTGTAAAAATAGACTCTTCTCCCTTGGTCCTCCCTCATCTCGATGCTAGACTTCTCATTGCATTAAAACCAGGTATGAGTTACCCTGTAGAAATTGGTATTCGCTTCAACAATAAAACCTACTATTGTCCAATTGAATATATGGGTGGAATAGATGCCTGCCACTTTTGTAAGGTTAGTGGTCATTTTAGGAGTAAATATCCCTTATTATCAGGCAAATCTTCAAGAGCTAAAACTAGGGCCTCCGGTCCCCCCCCGGTAGCTAAAGTTGTGCCCTCTGAACCTGCCCCCTCATCTCCCCCTCATATCCCTTCCTCACCCTCCCCCCCACCTATTGTTTCTCCCCCCCCCCCTCGCCTCTCCCCCACACCCCTCCACCTTCCTCTTCATCCCCCTTGATGGCTAACTCCATCTTAGACTACAACAATGCTATCAAAGAAGCCCTCGCCACTACTCAGCCTCCCCACTTTACCCCCTCTGAATTAGTTGATACTCCTTCCCATCTCTCAAACTCGAGGACCCTTAATGCACAACAACTAGTGATGGAAAAACTGAGGAAAGCAGCGAAAGCACAGAAAGTTCGTGAACTAAACCTCCTCAAGCAGAAATTGGAAATTGAAGCCTCTCGATGTCATCTACCTGACCTTGAGGAAATTGATAGGGGTGCTCCAGATATGGTAGCCACCATTAGTAGGGCCTTGGCCCATGACCCTGAACTATCCACTTGCAAAGAACCTAATGGTTTCAATACTGAGGAACCCCCTACCCTGCAAGGGGATAGGGGAGGACCTACTTTGGAGGAGATACCATCAACCCCTCTAGACGATCTTGTTAATTTAAAGGACTCTAGGGGAGACCCTGCAAGTGTTGTCCCCTACATTGCTAGCACTCGTATTAGTGCCCTAAAGGAAGAGTTTGATAGCACTCAGGTAGTGCAACCCAATGCAGATCCCTTCACTCCATTGGAAACCAATTTTGAACAAGGATTGGCAGTACCTCAAGATGGATTTTCTATAGTTAAACATAGGAAAGCTAGGAGGAAGAGATCTCCTAATAACAACAAGGACAGTGCTAACAGGAAGGAATCTCTAGGCCCTGGGCAAATCTTCGAGGAAAGGAAAAAGAGAGGAAGACCCTCCTCTTCTATTGCATTTGATGCTATCAATATAGCAAACAAAGAGGACTGACCCAAGTGTTTTGAGGGATTCAAATCCAAAATTGACCCTCCCCAACTAGGTGCCTCATGTTGAAAACCATATCTTGGAATATCAGAGGCCTGAAGGCCCCTAATTGGAAATACATCATAAAGTGATTTCTCAGTGCTCATAAGAACATGGGTTGCCTCCTCTTGTAGGAACTAAAGGCATTGGGCTTCACACTGCAAATTGGACTCAAATGTATCTGAAGGGAGGCCACTTCCTTTTACACTAACCATACCAAAGGAAAAGGTGGATCAACCATACTCCTTAACCCTAAATGGGCAACAAAGTAGTTAACTAGGGTCAATCTTCCTGTGCTAGAGATATATGGGTCTCTATTCAAATGGAGAACCAGAAGTTTGGAATCTTCTCTATTTATGCCCTGAATGAATACAAAGAAAGAGGTGAACTATGGAACTAGCTAACAACGCTAGAGGATATCCACTGGATTATTGGGGGAGACTTCAATATGGTGGAATCTCTTAGTGATAAAAAAGGGGGCAATAAATTTGAATGGAAGGGAATGGAAAGGCTATAATGGGATAGAATGATTAATAAAATACATCTTTTTGACCCTATTGCTGGGAGGAAAGACAACTTGAACTCTATTTGGTACACCTGGTGCAACTATCAACAACTGAATAAAAGGATATACTGTAGGCTAGACATGCTCTACCTCAATAAATCCCACTTTATGATACACAAAGACCCTAATGGTGACCACTATTCTGTATCCCCATATACTCTCTCAAATCATCACTAGATAATAATTGGAATAGATCTCTCCCCAGTGGGCCCCCCCTCCTTCTCAAGAGCTTCTTCATTCATCCTAAACACTAGAATCCTAGAAGATGAAGACCTTTGATCTGCCCTGGCCTTCATCAGATTCTTTAACAAAAAGGATAGGAACCAGTTCTCTAGTACAGATGCATGGAATGTAAACATTAAAACTTGGACCACCCTTTGTCAAACAGTGGGAAAAAAAATGGCCAAAGATGCCAGGAGGGTAGAAAGACTACTCTAGGAGGATCTATGTAATGCAGAAATGAATCTTCAAAACTCTCTGAATGATGAAAACCTCACTTGCACTCTAATGAAATTAAAAAATCACCTCAGGGTGATCCAAAACTAGAAAATTAAAGGACTTAAAAGCATATCCAAACTAAACTAGTTGGACTCGGGGGACAAGGGATCCAAATTCTTTTTCCACATGCTCAAAGTTAAGGAAGCTAAGGAGAATATTAGTGCTATATGGGACAACAACACTCACATCACAAACTCCCAGGCGATCTTACAATGTTTCTCCCTCTATTATCAGAAGATTTTTACAATTGTCAATAAAAATACAAAAGGGGAAATTATATCCATAAATGAGAAAGAATTTGCTCGTTTGTTGAACCTAGGATTTGAAGCCCAAAACTCAAACGTCCAAATTGACCTAGGAAAGCTGGCAGGGAATTATGAGATTCTTGATCCAAGTCACAGAGATTGATTTATCAAAGCTCTAATTAAGAGTGGTATTCTGTTGGATCAGAATCATAAGCCTCCTTATGATTCTAACATTTTTTTCATGGGTTGGGGATAATATTTCCTTGTTGTTGTTTTGCTTGGGATTGGAAAATGATAGGGAAGTGGGTGCAAGCCTTCTTGAAATGATTTATAATATCCATTATGTAGGTCAGCCAGTAAGATATAATTTTATTGAGCACATTGTTCAATCCATGCAAAAACAATTACTAATGATCAAAAAAGGTTCCTAGAAGACGTTTAGGTTCTCATCCTACTTGTGCTATCTCCTTCTATCCAAGTATCGTGCAATAGTTGAGACCAAAAATCTTCAAATTGTGAACTATAAGATTGATGAGAAGACTCAGAATAGAACAGAGTATCCAATATATGAATGGACACAAAATATAAGGATGCATGATAACAGAAAGAAATACAACCATTTTGTAGACTTCTTTTTGTCACCAATGTACAATGAAATTACAAGAACTCAAATATCTAGGTTGCATGTGTCTTGTAGAGATTGCATTCAACTCGGAAGTCAAATAGAATTGGCTGACTGTTTCTTCATGGAAGAATTCACCATGTTAATTTTTTATGGATCGACAGTAAAACCATACATACTTCCAATACATGTGATGGAGAGGGTATTTGCATTGTAGTATGTACGGAAATTGGAGAGAACAGATAGGCACTTCCATGGTCAGCAAAAGAAGATCATATTTCCTTCCTTGCCTTTCTCATGTGGAGGGTTCACATTTGAGAGAAAAGCATTCAATGTGGCACATGACTTTTTGACAATTTTTAACTTCGGTGATGAGGGTCTCTGGCAGTATGATCCAATCGGTGTAGTTCAAGCAAGGCTTAAGGAAAATGGGAACCCTTCAGCGTTATGTCAACATGAAAGTAAACCATTGCTAGAAAAGCTTAGAAACATGGACTTCTGGGATGAGGTAAAAAAAGATATGGAGAAACTTGTAGCTGACAATAACATTTCAATAGAATAAATTTCATCACAAATTATGTCATTGCACACATAGAGGACAACAGAGGAGGGCCAGGGCATCCAAAATAGGAGGTCCTATAATTTCTATCAAATATGCTAATCCATATAACAAATCTATTCCCAAATCAATTCTGCAAGAATGTAAAGATAGTTTTTGGACTCAAACTAAAATAAAGGTTTTTGGACTATGAGGAAGAATCTCAGTGAACCAAAGACCACTGCAAAACTTGAGACCATCGATGAGGATGAAGAGTTTAGCATATTGTTGAATATGGAGCATCTCACAACAACATATGACAAGAGTAAAGATGATGATGAGTATGAGGTTGAGCCCACTCCAACAACTACCACAGTCCCTAAAATATTAGGTGGAGTCAATGAGTCCATGAAAGAAAAATATAGCAAAGGGGCAAGAATTGTGGAAAAAATGGGTCCTAGAGTCGAGCGCATTTGCTATCCACTTCAGGTATAACTTCCATCAGATTCAAAATCAAAATCTCTTGTTAAACCATTCGTTGGACTTGATTCTTTAGATTCATCACGAATAGGTACTACTCATTACCCTTAGGGTCCACCTATATTTGTTTTAGGTTCAAATCCATAACCACCACTACATCGTGGTATTCCCATTGGTGGTGAATCAAGTGCCACTACCACAGGTGGGGAATCTAGGGATAGTATTCCCATTATTGTTCAGTCAAGTTCCATTGTGATTGGTGGGGTTGGCATGGGTACTACTACTGATATTGGTTGTCTTGGTGTTGGACAAGGGCTACAACAAAATATCTCTCTCAAGAGGCCACTAATGGTAGATACTCATACTATTCAGAATCCTATATCAAGTATCACTGACACTACAAAACAATCATTTGTAGCTTCGGATCACACACCTCAAAAGATTATGAAAATTACACATGAAAGTGTTAGTGGGAGTGGGACAAGATCAAGAATTGTTGTTGGTAATCCTAGTCAAGCATTAGTTAAAACCACAAGCATAAGTGGAACTAGAGCCTCTGTTATTCCTATGTCACCTTTCAAACATTCAATTTCTTTACAAAGCCCATATTTTCAATTTCATGATTACTATACAAAATATGAACACACAACAAAAGCAAATAAAGAAAAAAAGAAAGCATTTCATAGGGCTGCCCTGACTGAAGTTTTAGATGAACAACCTACAAGGAATAGGGTATTTCCAACATATGACCCACAAAAATATATGATGGAGTTCATGGTTGTTATGCCCTCGGCCCCAACTAAAGATAAAAATCCACCACATAGTTAGATAGATCCCTCTGAATTTCAAGTTTGCACCCTCCAAATGGATTTTTCCAAAGTACATAATGTGGACAAAATTATTGTGTCAAAAAGGACTAACGAAGTGGTCTACACTTCACTGCTAAAGTTGGAGAGAGAGAAAAAAACTTGAGAAACAAATAGAAAAGTTACAAGCAGACCTAGCAAATGAAAAAATCAAGGAGGAAAGCAACAGATAACAAGTGCAATGATTTGTAGAAAAGGATAAAAAATTTGGGATCTGTAGTAGAAATTGCAGAGCAGAAGAAGATGGATGCAGAATTGAAGGACCTAAGAGAAAAACTGGCTAAAAGCAGTAAAAAAAATTGATGAGGAAAGAGCCAATTTTCAAAAATTATACAAAATTTATGAGTCTTCTGCTATCGAAATAAGAAAAATACAGGACCTATTGGATCATGGGAAGGAAAAATAAAAAAATTTGCAAGAGGAAGTAGAGGAAGAAAGAAAAAAATGTGCACAAATGAAAGAAGACCTACACAATGCAAGTGATAAAATAAAAACTTTGGAGGATAGATTGAAAGATAATATGAAAAATACAACAAAGTATATACAAGAAAACATTTGGCGGAAAATAATGCAGAGGAGTGACAAGTTGTGTGAATGGTTTGAATTGAATGAAAGTCTGAGAGTAATTTATATGAAAATCAAAGGGCACTTTGAGAAGAGCATACATGTTTATTTAAAAGAGGATATGGCAAAACAGATTTTGCAAGTAGTCTACAGTACCAGTGATAGCTACTTGGCATCCAAGGGAATTAAGAGCCGCATTGATGCCACAGTTAAGACATCATCTATCATTCAAAAATGTCAGAAACTAATGGAAACATTAGAAGTTATGGAAAAATGTGGCAAAAATATATTGAAGCTGCAAGAAAAGAAATATAATTTGATTAAACTTGGTTTGCCTAAGACCGTTGACCCATCAAACAAATTCATTGGAAATGAAGCTTACAAAAAAATAATGGAGATAAAAATGAAGTCTGATTTAGACTTTCTTCCTAAGGACACAACTCCCCAAATCTTTATGGAATTCATCCAACTATTTACAACTCTAAATTCGGTATTGGATGAAACAGTGATGTCAAGTCAATCTTCTAAATATGGATTGTTGACGAAGTTGCAATTGACTTTCCATAGTTTACAGAATATTGACCTTCCATCAGACAAAGAGTGGAGCACCCTATAAAGACTAACATAAAAATATTAAGAATCATAGTATGTATTGCACAATTTTCTTCTTTTACTCTTAATTTCAAGGTTTTATGTTTTTTCTGTTTGGAATATGGCATCACTTGAAATAACTTCGTTTTGTGAATAGAAAAAAATTAGCATTCACTATTGCTAATTTGCTAATCTAGCCTTTGAATCTATGATGCACAATGCACAAATTCAGCCAATAAATTTGTATTCTCAAATTCTCCCAAGCTTTAACATTTATGCATTTCTCTATTTCCGATTACTAGGTTTTAGGCACTACTATTATCTATATTTAATTTGTCATGGCGTAAATTAATATTTAATTTTGAACTCTAATTTTTGAACAGGAGACATCAAACATGTAGTAGCTGTTAAATTACTAATCTGACCTGTGATGGCCATGTAAATCTATGCTGAGTTTGTGATTTTTATGTTGAGTCTTCACATGTTGCAAACTTGCAATTCAACCTAAAGCTGTTGTTGCTCCCTTGTTTCTATAAAAGGGAATTTAGGGTCATTTGCAAAGGGTTCTGAAACTTTGTATTCACTTTTGCATGGACATTGAAGACTCACACAGGAGCTGTTGTTTCTCTCTTGTTTCTATAAAAGGGAATTTAGGGTCATTTGCAAAGGGTTTTGAAACTTTGTATTCACTTTTGCAATTTGCATGGAGAATCACATAGATTGGTGTATTACTATTGAATGAATTGTATCATATGGCTATATTTTGAAAGAATTAATAAAAATCTAAGTTCTCGACATGTTACAATACTAGACATAGTTTTGAAATGTATTACTATTGACTGAATTGTATCATATGGCTATATTTTATTACCAGACATGGTTATGAAATGTATTTCTATTGAATGAATTGTATCAAGAGAGGTTGGTTTTCCATGGAGAATCAAACAGATTGGTGTATAACTATTGAATGAATTGTATCATATGGTTTTGAAATGTATCACATAGATTTGAGACTCAAACATGTCTAAATAAACAATAAACATCTATGTATCAATAAACACATTATGGTCTTTTATTATGCTATTTTAAATCTAGAAATAGAAAGTTGAAAAATACAATTACAAATCAATATTAAATTCTAATTGCAAAAAAGTAATATGCTTTTGTAATATGAATGATGAGATATAGTAATAAGATTAATAAATACCAATCTCTTACAGTTGCCATTCATCCTCATCAAATTCAGAGCTTTCTTGATTCTTGTTTGTGGTTTTTTCACTTTGAGTCTGCATACCTTCATTGAACTGCATCTCAATGCTACCAGTAGGTCCAGTACATGAGTCAATAGTCACACTAGAACTTTGGTTTGAAGTGTTTCCCAAACCTCTTCTTTCACATTTGGACCTCTAGATTTGCTTGGACTTCTAGATTTGCAGTGCCCTATCGTAAGGAAAAGTGTGGACATCATACCTAGATGTATAGAGCCTCAAGAAATTTTCCAAATTTTTGTCTAGTTTGTTTCTTAGCTTTGATTTTAGGAACCCCAAATTTTTGCCCTTGTAACTCTTGCTAGTTGCTTCCTGGGGCGCTTTCCTGGTTCCTTGGGCTCGAGTGTGGCATAGAAGTGCATTGGTATCTCAACTCCCTGTACATTGACACATACCTCCTCGTCTACACCGATTTATCAAAAGTTATTAGGATTGTTCAAATCTGTGAGTGTCTACCACTTAACAAATTTTTCATCAGATAGTGTTGGTTTATTTCAATAGAGATTGTCGAGGGTCATGCATGTCATCTTATGCTTGGTGTAGCATATTCTACAATATACAGAGCTCTTTTTTGGGTAGCCTTCATAAAATTCCTCATTTCCTCTAGAATGGGTAGAAGAGCTGCTAAAGTTAAGAGTGTCTCTAAATTACTTAACCTCCGAAGAAGGTGAGGAAATTTTGGTTGATTTGATTCGTCGCGAGTTGTGTGAAATAGTCCAATCAAGGATGAATATTCTGAAAAAACTCGATGTGCTGGACCATCCAAAGAGATCCATTTGGTATCATTATCCTTGAGAAGCTTGTTCCCATCAGTTGTTCCATCAACAAAGTGTTGAAATTCCATAAATCGCTTGGGACTTTGACAGAAGTGTGAGTAGAGATCTTTGACTAAAAATTCAATTTTTTTAACTAAAGCAAACTTGCTCACAATTCCAAAAGCTAGATTCATTATATGAGCCATGCATTGAATTGCAGTAATGTACGATGCAAATGAAGTTTTAATCTTTGTATAAAGACTGTTCTTGTGACCTTGCATTACTGAAGCTCCATCTGCTCCAACACAAACCATTTTTTTGCTACCATCATGTCATCCATACCTCCATATTCAATTAAACTTCTCTTTACTAGTTGAAATAAATTTTTCACTATCGCACTCTCCTTCATTTTAGCAAACGATAGTAGATGAGGATAGCAAGTATGATTCTTTGCAGTATAAACATGCATGCATACCCATGAAGTATTGTCTACTACAATAACTTCATCTAAAGAAAATGCAATAAAGTTTGACTCTTATTTTTTCCTTTACATCTTCTTTTTCAACCTTAGCAAGACAACTTGCCCATTCCCATCTACTTTTAACTAACCAATGTCTATTAGGATAGTTAGGAACTTTCAAAAAGTGTAATAAACCACTAATTGATGGGAAATCTGTCATAGCACACCCTCTTCTCAAAATATAAAAAACAACGCTTAACTAAACAACTTTTCCCAGTTGTTCTATTTGCATTGCTTTTCCAAAACTAACTTCAATAGAACCTTTAACTTCAGTAGGCTTCTTCTATATTTTATCATGAAAATAATACTCTTCGGCATTCCTCAAATTCTTACATTCCTCCTTTGTTTTCCATCTTATCACTAATTTTTCAACCTTGTCTGTCATTTATTTTTCATAAACTTTACCTATATTCTTTTCTATGGTGTCAAATTTTAGCTGCAACCTAATTTCCTTGTTATGTTTCCAAGTGCAAATCTTACACCTACATTCTATTGGAGGCTCACCTTCAATTGGATTCTCCACTGGTTCAATGAATGGATACTTTGATGCCCAAATAATTTGAAAATTCCTCACTGGCATATCCCACTTTCGATCCTTTTTTGATCTAGCTTTTCTTTTCCCCTTCCATGTATTATCATTAATGGCATTATCACCCAAGTCAATTATATCATTCCAGCTAACTTGGGCATCTACCAGATAATCTTATTTGAGATCATCCTGATCTAAGATATTAGGTTCGCTGTCATCTTCAACATGCAGTGTAGATTGCAAATTTTGTACTTGTACTTGTGATGATGTACCTTCATAATTCTCACCACACTCTTTTCCAAAGCCAAAGTATGAAGACAATGTTCTTCTTTTTGTTGGCCTCTCACGACCTTCCCCATATTTAGGTTTCCTACCCTTCTTCCTATTCGACATCTCCAATGAAATAAATCTACCAAAAGAATATCAATTTGTTGAAGAAGCAATAATAGACTATAAAGTATAATATATGTTTCATTGGTCGTACAACCTACAATCTAGATGTTTGAGGTCTGAATGTCCCGACTAACCACTTGGCACTGATGGGTCACTACTGAATAAAAATGAACTCAACATTGCAAAAAAATATGGATAAATTTATAATAACATTATAACACTTCAAAAATATGATTGTTCACCTTTAGGTCACTAGCAGTTGCCAATGTAGTCAACAACAATTAATTTTCTTAGTCTGAAACTTCGCTATTGATCAGAATTCAGAGCCTAGAACCCACCAGATTGTGTAGAGATACATTTGATCTTTGCATGTATTTATACCAATTCTTATATGGCGAATTCCATGGGAATTTTATATGGTATACAAATATTTGGTGAATCCCGCGTAACTATTACATGGCTTATGTAATTTTCGAGGCAATTATGGGTCGTCCAAATAATTGGCAAAGACAATATAGTTGGCGAAAGTTGGGGTGAATGGAGACACATGTCAGTAAAATGTTGGGCGAATTAGGTCCTTCTAGCGAACAAATCTTCACATGCCTATAGGTGAATTATGGTCGTCTATTAAGGCAACCTCAGAGAGTGTAGGCAAAAAAAATAAATTTACCATGTGTCCAACGTATATTATATTGGTGAAATCCTTGCATAGAAACATTTAATTACATAAAACATATGGTGATCAGGTCGTGAATTTGATGGAAATTGATAATGTTCTCGTGACATGGCCACCCCTAGTTGGTACAAAATATTCACCATTTTCCAGGTCATCGACATGAAAAATTCACCATTGGCGAATATTTGTCACTAAAGTAATCTCTATTACACATTTGGTACAGAATATTCACCTTTGGTGAATATTTTTCACTAAAGTAATCTCTGCTACACATTTGGTCTTAGGTTTTGTATAAATGTAATATCTCATTTGTGAGATGAATGTATGGGTATGGTATGGTATTGTAACATGGCATGTGTGAATATTGAAGATCATATGAGCAGACCATAGAGCGAATCAAGCAGATATCATTTGAAGGTTAAAGGATAGTTTAAAGATGTTTATCAGAGCTTAAACTGGTATTGAATCTAGCATTGCAAACGCACTTTGAAGCAATACATTATTATAGGATTTTACCATCCTACTGTAGTCATTGCAACTCCCATTTGAGAAGTGTGCTTGAGGTGGTTGTCCTTTCTACATGTGCAGACCCCATTTTGTATACACATACTATCTATAGTAGCATCATCTGATTGTGGGTAAGGTTTCCCACTGTGGTTTTTCCCCTTATAGGGTTTCCACCTTATAGGGTTTCCATGTCAAAACCTTTGTGTTATGTGTTGTGGATGTTGTTTGTCTTTCTGTTTAATGCATTAAGTGTCACCAATATTAATATACATTGTTAATTTGTTAACCAACATTAAGTTTGGTTTACCGGTATTAAGTATTAAGTTGGATTAATTTATAATTGGGTTGAAATTCATTAACAACTGATTCACAAACATGTCTCAGTTGTCCTTCTAATTCCTAAAAATTGGTATCAGAGCCAAGTTCGCTTTTTGCAAAAGCCTAACAACTTGAGGATATCCTATGGCAATGAACATTTTCAAGAAGGACAATCCTAAACTTGATGGAACTAACTATGGTATATGGAAGATCAGAATGGAGACAAATCTGAATTGCATTAGAAGAGACATATGGTAAGTTATAAAGAATGACTATGTTGTTCCTACTCTGAATCAACCTAATCCACCAACATTGGGTAAGGACTTGGAGAACGATTGCAAAGCAAGAGAAGCACTTCCGAGTGCATTATTAGATCCGCAAATTATGGGATTATTAGACCAATCTATTGTTAAAGCTATTTAGGATTAATTGGAAACATTGAATGAAGGAGATACCACTATCAAAATTGCAAAACTGGAATGTTATCGGGTCAGGTATGAAAATTTGAAAATGGAAGAAGATGAAAGAATTTCTGCTTTTATGTAAAGAGTTAATGAAATTGTTTTAGGAATACAATATTGTGGAAGATCCTTAAGTGAAGATGAAATTATTTCTAAAGTTTTAAGAGCTTTTCCACCGGCTTACAAAATGAAAGTAACTGCTATTAATGAGTTGACAACAATGCCTAATACATCAGTATCTAGAGATACCTTGGTTGGAAAACTTTCAACATTTGAGCTTGAGGAATTTGGTCTTGTTGCTACAATTAAGACTGATTTAGCCTTCGAAGCATCATCATCTATAACATCATCATCATCATCATCTAATAAATCTGATTGGAAAGCACTTTATGGAAAAGAACTTGAAGATATCAGGACGGAAAATGAAGATCTGGAAGAACTTGAAGCAATATTTGCAAGGAAGATGCCTAAAGGTCCAGTTGGAAGTAAGTATGAAGGTAACGCACCATTTAAATGTTTTAATTGCAATAAAGTTTGTCATATAGCATCTAGATGTCTTGATAGACATGCAAGATTGAGAGAGGAAGCTAAACAACATATAAGCCTAACCCTGAATATCAGAGATACAGATTTAAGATGAACATAGATAAATCATGTTACTATGTTGATGAAGGAGTTACAGATGACTCTGATGAAGAACTGGTAGACAATGGATGGGCATTTGTTGCAATAAAAAAAGATCAACCGGCACCTAGTGTCCCATCGATAGAGCAAGCCCTAGCAGCTAAAATTGAGGAAAAAGATGAATGGATCATTGATAGTGGATGTTCACATCATATGACTGGTGATAAAAGTAAATTCTTATTGTTTCAAGAATATAATGGATGTCTAGTAAGATTTGGTGATGATAAAGCTTGTTTAATCAAAGGAAAAGGAATCATATCTTTGGATGGTAAGCATAATACTAACAATGTTTATTAAGTTGAAGGTTTGAAGCATAATCTTTTGAGTGTTGGTCAATTAGTTGAAAAGGGATTTCAGTTACAATTCAAGAATGGAAAATGCAAAATCAGAAATAGAACTCGATAGGAGATTGCAATCAGTAATCAGACTAAAGGTAATATCTTTCATTTGAATAACAATGATAAGACATGTTTGATTGCACATATTGATGAAAGTTAGTTATGGCATAAGAGACTCTGTCATGTAAATTTTGACTGCATTGTAAAGATTAGTTCAACTAAGGCAGTAAGGGTTTTACCTAAGATTGTGAAACCTCATAATCCGATATGTAAGGAATGTCATATGGGAAAGCAAGTTAGAACAAATTTTAAGAGTATTTCTGAGAAATCCAATAATTTTCTTGATTTAATTCATACTGACTTGTGTGGTCCAGCAAGAACAAGAAGTCTATAGGGAGATAGATATTTTATGCTAATTATTGATGATTATTCTAGAATGTGTTGGGTTACTTTTCTAAGGGAGAAAGCAGAGGCTTTTGAAATATTTAAGTTATATAAGGAAATGGTAGAGAATGAAACCATTAAGAAAATCAAATGTTTAAGATCTGATCAAGGAGGAGAATTTACATCTAAGGAATTTAATACATTCTGTGAAGTGAATAGAATCAAAAGACAACTATCAACACCCGGACACCTTAGCAGAATGGAATTGTGGAAAGGAAGAACATAACTATTCTGGAAGAAGCTAGAAGCATGATATTGGAAGAAAATCTACCTCATGTGTACTGGAGAGAAGCAGTAAATACAGCGGTTTACACTTTCAACAAAGTTCACATCAAAGGTGAAACTAGTAAGACCCCTTATAAACTATGGTTTGGCAATACTCGTACTCTTAAATACTTTAAAATATTTGGATGCAAATGCTATATTAGGAGAGATAAGTATGTTGGTAATTTTGATCCTAGAAGTGATGAAGGAATATTTCTTTGTTATTCATCTAAGAGCAAGGCATATAGATGTTTTAATAAAAGATTGTAGAAGATCATTGAAAGTGCTAATGTGAAGATAGGTGAACACCTCAGAGGAAATTCAAGATCTGTAGATTCTAAACTGGCAATTGCGATGACCATAAAAGAACTAATACAGATTGCACTGGTACAAAATGTGGATCCAGTCACATTGGCATCATCAGAGAATTCCACAGTGACTAAAGAATAATAGCATGTGAATAAACCCAGGTATGTAAGATTGAATAACTTAGAAAATCAAATAATTGGGAATAAGTATCAAGCTGTTATGACAAGAGGAAGACTGGAAAATGAAGTGGTATGCTTAATTTCTCAAATTGAACCAACATCTGTTATTGAAGCATGTCAAGATGAACATTGGATTAAAGAAATGGAAGATGAATTAGAACAAATTGAAAGGAACAATACATGGACATTAGTTCCCTGGCCTAAAGACAAAAATGTAATTGGAAATTGATGAATAATGATGAACAACAGATACCCTAACTAGTACTGAGAGGGGGGGGGTGAATTAGTACATACAAAAACTTCACCGCAACTTATCAAGTTAAAACAATGCTAACCAGTTGTCTTCATTACTAAATTTAACCATGGCAATACCAGTTAAACATAGTAAGACTTCAGACAACATAAACTAGTAAAAGTGAACCCTTCAAATATATTCAATACTTGATAACTACTTCACCCATAAACATATGCATGTGGTGTATCAACAATACCATAACCATTAGCTTTGCATGCATAGTCACTTAAACAAAGAAGACTTAATCATCACATGAAAAATGCACAGCTCATGACACACAATTTTTTCACGTGGAAACCCAAATGGGAAAAACCACAGTGGGTATGAATACCCACAAGCTTGTTTTCAACTCTTTTAAAGATCACTCTGTTAGGATCCTAGTCTGGTTAAAGAATTTACAATAAGGTTCTACTAGGAACCAATCCTGCTAAAGATCACTCGGTTAAGGGATGCCTATATACCCTGTTAAAGATTACCTTGCTAGAGGATTTAAAGAACTCAATGAACTTGAGTCACCTGGTTAGAGGATTTATAGTAAGCCTGTTAAAGCTACCTGACAAAGGGATTTTCCTTCTGTTGAAATGGTTAGAAGACAATAGGTAAAACTTTGATCCGATAACGACACTATATGCTAAGGGAGATCCTTTTCACTTCCTCTACTCTGCAATCATACTCTGCAGTTTTCTCTCACTTGTTTGGCAAGTATCTCATCACTCCAATACACACTCAACTTTTTCCAACCACCTATAATAATAAACACCATCGACCTTATAGACAACAATTAGGTCAGTAGCATAAACTCTAAACCCTAATCATTTAGGTTTACAATTATAGATGGTCAAATCTTGACCGTCCAAACACTTTCCATAGAGTGAAGCAATCTCAAATAGATCATAGGTCATTTTTCATCATCCATTCTTCGCCGCACATAGAAATCAGTAACCCATCACACTTTCTTCTCATACCACTAAGAAGAATGTTTATTCCTGAGGTAGACATTTAATGCAGTCGATCTTCACATGCAAAATCCTCAAGGAAATCCTTCATGTGCACAAAGTTGATGTGGCATCTCAATCTCATCTTCATCTCTTAGCTAACTCATCATAGAATGTCACCAGTTGTATCACACAAGCTAGATTGCCACACTGGAAACCCTAGAGCTGAAACTACCAACTGGTAGTCACACTTAGTGAAACCCAGACACCAATTCACTACATCTCCTCACATCGGTTCACCAACATCTTCCAATATTCATACTAGTTCACTTGTACTTATTGACATCAATGACAACATACATTATCATCATATCATCATACCGGTTCATCAAATGCCAACAATCTCCCCCTTTGGCATTGATGGAAATACTCAATCTAGCACTACAACTAAAAGCATCATAGACCAGTGTATCTAAAATATCTTCTCCCCTATCTCATATATCTTCTCCCCCTTTGACAACAATGCCAAAGTGGAGGCACAACCTTCCTTACTCCACTATGTTTCTCCCCCATATGGAGTAGCATCCTTCAACACATCAATCTTGAAAGATTTGACACTGTAATACCTGATTGATGTGGAGCACACATCTTTAGTTTACTTCATGAAGGGGCAAAACCCCTAATTCACCTCTCAAATAGGTAAATGTAGTCTTTGGTAAGGGCTTAGTGAATATGTCTACTAGCTACTCCTTACTAGAAACATGTTGTAATACAACCTCTCTATTTTGAACCTTCTCTCTCAAGAAATGATACTTGAGCTTAATGTGCTTAGTTCTAGCATTCAATACTGGATTCTTGGAAATATTTATTTCACTAACATTGTCACAAAATATACTCACCGGTTCAGATATAGGTACCTTGAAACCATCCAATACATGTTTCATCCACATTGCCTGAGTGCAGTTCATAAATGCTGCCACATACTCTGCTTCAGCTATAGACTAAGAAGTACAACTCTTGTTCTTGCTTGTCCAAGAGAGTAATCTTCCACCAAGAAAGAATGCTCCATCAGTTATGCTCTTCTAGCCATCTACATTACCTGCACAATCTGCATCAGTAAACACTTTGAGATTAAAATCACTATTGTATGAATACCACAATCCATAGTCAACAGTCCCTTTCAGGTATCTAAGATTCTTCTTTACCGCTACCAAGTGGGATTCTCTTGGACTCTTCTGAAAATGAGCTACTATGCCCACTGCATGAGCAATATCTAGTCTATTGTGCACCACATATTGCAGCTTACCAATCATTGACCCATACTCCTTCTCATTCACCAATGTTGAATCATCTTCCTTAGTCAATTTACAGCCGGTCACCATTGGTGTACCAACTAGTTTTCTCTCCTCCATGCCAAAGGTCTTCAATACCTCTTTGACATACTTGGACTGGGTAATAAAGATACCCTCTTTCATTTGCTGAATTTGTAAACCAATGAAGAACTTTATCTCTCCAATCAGAGACATCTCAAACTCTTTCTTCATTTCATCTGCAAAAGCATGACTCATTTTATCCTCTCCTCCAAAGATTATGTCATCTACAAATACTTCATAGATCACAATCTGATCACCTTCTGATTTTAGGTAGATGTTGCTATCCTCACTTGTTCTCTCAAATCCTATCTTCACAAGATGAGAGTGTAACCATTCATACCATGCCCTAGGTGTTTGTTTCAATCCATACAGGGCTTTGTGTAATCTAAACACCATGTTACTATCTTCTGGTAAGGAAAACCCATCTGGTTGCTCAATATACACTTCCTCTTCTAGGATTCCATTCAAGAATGTAGACTTCACATCCATTTGATAAACCTTAAATCCCTTGAATGTTGCAAATGCAAGTAGCATTCAGACACCTTCCAGTCTAGCCAGAGGAGAAAATGTTTCTCCATAATCTTCTCCCTCTTCTTGAGCATATCCTTTGCATACAAGTATTGCCTTATTCCTCACAACTGTACCTCTTCATTTAGCTTATTCCTGAAACCCCATTTGGTACCTATGACATTATTGTGTTCTAATATGGGTACCAAGGACCATGTTTCATTCTTTTCTATTTGGTCTAGCTCCTCTTCCATTGCTTTAATCCAATCTTCATCTGTAAGTGCTTGTCTGGAAGTCTTGGGCTTCAATTCATAAATCATGCAAGATTTTTCTTTCATCTTTCTTCTTGTGAGTATCCCTGCATCTTTATCTCCTATGATTTGCTTGGGATCATGATGTAATTTCACATACCTAGGAATGACTCTAGCTAGTTCTGCTATCTTTTCCTCTTCTTCTTCACTTTCTTCTTCTTCTTCACCTACTACAACTTCTACTAGTACACGAACACCAAGATCTTTACTTACTTCTTTCTTAACTGGTTCCCAGAAGGCTATACCTGATTCATCTTCCACTTCCTTGCTGCACCTTTCCTTAGGTTCTATTGTTCTCAAATTTTGACTCTCTCCTTTCCAACCTGTAAAAAGATTTGATAACTTTGTTTGCATATGAAGAGGGCACCAAGAAAAAAGAATTCTAGAATAACATATAACAAGGTTTTCAATAGAACCTTCTACACTTCGAACTTATCCAAAGCTCAGGTGGGTATACCCTTTGTGAAAACTTTCACATGTTTAAATTGAGATCCATAGTAAACCAATGCTAAAAACCCATGGATTTCATCACCTCAATGGAACTGAAACATTATAAAAAAAAATTGTGTTCATTTTCAGTATTGATCCTCAAAAAAATAGAAAGAATTCCATAACATGTATTAGTGCCTTATCCAGGCCACAAAGTCACCTAAATCAAGCAAGAATTTTCAAAACTGAACATTCTCATACATTTCATCATCTCGGCTTTCATGAACCCCATGCATGCCTAACATATAAATAGGTCCTTTCCCATTTAACTAAAATAGTTCATCAGATTCAAAGAAGCAAACAATTGATCTATTGACAGAAATATTTCATGCACATTTAATCCCTCTCCTGAAGAGAAAAGCCAAAAATATGTCTATAAGATTGCCTTACAATCCATGCTCATTTGAACAACCCTAAATTATCCAAATGAAACCAGAAAACTAATGAATGCACACTAGAAGACAAAGAAGTTTTAGGCCTGAAACTTTGATCTATATATTCATATTCATTCTTGAAAATGTTACATAATTCTAAGTAATATTTGAGAGAACTAGAAAAACCTAGATATATTTCAATAGAGTTTGTTTACAAATTCTTGTGATCCCCCTTTTCTTAAGTCCTGGTATTCATTTATAACAATATTGATGCATACAAGCTTCAGTCATTCCTAAGAATAGTCTATTACAACCACAATTTCTTTCAACAAGAAGTTGCACGTCACTTTCAATTACATCAGCCTTTTCAGTTTGTTGCTCCACTGCAGCATCTTCTAGCTGTTCTGGGACTTCCTCTTCTTGCACTGCATACTTCTTGGTCCACTCTTGGAACACATCATCAATAGGGCATGAGAAACTAACAATTTTTTCTTTCAACTTAACTAACCTTTACCAAGAGTTTCTCACTTTCTTAACCACTGATTCCAAAAAGGTGTAATGTGACTTTATCTTCTCTATTTCTTTGATTGTCTTAACTAACAAGGATATGTCATCTGTATTAATAATTGTATTCACCCTTAAAGACAAGTTAGCTCCTAGCTCATCAAGCCACACTTGTTTGTCCTTCAACTAATTTGGACTAACAAAACCCCCAAGAAATAATTCAAACTTATGCTCAATATATTCCTTCCTGTACAAGTTGGCTTTTATCTCTACACCAGCCCTTCCTTCTGTTAGCTTGGTCATTCCTTTGGTAACTCACATGTGGATTTAATAATGGCATCAGATCCTGCCTCATCATAAGATGCACACATAAGTTCTAGATCCACTTCTCTAGGCATCCACTTATTCAAAATTGGCTCTAGAGTAGCCTTGTCTTTATTCAACTCACTCAAAATATCCAAAATTCTTTTCATCTTAGTGTGCACAACGGGAGCTCCAATTGTATTAGCAAAACTCAAAACTGTGGCCTTTACCTTCTCTTCATATTTGTTTGCAAATAGGGCTTGAGCCTATTTTAACTTTTCCAATTCATACTGAATGGTCTCAGCTGGTTGAAAACTAGAGGTCATGGGAGAAGGGGGAAATTCAACAATAGGGCTAGTGGGTGGAGGTTTTGCTGGAGAAGATGCAATCATCAGAGTAGATGATTCACCTCCTTGGTGTTGTCTGTTGGCAAATGCACACTCCAATGAGGTATTGTAGGTGATTGAAGGTTTTGTCATTGATGGCAACCTTACAATCCTATGACACCGACAAGACAATTTACCGGCACCGGCAAAGACAGACTCTACACCGGCATAGAGACCACTGATAGTAAAAGGAAGCATACCGACACAGAAGCTGATAGGAATTTTGTTTGTAATATATTTTGTTAATTATTGTAAAATCATTGTAAGTTGACTTGGCAAGTTGTAAAATGACTCATATATATAAGAGATTATTGTAGAACATTTTGTAATAGATGGAAGAAAATATAAAGGTGAAATAAGGAAAACCTATTATGTGAATTATAGGTTAAGGGTTTATGTATGAAGCAGAGCTATAAACCGGTACTGGATCTGGCATAGTAGATGCTATTTTGAAGTAGTACAAGACATTGGATTTATATAATCCATTTTGTAAGTCAGTGAGACTTCCCATTTTGTAATTGAGCAGTGAGGCCCCTATTGTAGCAGTAATATTCTCTTATTGGCAAGTAAGTGAATATTGTGGGTCACAAATCCCACCGAGGTTTTTCCCACATTGGGTTTCCTCATTAAACTACTGTGTTATGGTGTGTTTTTCATGTGGTTGTTGTTATCTCTATTTATTGCATTATTTCTTGTTTACCAGTATACAATATTGATATGCTCTACATGTTTTAAGTTAAGAAAATCTTATAACCGGTTAGATACTGATTCACACTCGCCTCTCAGTATTTGGGGGAATCGTAACAATTGTTATCAGAGCCTAGTCCTCTATTTTTAGAAGCTTAACACCTTGAGGAAGATCTTGACACCGGTAGAGATGGAAAACTTGATGAAGCAATTAGAAGTAGCTCTCTTAGACTATGATGTAGAAAAATTGAAAAATATCAAACTTGAAGATGATCTAAAAGCTACAGAGGATATTATTCAAGCACTTCAAGAAAATCTTACCATTACAAGAAACAAGAGAAGAAAACTTTGTGAAAAGATGCAAAATGAGAATGATGAAAAGGAAACTCTCAGTGATCTGATGAATAAGCTGAAACAAGAAAACATGACAACAAAGAATGAGATACAGGATATGACTATGAGATTTTGTAAAGAAATTGAAGATAGGAAGAGGAATGAAGTAGACTTGACTAGAAGACTAAATGATGCTACAAATGAAAACACAAGACTTAGTTATAAAAATGATATGTTGAAGACAGATCTGATGCATGCATAGAATGACTCAAATGAACTCATGAGACAAAAAGGTATCCTGGAAGGAGAACTGGCTGGGACAAATCAACATAAAGAAAAATTCAAGAAAATCTTAGAAAAACTTGGTGACTTGTTGAAGAATCAGAAACCTAATGGTGACACTAATGGTCTTGGCTTTGAAGTTGGTGAAAGCTCTGGTACTGCAAACACACAGGATCAAGGCAAACCGGTAAGACAACCTACTGCTTATAAATTTAATGGCAAATGCTTTAACTATAACAAGTATGGTCATAGAGAAAATCAATGTAGATCTAGAAATTATCAGAATACCAATAGACCCACTAGTCAATGCTCAAAATGAAACAAAGTTGGTCACAATTCAGAGAATTGTAGAATGAATGTAAGATGTTATGTTTGTGGAAGATTTGGACACTTATCTAATCAATGCAGAACACAAACCGACATAGGATATGGAAAAGCTATTTAGAAAAATAATGTGACTTGTTATGCCTCTAACAAGATTGGACATATTGCAAAATTTTGTAAAAGCAAGTCCTCACCAATAAATAACAAAGGTCCTAGTTTGAAAGGTAAAGAAAAGGTTGAAGAAGTAAAGCAGGAATTCTCAAAACAATGGATCAGAAAATTAAATCTAAATGATGATAGGAACACTCCTCCACCGGCAGAACAAAGTAACACTCCACTGACAGAAGAGAATAACACTCCACTAGCAAGAGATTCTTCATCTAACTAAAGAAAATTCCCTTGAGGGTTTGGCAATCAAATGTGAAACATTCTATTATTCCCTTGGTTGATAGTGAGAAGTTGAAATTACTTCTATACCAACAAATAAGTTAAGTCATTACTTAACCGACAAGCATTAAATGTGGTGGTTGGCAAAATTAATATTATAAATCAAGTGTTTTGGCTCCATTTTCATTTCACCGAGCATTCAAACCTTCGAAGAGCGCAAAAGTTCCAAAGCAAAGGCATTCTGAGAAAAGAAGTGAAGCAATTTAGCAAGCAATCATTCCTAAGGCAGATAAAGGTATTTATAACCATGGCTTCTTCATGTGTTCCTGAATTTGTAGCAAACCCTACTATAGTCGAAGTGATTAAATGCCCTAGACCTGTATTCCAGTTAGTTCCCGAGATTGCCAAGAAAGATGATAATGTTGGTGCATTTTCTTAAATCCCCAAAGGAGTAGTTTTTGTTGAAGACACTAGAATGTACATACATTGTCACATAGAAGAAGTAGGTGATGAGGAAATCAAGAGCATGTATAAGACTATAATTTATGACGATTCTAGTAATGTGAAACCTGAACGCAAAATAGTTGAAACCCTAGGGCTCACTAAAATTCTCAGTATTCCGGATTTTCCTAAGGATGTTATAAGGATAGTATTAAGCAGGGTACATGGTGAATTCTTCTGGTTGGACTTAGTTCACAAAATTACAAAAGAGGCAGTAAAAGCTGTGACAGGGTTACCTTCCATCGGTAATAGACCTAATAAGACAAAGAAGGTCTCAAATGACCTAGTGATTAACCTAATAGGTGCAACATCTGATAAGAGATCCTTAAGAGTAAATGATGTAACCGACATCAATGTCAGATTCATTAGCATGATTTTAGGCTACAAAACCACACATGCAAATAGGTTAAACTCAGTCTCTAGCCTATGCATAAAGAGTGCCTATGATATGATTAAAGATAATGCAAAAATAGATGTGTGTGAATGGTTGAAAGATGAACTTATTGAGAATCTTGGAAAGATAAAGAAAGACAAAAAGGGGACATTCATATTTGGAAACCTACTTGTCTATTTAATGCTACACATAACAAAACAAGTGCTCGGTATTGGTAACAAAAATCTTGGTTTTGATATACCGGTAGGCAAACAATTGTCTAATTTACTAAATAACATAGTGAGAATAGAGAAAAGAATATAAATGAGTACTTTCAGACATTGAAGGCCTGGATGAATACCAGAGTCAAATTATCACAAACAATTGTAAATATGTATAAGGATGAAATATGCTTTGTTATTAAGAAGGATGAGATTTGGATGGAGCCAATTATCCCAAGAACCATTTGGGTTACTGAAATGGGTTATGAAACTGATGACCACATAATTGAAACATATGCAAAAGCCCTCCTGGAAGCACCCAAGGAACCTAAAGAAGAGGTATTTGGCAGTGCTAAGACTATTGAAAATCAAATCCAATCAAAGAAAAGGGTAAATAAGGTGGAAGAAATAGTTAGAAGAGGATCTAGACAAGCTAAAGCTATCAAAGAAGATGTACTTAAACAAACTGGTATTACTGAAGATGAGTTAGAAGCACTACAGCCAAAAACTCACCTTTCACCGGTTGCAACCTCTTCAAAAAGTGATATGCCAGCTGAATTTAAAAGAGTTGTGAGAAAAAGGGAACCTTCACTAGTATCTACACCTTCTCCTAGAAGAACTAGATAGAAACAATAGGCAGTAAGGCCCTTGGCTAGAAAAGTAACTCCAAAGAAGAAGTTAACAGCCAAGAAGAAGACTCAACAAACCATTGCTCCAATTGACAAACTTCTAAATGAAATTATAGAGGATGGAAAGCTGAAAAAAATAAATAAATTATTTGATGACAAGGAAAAAGTTGAAAACAGTGTAATCCTACACTTGGACATTTACAAGAAATTTCTAATGCAAGTTGTAGATGAATTACCGACAGAACTGTTTAAAAGACTTGAAGCTAGAAGGCAAGTTGTTGTAGAGCTTGATAAGAAAATAAAAATTGAAAAACTACTTGTTGTTTATCCTGTCAACTCACCAAAAGAGATAGATGATCTGATCTCTGAGGCTAACCGGTCAATATTTTCAATTGCACACCGGCATGTAGCACTTATGGTTGGTAGAGTGAATGAGGTAGCAGGGGAAACTACTAATTCATGGGACATATTCCTTGTAGAAAAGGAAAAGCAGGAAGAATATAGAAACCCTAAACCCATCAAAGTATATCAGAAGGATAAGGATAAGGGAAAAGGCAAGGTTGATGGACCACCTAGCATAAAAATAAAAGATAACTTATCCCCACTGCCTCTAGATACTCCACCGGTAGTTACCACTAACAATCAATCGGCTAGTGAGAGTATGGACATACCGCAAGAGGACACCAATCCAAATTATGAGGTGTTATATATAGTGGACATTGACACACAAAAAGTCAATATTGTGGTAGATAAGGATACAACTAGGAAAACAAATATGGCTAACGAGCCACTGGTAATAAATGGTACAAAAGGTAAACCGGCAGATGATAACACAGAGAAATAGGTTCCATCACAACAACATGTTCATATAGAGACAAAGCCACCAGCACCAGCTGAGCAATCCAAACCTTTTCTTAAAGAAATGGAAACACAAACTGACCTACCAGAGGTCACCACAAGCAAGGAAATTGCTCCCACCAGCAGGATACAGAGTGTTGGCTCTTCAAATGCAGAATTCAAATCAACTAATGTAACAGAAGTTATTTTGGATTCCATTAAAAAGATAACAGATTGTAGCTCACAAGCATACAAGGCAATAGATGATACCATTCCAATTTTGAAAATGATAGCACCTAAATGTAATGTAGATAATAAATACTCCTTCAGTCAACTTGACAATTTGTCTAAGTATATTACTGACAACACTGTGACAGTTGAATAAATAAAAGAGGAAGCATTCAAGGAGAGACTAGAGAAAGAAAAACACAAATTATTTGAGGAGGAAATAAAGAAGTGTACAAGGCAATTTAGCACACTTTTATCGGAACTATGTAGTACATTGAAGGAATTTAAAACTTTGTACAAGGATACATGTAAAACTAACTTTTTGACAGTTGATATAGACAAGAAAATCAGCAAGATATAGGAGGAAATAAATCAACTAGCTGATAATTTCATTAATTCATCTGATTCATTATCAGTTTTTGAGCAGGAAATAACAGGTTTTGAGGAAGAACTACTAAAGTTGGAAAGAGAGAAGGAAAGAATAAAAGGAAAGGCTAAAGATCTACAATGGAGACTTAGTCCAAAATTGGAATACCTCGCCTACTTAATAAAAGAAATATCTGATGCTTTGATTCAAGGATAGAAAACACTGGTAGAGAAAATGCAACACCTCACCGATACAGTTCAGAGGACTGAGGCCACAATAAAAGACAACAAAAAGTTCATTGAGAGCCCGGATCTAGTTTTGGCAAATCTTTTTCAGATTGTAACCAACCAGTTACAAGAATGAAACAGGAAACCACACTCAATTGACACTTTGACAACCTTTGTCATTGATGCCAAAGGGGGAGTAGTGGAATGAGAAAAGTAACCAGCAAATGACTCATCAGCTCAGGGGGAACACATATTCTTTTGGTACACAAATTTTTGGTAAGATATTTTTGACAAACACCTTTGGATAACATTTTTTGGATTTTTCTCTTGAGTGTTGCCATCAATGCCAAAGGGCGAGATTATTGGTAAATGCACACTCCAATGAGATATTGTAGGTGATTGAAGGTTTTGTCATTGATGGAAACCTTACAATCCTATGACACCGGCAAGACAATTTACCGGTACCAACAAAGACACACTCTACATCAGCAAAAAGATCGTCGACAGTAAAAGGAAGCATACCGGCACAAAAGCCGATAGCAATTTTGTTTGTAATATATTTTGTTAATTATTGTAGAATCATTGTAAGCCAACTTGGAAAGTTGTAAAATGACTCATATATATAAGAGATCATTGTAGAACATTTTGTAATAGATGGAAGAAAATATATAGGCAAAATAAGGCAGACCTATTATGCGAATTAAAGGTTAAGGGTTTATGTATGAAGCAGAACTATAAACCGGTACTAGATCTAGCATAGTAGATGCTATTTTGAAGTAGTACAAGACATTGAATTTATATAATCCATTCTGTAAGTTAGTGAGACTTCCCATTTTGTAATTGAGCAATGAGCTCTAGGCACTTGGCCTTCTTGCATGCGTAGCCCCTATTATAGCAGTAATATTCTCTTATTGGCTAGTAAGTGATTATTGTGGATCACAAATCCCACTGAGTTTTTTCCCACACTGGGTTTCCTCATTAAACTACTGTGTTATGGTGTGTTTTTCATGTGTTTGTTGGTATCTCTGTTTATTGCATTATTTCTTGTTTACCGGTATACATTATTGATATGCTCTACATGTTTTAAGTTGAGAAAATCTTATAACCGGTTAGATACTGATTCACCGCCCCCTCTCAGTATCTATGGGAATCCTAACATTATCCTACCAATTTACTCTGTAGTCTAGTAATAATAGAACTATGTTGGCAACTTCCACCACTCTTGTGTCCTGGACTTGTTTAATAGTCATCCCTCCAAGGAAATTGGATTCTGAGGTATCCTTCCTTCTTCTACTCTCATCCCTCTTTAAGGACCACATGACCAAAGCAATATTATCCTTGCTGAATGTCACTCCTTCCATAGGCTTGGTTTCTTTTCTGACTGCTTCAAGTACCAAGGCATCTCCTATATCCCATTCAGAGAAGATTAGAACACCGGCCTTTGACACCATTTCTCTCCACTTTTTCAGGAGTAATGGCTTTGAATTCTGCCATCATTTCTTGTTTGACCTCCTCTTCTACTAAAGTTTCATCTTTGTGAGGTTGCTCACTCTTTCTCTTTTCACACCTTGCCTTGAATTTCTCAATGTTTTGCTTCCAAACGAATTGCAGAAAGGCCCCTGCTATGACAAAATTACTATCAGCTAGGAACTCCTCACTGGCTTGCTTGAAAGCAGGGTCTAGCTCTTTACCTTTGAACTCATTAGTGGTTAAGTTCATCGTAGCACTCGGTGGCTCTTCTGGCATCCCTTCTTGTGTTTCCTCATATGTGTAGGCAATCTCCCTAAGACTCCCTAACTGCAACAACTGTTTTGCCACTGCCTGTTCATCTCCTATATGGATAGGGGATTGGGATAGAGAAAACAAAGGTTAACCTGTTTGCATTTCTTTCCCCACCCTTTGCCTCTTAGGGGAGTCCTGGATGTCAATGACATCTTCTATTGCTCTCTTCCCTCTTCAAGTAGAGGGTTCAACACACTATGTCTTGGCTTCTTATGCATTACATAATTACCTGGAGCGATGGCCTTAGCAAAGGCAGGCATAGCTAGAACCAACTTAGCATTGTCAGGATTATCTCTTATTATAGCTTCCCTCTTTTCCTTAGAAGTTTGCATTAGGTCTTCAAAATAAAGAATTAAGAATTTAATCTTTTTCTCAAAGGGATTAAAGCGAGAAAGAGTGTCATAACTAGTATCAAATTGATGAATAAAATCAAGAGCCCTTTTGTATGCCACCCACTTTTCTTTCCTCAATTCCTGCTCATCCAAATTGAACTCATTTCTAATCAGATCCTTAGGGAAATGGAATTGGTGTGGCCTACCTTTACATACTAATCCCTTCCTGAACATGCCATTGAAAAAATCCTCAAGGTTAGCAAACCTGGATACTATAGTAGACAACCTATATGGTTGAAAGAAGTCATCAAAGTGTTTCCAACCACCCTTGGTGATTACAAATTGATGAGCCATGGTGACAGTTGGGAAAATGGTCCCTTTTCCTCTATTTGTTAGCTCTGTCTCTTGCAAACCCTCAATTTTCCTTAGGGCCTCTGCACTTCCTATCTTCAATGGGACTTGATAGGGCAATAAATATGGAGTGCTTCTGAAACCATAAACTCTAAAAAACTATAGAGACAAGGTATAAGTATATGTCACCCCAATTGTGCGCAATCTTGATACCTTCAGCAAATTCCTTAGGCCTAAGGAATTCTAAAAGAGCTTTGGGGATCCTAGGGTTCTCTGAGCATAAGAGAATCCTAATCTTAGATGCAAAGCATCTGTCAAACTTTAGGTAGTTGGCATCCTCTCTATCCCAGGACAAAATAGTGCTCCACAATTGTACAGACATCTCTTCACCATCCTTTTCCTTAACTAAATCCATTTCACTAGCAAAGTAATCAACACCTTTAAATAAAAACATATGCGTGAGAAGGGAGTACCATCCAAAAGGTCTGTCTACCTTACCACTTTTTATCCCTATCAATCCTGCATGGATTGCATCAGTGACATAAGGTGCAATATCAAATGTTACTGCTAAAGAGAGGTTCAGAATCTATGCTATCATTAGCATATAATGGGTTGGCATAGTTGTTTCAACATCTTCCCCAAAGATTTAACATAGTGACCAATACATGCCTTTAGCCCTTAGAGTAAATAAATTCAGAGAGAAAGGTTCCATGGTACTTGGGCCTACAAAAGTTAGCCCTCCTATTTTGACAAAAAACTCCTTCAAAGGGCCACTCCTGAGGTGATCTCTCTGCACATTGTAAACCTGGGCTAACATTTCAAAATTGATAGGCTCTAAGTAATTTGATACCTCACTGAGCTTAATCACCTTCCTAAATTCATCCTCATTAATCTCAATTAAGGCTCTTCCATTCACTTTCCTGATACATTTAGCCACAAGGTCATAATTGTATGCAATTTGGGTTAACAAATCTACATCCATGAAAACCCCAGGGACTATGAGGTTTCCTATGTCTAATTCCCATTTACCATTCATTGGGGCAAAGGAATGTCTCTGACCGAATCCTACTATGAAAAGACCCAAACCTGATATTCCTATCTGTGGATCCCTCAACCAGCTACCTTTGTCATACAAACCATCTCCAATTCTTAGACGGGGGGCTTTGGGTACCAATTCTTTAATTTTGGCTGCAGCATTTGTGGACGTGGTCACTTGTTCCAAGAAATCATCACATATGTTTCTATCCTGATAATTCACCTTCCCTATGAAATCCCTTCTTGGTGCCATCCCGGAATCATAGCTATATTAATTAAAATTTTGACTAACCTCTAAGAAAACGAACATGCAATGATCCCAATTCAAGTAGTTATAGTCAAGCAATATGCAGAAACTCACTGGTTGTTTGAAGAAATTCGCTCTGTGCACCGACTCCTCTCCAAAACTTTTTGAAATGATGCCAACTTCTAATTGATGTGAAGCTTAATACGGAAATAGAGTAATGAATTGAAGGACTTAAAACAACATGCTTTGGCAATCAACTCTGAATTGAATTCACAACTGAATTCAAAAAATGGCTCCAACGGATTATAACATTCTCTAAGTGTTTTGCCTTTTTCTATTTCATGGTGGTTAAAATCCTTGCACCTTTTCATTGTGAAGCAATGCTGTCCTTTGGATCCTAAGAAACCCGCACATATTTTACCTTACTTGGGTCAAGCTGCTTAAAATCATGCCCTACCTTCTTTTTGTTGTTTCACGGAGGATAAACCTTACGCATCTCTTCCACACGTAATAGCACCTGTTGCTAGATCTTCCACCATCTGATCAACCTTTACTCTACATGGTGACTGCTTATCTTTTCACTAACCATATGGAAGTTATTATCGCTAATAGTTTTCGCTGCTTCACAAAGTTTAAAGACCCTGCATCTTTGGGTTGTGAAATAGTGCCCATTGTTGGATCCCTCTCAAGATGTGAAACCTTGAACACCTTTATTCCTTTGAAGTGGGCCCTCTGCATAGAATCTACCTGCCTTATTTAGTGCAGGTAGATAATTCTTATGTTTCGGTCCTTTATTTGATCAAGAATTCCATCGGGCTCCACATCTAGACTACCATGTGTCTATTTTACCATGGGTTTCAACACCATCGCCACTCAATCAAAGAGGGCCCTACACCATCCTTAGGAGCCATGTGTTTAGTTGACAAGTCTCCCTTTTGCCCTAGCTAAACATCCAACTATGTTGCCACATCACCGACCATGTACCCGCCAGCTCATTTCACTATTTTGTGAAAGCTAAACTTCATGTTACTTTGCCTAGCAAAATAACGTGGACCGTCATATCTACTTTGAAATGCACCCTCTTTACTTGCCATGTCACTCTTAAGCTAGGCCCATCACCTTTTCACCACTTCATGAAAGGTAAACCTTGCACATATTCCCTTCACAAATTCATGCAAACCACCTGATCAACTCCAAGTTGATTGGCCTTTAATACCACAAGCTGCTTACTTGCCTGACCCACCTATCCTTTCGTTGTTTCATGAAGGATAAAAAACATGCTCTTTTTTCCAACAAAACAATGTGGGTCATCCAATCTTCACAAGATGCACCCTTCTTACCTTTAAAACAATCTTTCCACCAGGCCCACTACCCTTTTGCCATGTTGCGTAAGGTAAACATCAGACACCTTTGTCGGGCGTAACAGCACCAACCATTAGATCTTCTTGAAGATGAATGGTCTTTAATTAGAGGATTCACTTAACTTTTGGGGCCCGCCAGGCTTTCACTACTTTGCGAAGGCTAAACCTTGCACATATTTCCTTCGCGAGACTGCTCGCACCATTAGATCTACTAGAACTTACATGATCTCTAGAGAGCCTGACAAGGAAATGAAAACTTAGGAAAAGGGCGTAAGAAATAAAACATTTAGCCGAGACTTGCCTAAGGAAAGACATAAAGGGGGGACCATTTTACGATGGACCGACCCTTCCACTTAAGTGGAAAAAGTAACTTTGAAAAAGAACACAGGGACTCCAAAACATAGCAAGGAGTTAAATTTCAAAAACCCTAAACCCTTATACCCACAAACTCAGAGGCAACAAATAGTGCTAAGCATAAATTTGTAGACCTTAGCCAACTATGGAACAAAATCACCCAAGGTTCAAAACATTGATAACAACAACTTTGATTGGGGATGGCTGATCGCAAGATCAACACAAGAATACAAAAAAAATCTAGAGAACAGACAAAAAACAAGCCCAAAAATGACCAACAGAAACAAACCTACTTATATACAAACTAAAACCTATTGTGCATGGACTTAAGAGAAGTAATGCTCAAGGAATTGTCCATGCACTAGAAATTCCTATACCTCACCATTCATTGTCTACAAAAAATATGAATCTTTTCCATTCAGATCATAATCAATAGAAGGGCCTACCCATAATGACTCAAATTTCTTGTGTTTTCCTTTATCTCGCCCACTTGCATTCCATTGAAGAACCATGTTACCAATTTGAAACTTCCTCACTATGGTTCTTTTATCAAAAAAATACTTGGATTGCAACTGGATCTTCAAATTTCTTTTATGTGCCAAAGTCCTGATTTCCTCCATTTCCACCATTTGAATCATTCTATCTTCCATAGGTTCATATAACTCCATATCCTCAGCTTATAGGAACTTGTATATAGGAAGAAGATTTTTTATTGACACCGTAGATTGCATGCCATAAACCAATTCAAATGGTGACACACCAATTGCTTTCTTGACAGTAACCCTGTCTACCCATAGGGCCAATTTCAATTTTTAATCCCACGACCTTTTGTTCTCCTCAAGGATTTTCTTAATAATATTCAGAAGGTTCTTATTGTTGGATTCTACTTGTCCATTACCTTAAGGGTGATATGGTGAAGAATAAGACATAATTATTCCATGACTGGTGCAAAACTCAGTGAACTCCTCTTATCTGAAACTTGTGGCATTATCCATTACCAGTTTCACAGGAACACCAAACCTAGTTATAACATTATCCATCAAGAAATCAATAACAATTTTGCTAGTGGCTTTTCTAGTGGGTATAGCTTCAATCCACTTAGTGAAGTAATCAATGGCCACTATGATCCACTTGTGACCTCTTCCTGATTTCTCAACTATTTCCCCACAAAATTCAACACCCCATTGGACAAAAGGGGCTTCCATTGTAACCGGGTTGAGGGGCAAAGCTCCCTCATACTTCAATTTGGAAGAAATTTTTTGGCATAGGTCACATTTCCAAACATGTTCATGGGCATCTTTGAACAAATTAGGCCAATAGTATCCAGCCCAAACTATCTTACATGTTATAGTCTTAGCAGAGTAGTGACCTCCACACACTCCATCATGCATTTCAGTTAACATCCTTTTAGCTTGGAATTTGTCTAAACACATCAACAATGCCTCATCTCTATTTTTCCAGTATAGGTCACCCTGAATAAGGACATACTTTTGAGATTTTAGTCTCAATGTCCTTCTCTGGTTATGAGTCATTCCTTCTGAATAGGATGCATCCCTTAAAAAATGTACTATCTCTAAGTACCAGGGCTGTGTCTCAATACTTGTGACTAGTATATTGTTAATTTCAACATTATTCACCTCAACATCAAGAAGGTTTGATTCAGCCCTTAGCTTAGCAAGACCTAACCCTCTTACCAATTTAGTAATTTTAATCTCTAGATCAAACTCTTGAATTTTGGTTATCCATCTGCACCTTTTACTAGTGACCTCAAGCTGAGATAAGATGTCCTTGACAACCGCATGTGGGACATAAGAAATTACTTGTGCATCCACAAGATATGGTCTAAATGCTTTTACAATCTTAACTAAAGCATACGCTTGTTTCTCCATAATTTCATTTTTTAGCTCTACAACTTGTAGAGATTTACTATAAAAGGCTATAGGGTGTTCATGTCCTTCATTATCCTTTTTGTAAAAGAACTGCAACCACCGTATGATAAGAAGCAAAAGAAAATAGAGAAAAGGGCTTACTGTAATTAGGGGACTTCAACACTAGTGCCTCCTAGATAGCCCTTTTTAGTTCACCAAAAGCCTTTGAAGCTTCTTCATCCTAGTAGAACTTTGTATATTTCTTAAGCAATCTAATAATAGGCTTAACTATCTCTGCAAAATTGGCAATGAACCTCCTAATGAAATTTACCTTGCCCAAGAAAGACTGGATACCTTTGACACTTTTTTGGCTCAGGTACATTGTTTATAGCTTCAATTCTTTCAGGGTCTATTCTAACCCCTTCCTTGGAGACAATATGCCCAAGAAACTTTCCTTCAGTGACAACAAAATGACACTTTTTTGGATTTAAAGAGACACTGAATTCCAAAGCTTTATTGAAAACCTTTTCCAAGTGCCCACAATGGTCATCTACCCTTTTGGAGAAACATGTTAAATTGTCTTGGTACACAACCATGATAATGTTAATGAATTCCTTGAAAACTACATCCATTGCTCTCTGGAAAGTAGCTCCAGCATTTTTAAACTGAAAGGCATTCTTACATATACATATGTTCCCCAAGGGGTGGTAAAATTAGTCTTGAACTATTCAGGTTCCTTCACTACCACCTGGTTATATCCTAAGAAACCATCCATCATAGACAATAGGTCACAGCCAGTCAGTCTCTGTAACATTGCTTCCGTATTGGGGGAAGAATAGTTGTCTTTTAAAGAAGCAACATTTAAGTTCCTAAAATCAACGTAGAGCCTTATGTCCCCATTCTTCTTTCTAACTGGGACCAAATTAGACACCCATGATGAATGCCTTATAGGCTTAATGATCCCCCCTTCCCTCAACTTGGTTAACTCTTGTTGCATTTTAATTTCCAAAAGGGGGTTGATGGGTCTCTATTTCTATCGAAAAGGCTTAGCATCTTGAAGCAAATGGACTTCATGCTGAAATAGATCTTGTCTATACACCTTCAGGTCTTCATAAGACCAAGAAAAAACATGCTTATATTTTTTCAATAAATTAATATGGTTACTTCTGATGTGAGGAGACAAGTTTTTTCCAATATATACCAACTTAAGGGATGACTCTGTCCCCAAGTTCACTTCCTCCAATTCATCTAACTTGGTGGTTGAATACTGATGCAAATGACTATCACTGTGACTAAACATACCTTCCAATTCTACTAATCCTTTGGGTATTTCATTAGTTTCCAACTGAACCATGTCATTTCCAAACACTATTTCTCTATCTTCCACGACTTCTACCAATGGATTGCAATCAATTTTCTATCCGTCATAGTCATCAATGCATTGTATGAATCTGAGAATGTCTTCATCATCTACAAACACTTCCCAATTGTATACATTATAAGGAATAGCAGGCCTAGCTTTTATCTCAACTGTAGACACACCGATTAGTGTTACATCATCATTCTTTAATGCAACATTTGCTAAGAAATCAGCCATGATGTTCTTTGATCTTTCTATCCAGTTAATAGAGAAAGCACAAAAATGTTCAATCACATCCCAAACAACATGTTTATACCTTTTCAGACGATCATTCTTAGATGCATACTTAGACCTTACCTGAGAAACAACCAACTCTAAATCCCCAAACACTCTTAACAACTAAATTCCATGCCTTTTAGCAATTTCAAGCCCCAATAACAAGGCTTCATATTCAGCAGTGTTATTGGTACACTGGAAGGCTAGCAAAAAGGAGTATTTAAAAGTTATACGTGAGGGAGACACAAAAAAAACTCTTGCTCCAGATCCTTCTTTAGAACAAGCTCCATCAAAATACACATGCCACAAACCTTGTTGTTGAGATTCTAATTCAGTCACAATAGAATTAGTATTTTTTAACTGAGGTAAAATTGGTTGCATTCTAAAATTATCAAGATCTACATCAATCATGTAGTTTAACATATTAGGGTCTATCTTCTCAATTACCCTAGGGTCACATGGTTCTCTATACAATTTAACCTGGCTTCCATTGATTGGGATTGTAGCATATGACAGATCCAATTGAACATTTCCACCCACTATTGCAACCCATTGTCTGGATAGTAGCATGCTATAATGAGGTTTTGTGTCAGTTACTATGACATCCATTTTATATGTTGCTTTAGGAAACACTGCTATTTTTACCTCCACATCTTTCATTGTACCTATTACAAGTACTTCTCTATTATCCATACATAACACTTTCCATACATAGTACTTATTAACAGTCCTAATTCTTTCATGACACCATATGGCATCAGATTTGCAGCTGCACCAGAATCTATCATATAGTTCTTAATTAACTAGTTATTCACTAACAATTACATAGAAAGGATCAACTTGTGAAGGCTCTTGTGTAATAGTTGTTCCAACATATACCTCTGGGGTTTGCAGCTCAAGATCCTTTTCATCCTTCATTGTACATGAAGGCAAAGCTGCACTACTGTTAGATATTTTAGAAAATAAAGATAGAGCAGCTTCTCTGTGTTCCTTTATTTTCAGTAATTCTACCAATGGGACTGTAACCTTCATCTGGGTCAGAGCTCAAGTCATATCAAAAGTGGAATTATTAATTAACTCAGTATTAATTTTAGCCTTCTCTACCTTAAGCTGACTTGCCTCCTTCACTGTAGCAGTCCCTTGTATATCACCAGCAGCATTATTATCTACACTCTTGGCTACATCTTTAGATTGGTCATTCTTGGCTTGATCATCTTGAGGCAAGGTGCCATTACTTGTTTTCTTCTTCCGAGATACTTCTTTTATGAACATTGAACCAGGTTCACCCTGATCTCCATCCTTTTTACTACTTCTCAAGTTGTAATTAAGCTTGGATTTGGCTATGGCAGCCTTAGTAAGATTTCATACCTCCTCATCATTGGGTCTTCGGAGATGAACTTCTTCATCTTCAATAGTTACCACATTCAAAGGAGGATGCCAATCAAGTGTCAACTGTCCTTGGTAACATTTATTATTCTTTAGCACATCATACTCACTAGATTCACTTTGTGAGGGCTCATCATCACTTTCAATAATAGTTTCAAACATGTTAATATCAAGCTCACCCTGTTTTCTCATAGATTCTTCAAGGGCTTGAGCTACAACACACTAATGAGGAGAATGTGGTCCATCACAAGCCATGCACCAAGGGGTATTTTCCATATTATGAATATTTCCTCCTTTCAAAGGATTTGGGGTATCTTGGCTTTGAGTATTTTTTGGCTTATCATTTTGAGGTTTTCCATCCTTCCAAGTAGTGTTGTAAGGCATGTCATGCAATCTAGGAGGCCTATCTTGCCAATTGCAATGAGGCTTATCATTTTTACTTACCTTGGCAGTAAGATATTTCATGGTAGTCATCAACTTTTCTATGTTGTCGTCCTCCTTGGCAACTTTATTTGGTTGTTGTTTTGATTCTTGCTATAACCTTCCATCAGTTCTCCTTCCTACCTTTCCAGATGCTTTCCTATTACTTTCCACATTTATGGCTGTATATGGTGAAAATGGATACAACAATATCGATATTGAAAGGCTAAATGAATTCAACCACAAAACCCTAGCCTAACAACAACAAAGATCCACCATAACATATGAAGATTACCTAAGACAATGCAAATCAAATGAAATCACAAAGATTATACCATCACATGTCCAATAGGGTTTGGATCTCCATTCTTCCTATCTCCATTGATCTTGCTTGATATATTTGCTCTCAGATTTTATGTGCACAAGAGCTCAACAAAGAACGAAATGTGGTTGCTAGTAGGATCGCATATGCAAGTGCAAAGGCGTAGTGTAGTCGAATGGGTGAGTTCATTCACCAAGTAGTCAATGAGGGTTTGATAATGAAGGAAGCATCTCCTTATATAGAAGACACTATATGAAATGGAGGGATAAGATTGAGAGGTGTAAAAGGAGGTCGGCTATGATTAGAGGGTAGGTAAAAGAAATAATAAAAAAATGAAAGGGGTAGGTAGTGTATGAATTAAGAGATGAATGACATGTGTCATGGGTAGAAAAAGCTATTGAATTAATTAAATAAATTAAAATTTATTTAATTAATAGAAGAAGTGGGATCAATTAAATAAATAAGATATTTATTTAATTTAAGAAAAAGGATAGTTTAAATAAATAAATGTATTTATTTAAATGAGAAATAAGGCTAGAAGAGGATAAATGAATTAATTAAACAAATAAAGATTTATTTAATTAATAGAAGAATTAGTCTTAGACAATTAAATAAATAAAATATTTATTTAATTAGACATGACAATTTTAGGTGTCTACATTTTCCCCCTCTTTGAGACAATGCGGCTTGTCGCGTTGTTTCAAAGAAGATAATATAAATTGATACAAAGTTGCCCCAAGATGGGAATGATATGCCCCCTCAAGAGATTGGATGAAAATGTCTGAAAAGATCGCAGACAATCTCTCGATAAGAAAGAAAGGCTAGAATGGACTGGCTGGATAGGATAGAGTGATAGAGTCATGGGATAATGAAGACTGACTCGGGAAATGAGGGCTAGGGTAGTCTATAAAATAGACCATGAGGGAAATACATCCTCATTGTCATCTACACCCCTAAGAGATCAAAGCGCAGAGCAAAAATAGAGCAGCAGCAGTCAGCAATGATGGCTTTGATTCACAGATTCGATCGCATTCACCGATTCTAGAGGCCAGTAGAGGCAGGAGAGCCAGTAAGTACCCCAAAACCTCCTTGTAATTTGTTGCATTTATTGTTGTCATTAATGCATGCTAGATAGGGTAATAAATTCACTCTAGTTTAGGGTCCAAAAAATGTCAAAAACGTCCAGGCGTGTCTGCGTTGGTGCCAGGCGTGTCTATGCTCACTAGGCACGTCTGTGTTTGTGCCAGGCACGTCTGTGCAAAATGTGGCCGTGTCTGCGGTGTGTAGGCACGTCTATGCTAGGCAAGCACGTTTGTGTCATCCAGGTGCATCTATGCAGAGCATAGGCACATCTGTGTGTTTTAGGCATGTCTGTGTAAAACAGGCGCATTTATGTAGTCTCTAAGCACATTTCTGTCATGAAAGCAAATTTATGTCTTCAAAGTCAAATCAACAATTTTGTGATGAACATACGCTGTCGATTGGATAAGCTGCGGAGAGGATACACTCAAGCAGGTCCTCTAGGGAAGACTAGAATAGCAGATAGGGCTAAAATTGACAATTTCGTGATAGAACATACATTGCCAATTAGGAAACTACTCAAGAGGATTCACTCAAGCAGAGGCCCTAGGATAGGATAGATCAAGGCACTTTGTGATGAACAAGGAGTCCTAAAATATGAGCAGCACTTTGTGATGAACAGTGAGTGCAAATGTGAGCAGCACTTTGTGATGAACAGTGAGTGCAAAACACGTAGTACTTTGTGATGAACAGGGAGTACCACTAGGATAGAAGCAACACTTTGTGATGAATAGTGAGTGTCACTAGGACTGAGATGATTGATTAGAATGATTGATTAGGAGTATTTGCCTATGTTGGAGTCACGAGAGAGATTCCTATCGACTCAGAGGTTGTGACCAAAGTTGACATTCGAAGACAGGGCTGCCATTGAGGGCATGGGTCTGAGATATATTATGTATGTGCTTGAGTTTCAGGAAAACATGGGTTTGCTGACTGCATTAGCTGAGAGGTGGCACTCTGAGATGTGCACGTTCCACTTGCCGATGGGTGAGATGATAGTCACCTTAGAGGATGTTTACAGGATTATGAGGATACCGATCGATGGGGAGTTGATACCCTATGATTGAGATGGAGACAGGGATGCACTGAGACGAGTGTTCCAGGATCCTGGACTGGAGATGAGGGCTAGACATGTGGCTTGGGACATGATGACATAGACAGGATTAGCGCTAGCGGCAGTGCTGGTGTAGACACCTTGTATCAGTTTTGTACCATTTTGTATGATGATGTAGACACCTTCAGGTGATTGTAGCCATATGATTTTGACATCATTGTATCATGACACTTATGATTATATATATGAGATGATTCATCTTTGTGACAGCTATATGCATGGGTACCTATGTGATGTATGTTCCATGATGTATGTTTCTATGTGATGGATTATGATATGGATGCAAATATGTACATGAGGAAATGCAATATTTTTGTTCTTTTATGTTTTATATGTTATGCCAATGCAAATGTGAATGTATGAAATGCAAATGAATATGATAATGCAAATGATAATACAAATGTGCTAACATGAGTTGTGTGTAGGATTTGATGCAATTGCGATATCTATATGTATGTATGAAATGCTTAATATGTAGTAATGCAGATCCAACTACATGAAATGTAAATGTTTTTGGTGTGTCATTATACTCAATCATGTGATAGCAGGCTACACAGACTCAAGAAGGATGATGGAAGTCAATCAAGAAAGGGGGATGGAAGATAGAAGATATGAAAGTGAAAGAGCTTCTTGTGAGTTATCATCATTGAGCTTTATTATGGCAAGTAGGTTATGACAATCAAGGCATATGTTCGACCCACAAAGTCATTGTACCCATTTGCATGAAGATAAGATAGTCACAAACAAGGAATGCCCCGGTTCATACTAGACTCACAGTGTCCTCATATCCTTGGACAAGTCATAGCATTACTAAGAGACAATCCATAGACAGCAAATAAAAATAGGTGACGATACCCCATCCTTGCCTTTCTAGTCAAAGACATCCTGGAGATAGAATCTCTAGTCAGAGACATCCTGGAAAAGCTAAAAGACATGTCACCAAAAAGAAAAAAATCAAAAGAAAACCAAGACTCGACACCAACATCCACTGTAGTCCTCAAGTTTAGTGTCTCTTGTCACTTGTATAAGTCTTATTTGATTGTGGTCATAATGTTTACTTTCACAAAAAGGATAGATAGCACTGAACCATAATGTTGTCTGAGTCTGTTGAAAGATTTGATTTGTTAAAGCCCGTTGTTGCTTGTGTCTCATTTGAAACTAACTGAATCCATGAAACTGATACTTTATTGCAGAGAAGATGGAACTTTATTGCGGATGATGATGCAAATGCTGCTTTATTATGGATTGTGTGCGGATAAACTGAAGAAAGTTGGAAGAAACTGTACTCCTCAAAACATGTGATGTTCTCAGTTCCACACCCATCACTAGACGTAGGATTTGCCTTAGCCACAGATAGGATCTGATTTATTATGGATGGAAAGGGAGTGAAAAGGGATGTTTATTATGACTGGCGAACCAATCTTGGGTAGATAAATAACAAGCCATGATGGGAATGTGTAAGTTTATTATGGATGGATAGGATGTGAGTGTGTGCAAAGTGAAAGGATGAAATGGAATCCTAAAGGAGGGAGGAGCAATGTCTCTACGTATGGCGCTGGTGACCCAGTTTTCACCATGGTACTTGCCCAGGGCACCACCGAAGTGGTTTTCACCGTTGGACGAAATGTTTTTCTTTACTTTTTTGATTTTTTGATTTTTTTTGTTGTCACAAGGTGCCTATTTGCCAGGTTTTCACCACGTAACAATTTTTTTTTTTTTATGATTTTTTTGTATTTTGAAATTTTGTATTTTTTTGTATTTTTTGAATTAGGATATTCCAAAGACCTATGTGTAAAACCTACAAAGGTGCATGTTGTTGATAGGATCCTCCAAAGGTTCACCTTCTGTAGTTGAGAGCTGATGTGCCCCAGATCCATATGCTATTGTAATGATGTAAGGACCAAGCCAATTTGGTTCGAACTTGCCTTTCTTCTCTCTGTCTTGCTGATTTTTAGGATTTTCTTTGAGAACAAAGGCACCCACCTCAAATGTGTGAGGCTTAACCTTATGATTGTAACTGCAACGTTCCTTGACTGAATGATGTGTATCTTGAGTGACTATCTTCCTTGATGAAGGAACTGAGATAGAATTACTAGTGTGTGGACTACACAGGCCCATATGCATGTCACCTAAAGAAGTTTGGGCATCCCTGATAACAAAGTCCTTCAAGGAAGCTCCATTAAAGGTCCATGATGTATCACCAAAAGGGGATGGATGTGTGGAACAAGTAAATGAGTTATGAAGGCTTATGACTGTGGAAAGAAGTGAAAGTAGGATAGCATGATGGAGACTTAGGATCAACAAGTATGCTTTTTGACTTGAAATTTTAGAACTTTTGCCCCCAGTTATTTTAGTATTAGGGGAGATCAACTCTTGCTCTTTTTGCTTCATAGGAATTTTATCCTTGAATTTGATTTTTGCAGAGTCCAATAGCTTTTGATTTTGATTTGGACTAAAGGACTTTTCTTTATTATTGACTTTTAGATTTTTCTTTTCAAATCTTGATTTTTGATCCCCAATAAGTGAGGGCTTTTGTGATTCTTGTTGATCCAAGTCTGGAAGTGGAGTGGAAATTGAATGAGTGGATGAAATGGTAAGGCTATGTGAGCTCTCAAGAGAGTTGGTGATACGCTCAATAGATTCTTTGTGGGAACCACTCTTAGGACTATTGATATCAAGAGATGCTTGCACCACTAGAGAAGATTTGTATTCAGACTTAGTAGCCACAACACTAGGTGGTTCACACCCATTTCCTTGCAAATTGTTTATAGATTGTTCATGTTGACTGAATACCTTGGGAGATAGTGGGAGTTGATCAACATGAAAGATATACTCACCACATCCTAGGTCTTTAAACTTAAATTTTTCTTTGAGCTCTTCTTGCTTTGATGTAGAAGCTTTTAAGGATTCTGGATCCACATATGCTAACGAAGGAATAGCTTCTCAATTGATTGGTATTGTTATTTTTGATATATGTCGCATATTGTTGCAATATATGAATGGATTTGGGTCATCTTTGATGGTCACTATAACTCCATTATGTGAGAACTTGATACATCGATGATATGTAGATGGGATTGCGCTCATCTCAGGAATCCATGTACATCCTAGCAATATGTTGTATGTAAGCTCTAGATCAAGGACATGACAAACCACATCCTTTGTAACTGGTCCAACTCTGAGAGGCAAGGTGACTATGCCTTTGGATGAACACTCTTCATCATCATATACCTTGATGGTAATTTTGTTTGTAGAATTCATAGATTTATCAGAATATCCCAATTGTTTAATAGTGCTCAATGTACAAATGTTTAGACCTACTCCTCCATCTATTAGGACTCATTTTATTCAATGTTTGTGTATGAAGGCTTCAATGTGTAACAGTGCATTATGTGGCTGACTTACGGAGGCGTCATCGGCTTCTGTGAATGTAAGGGAGTGTGGAATGGATAGGTATCCCACCATGGCTTGAAACTGGTCCACGTTCAGATCAATAGGAACAACAATTTCTCTCAAGATTTTATCAAGAATGGCTTTATGTACAAGGGATATGCATAGGAGCTCAAGGATGGAGATGAGCGTGGGTGTCTTCCCTAATGTAGCATCCTAAAATTGTGACACTTGCAATTTCGACTGCATTTCGGTCTTCACGATGGCGACGCAACACAGAACCTGAATGGAGACCCCGAAACTTGTCCACGACATCAAAAACTGCATTTTTCAAGCACCCTAGCTTGATCCTCCTTGCACCTTGTTGTCTCAGGAGGTGGGACCAGAGCGCTCAGTGCCCTAGTCCTTCAGAACCAAGGCGCCCAGCGCCCTAGTCCCCCAGGACCATGGTGCCCAGCACCCTGGTCCCTGGCCCTATTTTGGGCCCGGTCTCCTATGGGACTTTGGGTCTTTTTGTTTGCAAATTGGAAAATATCATTTCCTGGTCGGCCTAAGGTCGGAAAAATCAGTCTATTAACCCTAATTGACAAGTATATAAACTACATTTTGCTCTCTCATTTGGAGAGATGAAAAAAAGAGGGACATATGTGTACAAGCGTGGAAACGATATTCAAACATTCAAGCATTCAAGCATTCTTTCAAGCAATTGATCATTCTAAGTCTCCATTCAAGGCTAAGTGTTGCATTCAAGACAAGGATTCAACCATTGAAGAGGAGATCACATACTACAACATACAACATACAACAAACAACAACATCTATACCTTCGCACATAAGGATATAAACATCCTTACAATAAGGTATTAGTACTTGTTTTACATTACAATCATTTACATTTACAACATTTCTCATTTCTTGGTTAATTCCAAAACTGGGGTTTGACCTAAGGGCAAACCCCTAATCCCTAACCCCCCATTCATCTTCGCTTTTCTGTGTGTAGGTTGCAGGTACGCGACTGAAATTGAAGATCTGGAATCCTTGTGCCGAGACGAACAGATCCCCCTTCGTTTCGCGGATTTTTCGAAGGACCGTGTGCACGCCGGGCGCCATCATCCCGTCAACTTTTGCTCAAATTTGAAGGACAATGCCATATCGACATTTTACAGCTAATTCCAGGTCCGCAGCTTCATCCTATATCCCTATCTAGTCCATAAGCGAATCTTTCTCACTTTCTATGCATCCCTAGCTTGATCATTCTATCTACATTCTTTACAAAAGAGGGTAGCCTTGCTGTCTTAACCCTTGAAACTCATTTAGAATCCAATCTTGCATTGTGTGGAATTGGATCTTGTGGGTTTCAACCCCTCTTTTGAATGTAAAGTCTCCCCTAAGTGAAAACCGTCAACCCTAGTAACCTCCCTTCTCTCTCCTTGGAGTTGGAAGAGGGGAGAGCAACTAGGGTTTGGTCATTTTCCGCTTTACATTTTGGTGAACTCGACGTGAACATCCTTTCTGATTATTCATGGTTACATCTAAAAATTGGATTCCTTGATTATATTTCCGTGTTTGATCTTTTGCAAAATTTTAGAGGTTGATTGCATAAAAACCCTAAAATTTTTAGTAATTGAGCTTGCGAAATGTTTAATTGTTAATACTTGTTTCAGATCTACCCTTCTATTGCAAATTATCAATTCATATCTGTGCTTTAATTTTGAAAATTAAGTGGTTAAGTGTCAAAACCCTAATTTTTGAAACCCTCTTGATTCAATCTTTGTCCAACAATTTCACCGATCAAACTTTGGATTCTGCAATAAAATCATAAAATCTTTCATCCCTGAAAATTTGGAAAAAAGTTGCGAGGACCATGTGCACTCCGAGCGCCATCGTCCCCGACATTTTTTTCGAAATTTCGGGAGCTAGATCTTACTGTATTTTTCTGCTAAAATCCAGAATTTTGGCTGATTTTATCAATTCTAACACTTTCAAAATTATAGTCAAATTTGGTCTTGTGATTGCTTGGTTTAGGGCTTCTAATTATTCAAAAATTGTTGAAACTGAAATTCATGTCAAAATTGTGTTTCTTACTGTCCTAAAATTGAAAAGTGTGTTAGCATTCATTTAAAATTTCAGTGCTTTATTCAAATTCTTTCAATTTGTGACTTTTGAAATTAAGTGCTTAATTACAACAACTTTGATTTCCACTTTCAAAATTGAATTTTGCGTGAAATTGAGTCAATTTTTAAATTTCAAAACTTGCATTGCTTTGGCTATTCCCTCTAAAATCATAAAATCCAAAATTTCAGTTTCCCTCTCTTTTTCAAAATTCAAATTTTGCATTTTTCGACAATCTTGGTAGGGTTCAATTTTGAGATTGCAACTTTAATTTGGCCTATCTACAGATCATAAAATCACTCAATTTTTTCAGATTAGCTCTAAAATCATCATAACTTTCATCCCTGCAAATTTTGAAAAAAGTTGCGAGGACCGTGTGCACTCCGAGCGCCACGGTCCCTGACATTTTTTTCAAAATTTTGGGAGATTGCCGTGATTGCATTTAACGGCCTAAATCTAGAAGATTGGCTGATTTTACTGAAATTTGCTACCTCTAAAATTCAAAATCTCCTCTTCCTCTCTAGTGCATGAGTTTTACAACAATAAGCCCTACTTACACTATTCCCGTTAGACGAAGCCGTAGAATTAAGTCTTTCCGAGGTTTACTTACTAAGAAAATGGAACCCAATTTGAATAGCCTTTTTAACGAGGACATGGGTAATTCCTCTAATCCTCCTAATGATGAAGAATCTCTCCATGAGGTTTCTGTGGAACAACTTGCGAAATTGGATAATCAATTTGACGATTTTCGACAATGGATGTCTCAAGAATACCCTGATAGTCAAGCTCTTCCTTTAATTGAGGGTCTAAAACATATGCTTCAAAGTGATAAGAATGGAATTGATATTTTGCATGGTATTGCACACATTGTGGATTTGAATGTGATGCCTATGAAGAGTTGTGCCGAAACTTTAGGTTATACACAACCTCCTACTCAAGTCAATCATTATGTTCCTTTAACAACTTCTATTGCTAGCATACCTACTTTTACATCAAACATAATGACTACTTCTATACAAGGCATTCCTCCTATGATCACCAGTCATGGGGGCAATCCTTCCTCTTCAATTAATCCTCTTCCTTCATTTAATCCAACTTCTTCATTCATTCCTTCAATGAGTGTCCCTATTACATCTCCACAAATGAACATGACGCAAGGGGGCAATTCATTCAACCATTCCATTCCTCCTTGTAGTGTTCCTCCTTTCCAATCCTCTCCTATGACTAACTATCATAGTGTCCTGCCACCTTACTCTTTACCTTCTTTCAATAACATAACACCTCCATCTCAATCTAACACATCTAATATGAATTCTTCGACTGAAGTGACCATTAACAATCTTGCTAAAACTGTCTCTTCTTTACAACAACAAATTGCCTCTATGAATCAATCTAAGTTTAGTGTGCCCACATTTGATGTTGCGAGCCCACTTTCTCTTGACATTGTTCGAGCTATTCCTCCTAAACATGTTGAAATCCCGCATCTGGAGCTTTATAATGGTAAAGGAGATCCTCTAACACATGTTAAGACTTTTCAAACAATATGTACTGATTTTGCTTATGACCAAAGGTTGCTTGCAAAACTATTTACTAGAACATTAAGAGATAAAGCCCTACAATGGTATTGCTCGTTGCCTTATTCTATTACTTCTTTCAAACAACTTGCAAATGCTTTCATTCAACAATTTCAAAACAATATAAGTCCTAAAGTTACTTTGATTGATTTAATGCATTGTAAACAAGGTGTTAAAGAAAAAGTGACTGATTTCATTGGTAGATATAAGCATTTGTATGCTCAAATTTCTTTTCCAGTGCCTGACAATGATATTCAAAGAATCTTTATTTCTAATTTACAAAAAGATATTCGAGACAAACTTCTATTTTCTGAGTTTACTTCTTTCCAACAGTTGTGTGCAACTCTTCACAATTATCAACTGACTGTGAGTCAAATGGAACAATCACATCCTATGGCTCCGAGTGATAAGGGTGATAGCAGTCAACAACCATTTGGAAAGTTTAAACCAAACAGAGATTCCATCAAATTCAATGAAAACATCATCAACAACAATGTGAATGCAGCATCAGGTGTGCCTCCTATTTCTAAATTTTTCAAGAAAGAAAGAAAGTATACTCCTTTGAATGAATCATTGCATAGTATTATGAATAAGTTATTGGAACAAAATGTGCTTACTCTTCCTCCTATAAGGAAAATTGATCCTGCAAAGATAAATTCACCTTATTTTGATAACAAAGCTTTTTGTCAATTTCATCATCAACCTGGGCATGATACTGAAAAATGTTTTTCTTTAAAGGGTAAGATTCAAGATTTGATTGATAATAATACTATCTCTGTTTCTGGAGTGAATGATAAAGGCAACACATCTGTAGCTCCTCCTAACCAAAATCTTCAGATTTTTGCTGATCCACTACCTTCTCATACCTCTAATGCGATTGAGACTAATGATTCCTCTTTTTCATTCGATGGTCTTGTGTCTATGACTCCGAATGTGATTAACTTTGTAGAGCAGCAAGAAATCCCTAAAGAACCTTCCATCACATTTGATTCTAGTGAAACTATCAGGGCACCTGATGGTCCTTTATACATAGTTGCAAAAGTTAAGAATACACCTTGCCGTGGAGTACTTATTGATCCTTCGTGCATGGTTAATGTTATTACTGAAGAATTTCTTTTTACTTTGCAATTGAATCAAGTGATCTATGACAAAACAGATGTGATTGTGAAATTATTTGATGCATTTTCTTCTCCTGCAATTGGTTCTATTACATTACCTATTAAGGTCCATAACAAATCTCTTGATGTGAACTTTGCTATTATTCCTTCATCCAAACAATTTCGTGTGAAGCTTGGCTATCCTTGGCTATCTTCCATGAAAGCTATTGCTTCTCCTATTCACAAGTGTTTGAAATTTCCCCATAATGGTGAAGTTGTTACTATCAATCATAGTCTCTTTAAACCAGCTGAAAGAACTTCTAGCGTTCCTATTGATTATTTTTGGCCTAAACAATTCCAATCTCTTCCTCCGCGAAGTGATCATCTTTTCAAATCTTATCAAAAGTGGAAAACAGATATGATCCTATCTCTAAGTGAACCTAGAACACCCAAGCTTGAAATTCCTATCGTTCTTGAGAAGGAAGTTCTTCCTTTGAAAGATAAAACTAATGTCTTGCCTCAAGAAGATTTCCAACCCGTTCCTATGGATGTGACTATGTCTATGTCTAATAAACTTTCTAAAAGTAGGCCTATACCTCCTCGTCATGATGGACTTGGTCTCCTTCCTAAACCAAATATTCTTCCTTTATATGGAGTAGTTCCTCCTCCTTCTTTTTATAGAGAGAAGAGACCTTCTTCTTCTCCTATTATCCAACCTAAGAGACCACAACCTAAACACCCAAGTGATAAGGATGAGAACATTCCTCCTCCTCAATCTTCTCCACTTCCTACTAAGACTAGATGAAATCATTCTGCACGTGAACGCCGATGAAAGCGTCATCTTAGGGCTCAAGCAGCTGCTTCTCAAACTTTGCAATCTCCAAAAACACCTTCAACAAGCATTATTCCATTTTCTCAAAAATCTCCTAAACATAAGATGCATGATGGTCTTGATCCTATGCGCGTTAAAGATCCTATTTTTATAAATCTTGATGATGATATAGATGAAAATGTTATTCATGATGAAAATGTTACTCCTCTTGCTTCTGATAGTGAATATGAACTTGTTGATATTGATAACCATTTATCTAACGAATTTTCTAAAGCACTTATCCTAGCTCCTAGACAAGAACAACGTGGCTTGGAACATGAAAATAGCCCTTGTTTGGATCTTGTGATAGCTCCATCTTTTGTGTTGGATGTTCCTCCTCTAGCGTGTTCCCTACCTTCCCGAAACATTGATTAACAAGATCGGGGGGTAGATGATGTGCTAGACTAGTTTCATTAGCATAGCAGATTTTCTCCTCCTCTCTTTTGTTACTTCTTCTATGTGTTATTCTCATTCTTCTATTTGTTTTCCTTAGTGTTGTCTGCTCAAGGACGATGCAAAGAATTCAGATCTCTTTTGGTCTGTCACATGTTGACTCAAAAGACACATGTGTTCCCTTCTTCTAGGTGACCTTCCTTGATTGGGGAATGACGAACAATTATGCATACATACATATGATATACATGAACTATCATACATCATACTGACCCTGAGGAAAGCGAAGTCACCTCGTGCTTTGTGTCTTGTATCTATTATCCTTGGGTTTATCTCATACTTGGGGGCTAAATCTTTGTGATAACGTGCTCCTTTCCCTTCTCATTTCTTATGTGTATCACTACGTTAAAGCAATCACCCCCGTTGAGGTGTGTGCAATCACTTTACCATAGGGGGGCGTACACCCCATCTATTCCTTCAGGATACTTGAAAATTTCTTGGCGAACTTAGCTTTGCCTTGAAAATTTTTGGTATTTCTCTTGCATGACTCATAGTGAGGGAACCTTACTACTGACAGTCATGGTTCTCCCTCGTGATCTTCCCTTTTACTTTGTCAATCGAAGTCGTAAGATCCTTAGTCCACTGGGGGCTTGGTGTGTCTTGCCTCCTTGACATGGTGAAAGTCTTTCAATGTTGTTTCCTTCTACTTTATCAGAAGTATGAGCATATGCTTATACTCCCGCTAAAGTGGGGGCTAAATTTAGCATCCTAAAATTGCGACACTTGCAATTTCGACTGCATTTCGATCTTCACGATGGCGATGCAACACAGAACCTGAATGGAGACCCCGAAACTTGTCCACAACATCAAAAACTGCATTTTTCAAGCACCCTGGCCTGATCCTCCTTGCACCCTGTTGTCTCAGGAGGTGGGACCAGAGCGCTCAATGCCCTGGTCCTTTAGGACCAGGGCGCCCAGTGCCCTGGTCCCCCAGGACCATGGCGCCCAGTGCCCTAGTCCCTGGCCCTATTTTGGGCCCGGTCTCCTATGGGACTTCGGGTCTTTTTGTTTGCAAATTGGAAAATATCATTTCCTGGTCGGCCTAAGGTCAGAAAAATCAGTCTATTAACCCTAATTGGCAAGTATATAAACGACATTTTCCTCTCTCATTTGGAGAGATGAAAAAAAGAGGGACATATGTGTACAAGCGTGGAAATGATATTCAAACATTCAAACTTTCAAGCATTCAAGCATTCTTTCAAGCAATTGATCATTCTAAGTCTCCATTCAAGGCTAAGTGTTGCATTCAAGACAAGGATTCAACCATTGAAGAGGAGATCACATACTACAACATACAACATACAACAAACAACAACATCTATACCTTCGCACATAAGGATATAAACATCCTTACAACAAGGTATTAGTACTTGTTTTACATTACAATCATTTACATTTACAGCATTTCTCATTTCTTGGTTAATTCCAAAACCAGGGTTTGACCTAAGGGCAAACCCCTAATCCCTAACCCCCCAATTGTCTTCACTTTTCTATGTGTAGGTTGCAGGTACGTGGCTGAAATTGAAGATCTGGAATCCTTGTGCCAAGATGAACAGATCCCCCTTCGTTTCACGGATTTTTCAAAGGACCGTGTGCACGTTGGGCGCCATCGTCCCATCAACTTTTGCTCAAATTTGCAAGACAGCGCTGTATCAACATTTTACAGCTAATTCCAGGTCTGTAGCTTCATCCTATATCCCTATCTCTGTCTATAAGTGAATATTTCTCACTTTCTATGCATCCCTAGCTTGATCATTCTATCTACATTCTTTACAAAAGAGGGTAGCCTTATTGTCTTAACCCTTGAAACTCATTTAGAATCCAATCTTGCATTGTGTGGGATTGGATCTTGTGGGTTTCAACCCCTCTTTTGAATGTAAAGTCTCCCCTAAGTGAAAACCGTCAACCCTAGTAACCTCCCTTCTCTCTCCTTGGAGTTGGAAGAGGGGAGAGCAACTAGGGTTCGGTCATTTTCTGCTTTACACCTAACTATTCTACAAGGTCATACTCAGGCTTGGTTGATGAGGAAGCGGTGTTTTTGGCTAGAGCACCCTGCAAAGTGAATTTACCTTGATGGGTTGTAACATTACATTCAGAGGTAGGTTTGGAAGAAGATCCAATGCCTTTTAGGACAATTTTGGGTCTTTGGGTAGAATTCTCAAGCGTTTTGTCCTTGATGATAATGGTAGAGACATAATTGTCCATTGAAATATGATTGATATTTGAATCATAGTTATAGGATGCTCTAGTATAGTTGGTCTGGTCATTTGTGGCTTTGGCTTTTCCCTTGTCATGTTTTGGGAATGGTTCCTTAACCATTTCATGTTCTTGATTGGATGAGCGTCCTTCAATCTCAATGTCACCTCTATCAATAAGATCTTGTATGATGTTCTTTAGTCGATGACAATTTCTTGTTTTATGACCTTTTCTTTTATGAAATTCACAATACTCATCATCATTCCACCAATTTGGTTTAACCTTTGGTTCATATGGAGGAAAATCTGGAATTGTGATTATCTTGTTTGCCACTAGCTTCTTGAAAACTGACTCAAGTGGTTCTCCCAATGGAGTATATTTCCTTCATGATCTGGAAGTTGTTTGAGTATTCACTTGATTGTTTGTAGAGCTTGATCCTGAAAAAACATTTTTGGGTCGCACTATATTGGCATCAACAACACCATCATTGACTGTGTTCTTGTTTTTATTACAAAATCTTGGCTTATCTTTTCCTTTAAAGTCATCTTTGTTTTCCTTGAATATCTTAATGACTCCTTGTTCAATTAGGACCTTTTCTATCATTAAACCTTTTTCAATGACATCCTTGAAGGTGGACAAACAAGCTTTCCTTAGATCATAGCCAATGTCTTTGTTAACATTTTGGGTGAACATCTCCACCATTTGTTTTTGTGGAATTTCACAAGAGCATCTGTTGGCTAGATTTCTCCATGTTTGTAAAAATGATGAAAAAGATTCTCCATCTTTTTGCTTGGTGTTGCACAAAGTAGTGATTGATATGTCTATCTCTATGTTGTAGGAGAAATGTTGAATAAATGCCTCTACTAAGTCACCCCATGACTTAATACTAGGTGGAAGTTGGGAGAACCATTCCATAGCTTGATCACCTAGGCTTTGTGGGAATAATCTCATCAAATATGTCTCTTCTGCTGCTACCTCAATGCAAGCTATGAAAAACCATCTTATGTGTGCCTTAGGATCTCCTTTTCCTCTATACTTATCAAACTTAGGTGTCACAAAGTGTGTAGGAAAAGGAGGCATTGGAATGCTCTTGTCAAATGGATAAGGACATATGTCTCTCATTGTGTATGTTGGCTTTGGTGTATTTATGTCCTCCATTTTCTTTTGTAAGTCCTTGATTTGTTGTTCCAAATTGTTCTTAGGTGGAGACTGACTTCTTGGACCATACCCCATGCCTGAAGCACCGGGTGGAGGAGGAGCGTGTTGCATATATGGATGATATTGATCATACACATGTTCATATGGAGGAGGTCTCCAATGATGCTGTGTATATGGACCACTTGGTATATATTCATGTTGAGGAACAAAATATTTTCTTTGTCCATGTATACCATACTCTATAGGCATGTCATGTTCTAATGTGTTGCCCCCAAATTTGGCACGGGGTTTCCTTGTGTCCAAATTTTGAGCATGCCTTTGAATATCCAATTGCTTTGGTGGTTGATCCTTATCATTGGTATGTGATTGAGCATATTTCTCTACATAAGACTTCCATAATGGTCTGCGAAGGTAAGTATCATATGTTTGACCATGTGTATGTGGACCTCTAGTTTTTGAAACAAAGATGATGGTGATTTAGGCACCATATGTGGTCCTCTATTCCCTCCACTATTAGGCCTCCTTTGATCCATGTTGGATTGAGTTTGTTGCAAAGGTCTATGTTCCATTATTTGAGACATGTCAAAATCATGAGGGATCTTGGCTCCACTTTGTGCCATCATTTGTAAGAAGTATTGTCTATCTCTCCTCATTATTTCCTCAGTCAATCTATTGAAATGGGGATCCATAATGGATTCTTCCACATCTACTGAATGTATGGAAATGTTGTCCATATTGTCATTGTGTGTATCATTATTGTTTGTAGTGTCCATGTTCTCAACATTTGGCATGTTTCTATAGGCATCCATGTTAGGTAATGTAGTATGATCAGAATTGAAAAAGATATCATTGTCATACTCATAAGAACTCATGTTTGCGGACTCTTGAGCCTCTTTAGTTTCTCTCCTAGATTTTTGAAGATGGGTTTCAACCATGAACTAGGTATTGACTGAGATGTGTGAGAATAGATGAAGATGGAAAAAGTATGGAAGACCAGGAGTTGGATGGAATGTAAATGAATCTGAGATGTACTTGCAATGTCCAAAGTGTAAGACTGAGTATGTATGTAGTAAAGTAGGTGTGACTTCCAAAGAGAGGATAGTTTCTCTTGATGAGGTAAGTTGACCTTGACTCTAAGTAAGACCAAATGAGACCCAAAGGTGATAGACCTTGATGAGGGACCACTTAGCAAAATGTTGTTGTATGTAGTGTGTTGACAAAGTATGATGAGGACAAGCAAGTGATCTTTTGACTCAAGTTTAGACAAATGTGAATGTAATGTAAGGTGCAAAGCAATGATGGACTTTGTGAGACCCAAAGATAGGTTGAATGCTAGATGAATACCTGGAGAAATGACCTAGGAAGCTCAAGAATTCCGAAACTGACTGTGTTTGTTTGCTGGACTGTAAAAAGTTTTTTTTTTCAATTCTAAACACAGACCCGCTTGTATACTGCACAAACATGATTTCCTGACACAGAGGTGGTTCTGTTAAACACAGATGCATTTCTAAGATTTTTGTAAATTGCAATGTTGACTGTGGAAACATAGATGCGTTTTTGCCCTTCACAGACGTGGTTATAAGACAAAGATGCATTTCTGCAAAATTTGTGCAATTTTTTCCAAACTGTGAAGTTGTTTTGTTGTGACCAAATCTGATTGTTTGACTGTTTTTCATGACAAGAGGACACAATGTTGATGAGGACTCAATGTTGGGGCAAAATGTTTGCAAGTGTTTAGACTCAAAATTACTCCAAGAAAAGTGTGTTGTTTGATGTAAAAATGTTTTGCATACACTTGAGGACACAAAAGACACAATGATTTGCTGTTTGGTCTTGAATGTTTGATTGTTCAAAATAAGACAAGCACAATTCTTATGGCTGGCCAAGACAATAGTTGTTGATCCCACATGGAGTTTTACCCTCGAGGCTACGCTACTCAGAGTGGATACTTAGATACTTGACCTAACTGGCTCCACCCTCAGCACTCACTTCTTGGGTTAGCCAAGCATCAGTCCCCATGAAAACTCCCCATGGAAAACTTTGTATCTCTACTAAGAACTCTATGTGTGTGGACCGCTACCAGAGGTCCGACCTCCTGCCTCAACAACTAGAAGGATTTGGGCTTTTAAAAAAAAATGGTGCTAGTAAGGGCATCTACTTGTGTGGCCATACATGCGGCACTTTCAGCTCTGTAAATACAGAAGGCTCCCAACTGGTAGGGGTTACGCCCTACAACTGATCAAATAAATTTGATCAAACAGGTTTATGGGGAGACATAGTGTCGGTATGAACTAATCAGCACATGTTATCCATAGTTTTCACCATGAATATAGTTGTTTATAGTGTTTCGGAAGAGGTGGGTTTTCCTCCCTACCACTTGGGTCGTTCTCTTCTCACTAGTAGTCCTAATGACCACACGGGAAGACAGACCCTCTAAAGATTAAACAAAAAGAGCCTATTGCTCAAGACACAAAAGACAATGATTCAATTTTAGTGCACCAATTGAAGTGTTTTCTAGTCTATGAAAACAAGGCACATAATAAAAATTCAAAAACCCTTGCCAAGGACCTGCAACAAAGATTTATCAGTAGTTTGGATTGTTTGAAATAATCACCTCTTCCTGCAAGCACACAAGTTAGGTAAATTTTAAATCCAAAAGACTTTGTGAAATAGGAGCCTTCTACCAAACGATTTTGCTTTCAAGACAAGCTGCACTAATTTCATTAGCTAGATCTGCAAATGTTAGCTCAAAATAAACCAGGTCTAAAACCTTAAATGCAAGACCAAAAACTAAATCAATAAACTCCAAAATGAAACCAATGCGACGTGGTTACCTCCGACATAGACGCGACTTCCTAACGCAGACGCACTTCTGTGAGACATAGACGTGGATCCAAAACCCAGACGCGACTTCTAAACATAGACGCATCTAAAAACACCACAGACGCAACTGAGGAACACAAACACGGTTTTCAAAATCTGCAAAATAAAAAACTGTCAAGGACATAGACGCAATTCCAGATGTCACAGATGCAGCAGAAAATCAAAAACACGATCTGAAGGTATGCAGATGCGAAAATATCAGAATGCTGTCAAAAATATCAGATCTGCAACTTCAAAACACAAAATCTACAACAAGGATGTTAAGTGCAAAGGGGACAAGAGTCCCACTGGGCGTGCCAAAATGTATATGGTGAAAATGGATACAACAATATCGATATTGAAAGGCTAAATGAATTCAACCACAAAACCCTAGCCTAACAACAACAAAGATCCACCATAACATATGAAGATTACCTAAGACAATGCAAATCAAATGAAATCACAAAGATTATACCATCACATGTCCAATAGGGTTTGGTTCGCCATTCTTCCTATCTCCATTGATCTTGCTTGATATATTTGCTCTTAGATTTTATGTGCACAAGAGCTCAACAAAGAACGGAATGTGGTTGCTAGTAGGATCGCATATGCAAGTTCAAAGGTATAGTGTAGTCGAATGCGTGAGTTCATTCACCAAGTAGTCAACGAGGGTTTGATAATGAAGGAAGCATCTCCTTATATAGAAGACACTATATGAAATGGAGGGATAAGATTGAGAGATGTAAAAGGAGGTCGACTATGATTAGAGGGTAGGTAAAAGAAATAATAAAATAATGAAAGGGGTAGGTAGTGTATGAATTAAGAGATGAATGACATGTGTCATGGGTAGAAAAATCTATTGAATTAATTAAATAAATAAAGATTTATTTAATTAATAGAAGAAGTGGGATCAATTAAATAAATAAGATATTTATTTAATTTAAGAAAAAGGATAATTTAAATAAATAAATGTATTTATTTAAATGAGAAATAAGGCTAGAAGAGGATAAATGAATTAATTAAATAAATAAAGATTTATTTAATTAATAGAAGAATTAGGCTTAGACAATTAAATAAATAAAATATTTATTTAATTAGACATGACAATTTTAGGTGTCTAAAATGGCAATTCTAAAAGCATCTCTCAGACTATGTGGGTTTTTATCTTTCAAGATGTAAGCCATTCTTCAATCAAAAGAATTATAATAAGTGTTTAGACACATATTGTCATCTAATCTCATCACTTGATAAAGCCTATGCATTGCTTTCTGAAATCTAGCATTGAAATCTATGCCAATCTCATTGTCAGACTTTCTGATATTATTGAACTCATTGAGTATAAAGCTCACATTTTTTTTGTCACTATATTGTTCCTGGAAGCAATTCTTAAAATCCTTCCAAGAACCAATGCTATTCACAGGCAGACTCCTATACCAATCCCTTGCATCATCTACCAAGGATTCTACAAATAGTTTCATGATGACATCTTCATCTACAATTTCATAATCATTTATCAAGTCACCAAATGATTTTAGATGCTCTTCTACACTGATTGCATTATTACCAGCAAATTTATGAAGCTTGTCTCTTAATTCAGCAGGAACATGGTTAGGATACTCTAGGATTCCATCAAAAAAGAGTTGTCTATATAATTCCAAGTTAATGGGTCTTCTCTGGAACTGATTAGCATTAGATTTATTACCCATATTAATTCTCACATTGGAACAATGAGTCAGAGGGATTTGGCTACCTTGATTGGTAATAGGAACTTGATTTTATAGAGGAGTACTCACAGGTAAGGTTGACTGAATCTTTATTGGGGAGAGTGAAGCAGGTTGAGGTAAAGGTTTAATTGAGTCTGTTGAAGGAAAAATTATAGGAGGAGCCTTTAGATAGTTAATTTTTCATTTAACCTCTTGGTTGGCTGCTTCTAATTTAGCTTTGTCTAATTCCCTTTGCAAGTCCTCTTTTTCTTTTCTCATTCTGTCTATTTCTTTATCATGTGCAGACAGCATGTGAGAAACGTCTACTGTAGTTTTAGACCCAAACCCATCTTCCATAAATTTCTATTTTCCTTTTTCAACAACATTCCTAATAGGTTGTGGGTCACTAAGGACCTCCCTACTTGGTTGCACAATATATTTATATGCAAGGTTAATGTTGGCAACCAAATTTTCTCTAATGACTGGTCCTTCATCCTCACTCTTAGCTTCTTCTCAGGTGAATAATTCAAGATCAACAATCTATCTTAAGAGCCTATCCCTCTCAATCAATTTAGCTTTTACTTTCCTTTCCTTATTTGCTTCTTTTTGTGCTCTTAGGGAAATTAAATGATGGACTCTTCTATTAAGAGCCTCAATCTCTTGGGACACTTTATCTTCATCAGGGAAAATTTCCTCAAAATCTGACACATTAACTTGGTCAACATCAATCAAACTAATATTCCCATCTATAGTTCTTGGTATAGAATCCATCTTCATATTAGAGCTACTCCTATCCTTCCCAGGGATACTAGTATGAGAAATATTTTGATTCAAAACTGGGACATTCTCAATATTACCAAACAAACCAGAATGGAAACCCAAAATGTCCTGCTCAGATTCATGGGAAGAAGAATTTGAATTTGCATATATGGGTCTATTAGATAACTTACCCGTATGAATTCTCTTTTGTACCCATGCAACACTAGATGACTCATGTGCAACTGATATTTTCTAGCCTCTCCGTTCTATTCAAGTAATCCCTCTTGCAATATCTCTTGAGGATGCTTCCTCATAAATGACTTGGTGTTTCTTCCTCTCTGCATTATACTTGTTTTTATTTTAAAATAATTGTACTTATTTAATAGCGTTGGTTATACTTGTCAGAGTCGCCACCCACAAATATGGGGAAAAAGGAAAACAAGTTTTGACGAATCACTTGCATAGACTTGAATAACAAGAAAAAATTTTACAGAGAAAGAGATGGCACAAATGAGAGATAACGCAATCTACCACAAACACACAAAGATTCGAATGAACTCCCAAGCTAATACAAGCACCAATCTATAACATAGATACACACTATGAGTTTCCCCAGCAGAGTCACCATTTTTGTTGTTCTCAAATTCTCATTCTCTCTTTTCCTCCCTATAAAAAGATTTGATAACTCTGTTTGATTATGAAGAGGGAACCAATAAAATAGAATTCTAGAATAACATATAACAAGGTTTTCAACAGAACCTTCTACACTTTGAACTTATCCACAACTCAAGTGGGTATACCCTTTGTGAAAACTTTCACACTTTTAATTTGAGATCCACAATAAACCAATGCAAAAAACCCTGGATTTCATCAACTCAATGGAACTGAAACATTAAAATAAAAACTTGTGTTCATTTTCAGTATTGATCCTCAAAAAAAATAGAAAGAATTTCATAACAAGTATCAGTGCCTTATCTAGGCCACAGAGTAACCTAAATCAAGCAAGAATTTTCAAAACTGAACATTCTCATACATTTCATCATCTCGGCTTTCATGAACCCCATACATGCCTAACATATACATAGGTCCTTTCCCATTTAACTAAAACAGTTCATCAGATTTAAAGCAGCAAACAATTGATCTACTGATAGAAATATTTCATGCACATTTAATCCCTCTCCAGAAGAGAAAAGCCAGAAATATGTCTATAAGATTGCCTTACAATCCATGCTCATTTGAACAACCCTAAATTATCCAAATGAAACCAGAAAAATAATGAATGCACACCAGAAGACAAAGATGTTTTAGGCCTAAAACTTTGATCTGTATATTCATATTCATTCTTGAAAATGTTACATAATTCTAAGTAATCTCTGAGAGGACTAGAAAAACCTAGATATATTTCAATAGAGTTTCTTTACAAATTCTTGTGATCCCTCTTTTCTTAAGTCTTGGTATCCATTTATAACAATATGGATGCATACAAGCTTTAGACATTCCTAAGAATAGTTTGTTACAACTGCAATTTCTTTCAACAAGAAGCTACACATCACTTTCAATTCCAACTACCTTTTCAGTTTGTTGCTCCATTGCAACATCTTCTAACTCTTCTGGGACTTCCCCTTCTTGCACCACATACTTCTTGGTCCACTCTTGGAACACATCATCAACAGGCCATGAGAAACTAACAATTTTTTCTTTTAACTTAACTAACCTTTTCTAAGAGTTTCTCACTTTCTTAACCTCTGATTCCAAAAAGTCGTAATGTGACTTTATCTTCTCTATTTCTTCGATTGTCTTAACAAACAAGGATATGTCATCTGTATTAATAATTTATTCACCCTTATAGACAAGTTATTTCCTAGCTCATCAAGCCACACTTGTTTGTCCTTCAACTGATTTGGACTAACAAAACCCCCAGGAAATAATTCAAACTTATGCTCAGTATATTCCTTCCTATACAAGTTGGCTTTTCTCTCTACACTAGCCCTTCCTTCTGTTAGCTTGGTCATGCCTTTTCCTAACTCAGATGTGGATTTAATAATGGCATCAAATCCTGCCTCATCATAGGATGCACACATAAGTTTGAGATCTACTTCTTTAGAAATCCACTTATTCAAAATTAGCTCTAGAGTAGCCTTGTCTTCATTCAACTCACTCAAAATATCCAAAATTCTTTTCATGTTAGTGTGCACAACGGGAGCTCCAAATGTATCAGTAAAACTCAAAACTATGGCCTTTACCTTCTCTTCATATTTGTTTGCAAATAGGGCTTGAGCCCATTTTAACTTTTCCAATTCATGTTGAATGGTCTCAGTTGGTTCAAAACTAGAGGTCATGGGAGAAGGGGGAAATTCGACAATAGGGCTAGTGGTTGGAGGTTATGATGAAGAAGCTGCAATCATCAGAGTAGAGGATTCACCTCCTTGGTGTTGTCCTACCAATTGACTCTGTAGTCTAGCAATAATACTGTCCCTGTTGGCTACCTCCTTTTTGGCTTCATTACAAGCCTTTAGAATTGTTTCTATTTTTACTTGGAGATCAACTCTCTCCTTAGCTTATTTCTCAGCCATTGCCACACTGAATTTTGCAGTTTCAAGAACTCTGCTAGCACCTTCCACCAACCTTCACTCTTGGACTCTTTTAACAATCATCCCTCTAAGGAAATTGGATTCTAAGGTATCCTTCCTTCATCTACTCTCATCCCTCTTTAAGGACCACATGACCAAAAAAGCATTATCCTTGCTGAATGTCACTCCTTCAATAGGCTTGGTTTCTTTTCTGACTGCTTCAAGTACCAAGGCATTTGCTATATCCCATTTAGGGAGGATTAGAACATCAGCCTTTGACACCATTTCTCTCCACTTTTTAGGAGTAATGGCTTTGAATTTTGCCATCATTTCTTGTTTCACCTCCTCTTCTAATGAAGTTGCATCTTTGTGAGGCTGCTCACTCTTTCTCTTTTCAAACCTTGCCTTGAATTGCTCAATGTTTTGCTTCCAAACAAATTGCAGGAAGGCCCCTTTTGTGACAAAATTACTATCAGCCTAGAACTCCTCACTGGCTTGCTTGACAAGAGGGTCTAGCTCTTTACCTTTGAACTCATTAGTAGTTAACTTCATCTCAACACTCGGTGGCTCTTATTGCATCCCTTATTGTGTTTCCTCATATGTGTAGGCAATCTCCCCGAGACTCCCTAACTGCAACAATTGTTCAGCCACTTCATGTTCATATCCTATATGGATAGGGGGTTGGGAAGGAGAATACAAAGGTTCACCTGTTTGCACTTCTTTCCCCACCCTTTGCCTCTTAGGGGAGTCTTGGATGTCAATGACATCTTCTATTTCTCTCTTCCCTCTAGAAGTAGAGGGCTCACCTGTTATTGGCATCAACACACTATATTTTGGCTTCTTATGCATTACATAATTACCTGGAGGGATGGCCTTAGCAAAGGTAGGCTTTGCTAGAACCAACTTAGCCTTGTCAGGATTGTCCCTTATTATAGCTTCCCTCTTTTCCTTCAAAGTTTGCATTAGGTCTTCAAAATAAAGAATTAAGAATTTAATCTTTTCCTCAAAGGGATTACAACTAGAAAGCAGGTCATAACTACTCTCAAATTGATGAATAAAATCACCTTTTGTATGCCACCCACTTTTCTTTCCTCAATTCCTGCTTATCCAAATTGAACTCATTTGTAATCAGATCCTCAATGAAATGGAATTGGTGTAGCCTACCTTTACATACTGCTCTCTTCCCGAACATGTCGTTGAAAAACTCCTCAGGGTTAGTAAACCTAGATATTGTAGTAGACAACCTATATGGTTGAAAGAAGTCATCAAAGTGTTTCCAACCACCATTGGTGATTACAAATTGATGAGCCATAGTGACAGTTGGGAAAATGGTCCCGTTTCCTCTATTTGTTAGCTCTGCCTCTTCCACACCCCCAATTTGTCTTAGGACCTCTAAAATTCCTATCTTCAATGTGACTTGATAGGGCAATAAATATGGAATGCCTTTGAAACCATAAACTCTGAAAACTATAGAAACAGGGTATAAGTATATGTCAGCCCAATTGTGCACAATCTTGATACCTTCAGCAAATTCCTTAGGCCTAAGGAATTCTAAAAGAGCTTTTGGGATTCTAGGTTCTCTGAACATAAGAGAATCCTAATCTTAGATGCAAAGAATCTGTCAAACTTTAGGTAGTTGGCATCCTCTCTATCCGAGGACAAAATGATGCTCCACAATTGTATAGGCATCTCTTCACCATCCTTTTCCTTAACTAAATTTTTTTCACTAGCAAAGTAATCAACACCTTTAAATAAAAACATATGCATGAGAAGGGAGTACCATCCAAAAGGTCTGTCTACCTTACCACTTTTTATCCCTATCAATCCTACATGGATTGCATCAGTGAGATAAGGTGCATAATCAAATGTTACTACCAAAGAGAGGTTCAGAATCTGTGCTATCATTAGCATATAATGGGTTGGTATAGTTGTTTCAGCATCTTCCCCAAAGATTTGACATAGTGACCAATACATGCCTTTATCCCTTAGAGTAAATAAATTTAGAGAGAAAGGTTCCATGGTACTAGGGCCTACAAAAGTTAGCCCTCCTATTTTGACAAAAAACTCCTTCAAAGGGCCACTCCTGAGGTGATCTCTCTACACATTGTAAACTTGGGCTAACATTTCAAAATTGATAGGATCTAAGTAATTTGATACCTCACTAAGCTTAAACACTTTCCTATATTCATCCTCATTAATCTCAATTATGGTTCTTCCATTCACATTCCTAATACATTTAGCCACAAGGTCATAATTGTGTGCAATCTGGGTTAACAAATCTACATCCATGAAAACCCCAGGGACTATGCGCTTTCCTATGTCTAATTCCCATATACTATTCATTGGGGCAAGGGCATGTCTCTAACTGAATCCTACTTTGAAAAGACTGAGACCTGATATCCCTATCTGTGGATCCCTCAACCAGTTGCCTTTGTCATACAAACAGTCTCCAATTCTCAGACGGGGGGCTTTGGGTATCAATTCTTTAATTTTGGCTACGAGATTTGTGGACATGGTCAGTTGTTCCAAGAAATCATCACATATGTTTCTATTCTGATAATTCACCTCGCCTGTGAAATCCCTTCTTGGTGCCATCCCAGAATCACAGTTATATTAATTAATATTTTGACTAACCTCTGAGAAAATGAACATGCAATGATCCGAATTCAAGTAGTAATAGTCAAGCAATATGTAGAAACTCACTGGTTGTTTGAAGAAATTTGCTCTATGCACTGACTCCTCTGTAGAAATCTTCGAAATGATGCCAACATCCAATTGATGTGAAGCTTCATATGACAATAGAGCAATGAATTGAAGCATATAAAACTGCATGCTTCGACAATCAACTTAGAATTGAATTCGCAACCAAATTCAAAAATGGCTTTGATGGATCATAACATTCTCTAAGTGTTTTTCCTTTCACTATTTCACAACGGTTGAAATCCTCACACCTTTTCATTGCAAAGCAATGCTATCCTTTGGATCGTGAGAAACCTGCATGTCTTTTATCTTACCTAGGTCAAGCTGCTTAAAACCGGGCCCTACCTTCCTTTCTCTATTTCATGGAGCATAAACCTTACACATCTCTTCCACGTGAAATAGTGCTTGTCGCTAGATCTTCCACCATCTACTCAACCTTTACTCTACATGGTGACCGCTTATATTTTCACTAACCACATGGAAGTTATTACCGCTAATGGTTTTCGCTCCTTCGTGAAGTTTAAAGACCTTGCATCTTTGAGCTGCGAAACAACGCCCATCGTTGGATCCCTCTCAAGATGTGCAACCTTTAACACCTTTGTTCCTTTGAACTGGGTCCTCCGCATGCAATCCACCTGCCTTATTTAGCACAGGTAGATAATTCTTACATGTCAGTCCTTTATTTGCTCAAGAATTCCATTGGGCTCCACATCTGGACTACCACATGTTTTATTTTACCATGGGTTTCAACACCATCACCGGTCAATCAAAGAGGGCTCTACACCATCCTTAGGAGCCACGTGTTTAGCTGATGAGTCTCCCTTTTGCCCTAGCTGAACATCCAACTGTGTTGCAACATCACCGGCCATGTACCCGCCAGCTCATTTTGCTATTTAGCGAAAGCTAAACTTCATGTTACTTCACCCAGCGAAACAATGTGGATCATCAGATCCACTTTAAAATGCACCCTCTTTACTTGCCATGTCACCCTTAAGCCAAGCCCATTACCTTTTCGCCACTTCACGAAAGGTAAACCTCACACATATTTCCTTCTCGAATTCATGCAAACCACCTGATCAACTCCAAGTTGATCGGCCTTTAATACCACAAGCTACTTACCTACCAGACCCACCTATCCTTTTACTATTTCTTGAAGGAAAAAACACATGCTCTTTTTCCCAACAAAACAACGCAGGCCATCCAATCTTCGCAAGATGCACCCGTCTTACCTTTTAAGCAATCTTTTCATCAGGCCCACTACCCTTTCACCATTCACGTAAGGTAAACATTAGACACCTTTGCCAGGCGAAACAATGCTGACCATCAAATTTTCTTGAAGATGAACGGTCTTTAATCAGAGGATTCACTTAATTTTTGAGGCCAACCAGGCTTTCGCTACTTCGTGAAGGCTAAACCTTACGCATATTTCCTTTGCGAGACCATGCACACTGTTATATCTACTGGGACTTACATGATCTTTATAGAGCCCGACAAGGAAATGAAAACTTAGGAAAAGAGTGTAAGAAATAAAACATTTAGCCAAGACCCGCCTAAGGCAAGACATAAAGGGGGGACCCTTTCACGATGGACCGACCCTTCCACTTAAGTGGAAAAAGTAACTTTGAAAAAGAACACAAGGACTCCAAAACATAGCAAGGGGTTAAATTTCAAAAACCGTAAACCCTTAGACCCACAAACTCAGAGGCAACAAATAGTGCTAAGCACAAATTTGCAGACCTTAGCCAACTATGGAACAAAATCACCCAAGGGTCAAAATAGTGATAACAGGTTCCTTAGGGGATTCATCAACCCTAACATTGATACTCTCAACAATTTTATGTGTTCTATTGTTGTATCACTTGAGAGATTTTCTCTTAGTGGAATATCCCAGGAATATTCCTTCATCACATTTAGCATCAAACTTTCTCAGATTCTCACATCTCTTGATGTAACACTTACTACCAAATACTTTAAAATAACTCACAGTGGGATGTTTCCCAGTCCAATATTCATAAGGGGTTTTAACTCTACCTTTCTTGATGAGTACCCAGTTCATAGTATAGACTATAGTGCTCACCGCTTATCTCCAAAAAGTGTGAGCAACCTTTCCTTAGATCAACATTGTTCTATCTGCTTCAACTAAAGTTGTGTTATTCCTTTCTGCTATGCCATTTTGTTGTATTGTCTTTGGGCTAGACAACTGCCTCTTGATACCGCTATCTTCACAGTACTTGTTGAATTCATCATAAGTGAATGCACCTCCTTGATCAATTCTTAGGCATTTTACCTTTTGACCACTTTCCTTCTCTACTAATGCTCTAAAGGCTTTAAACTTTCCAAATGCCTCAAACTTGTCTTTTAGGAATGTGACCCACATCATTCTTGAGCAATCATCAGTAAGAATCATGAAATACATATCTCCCTGAATACTTCTAGTTTTCATAGGACCACACAAATCAATATGCACAAGATCAAGTAAGTTTTCTGCTGAAAAAGACTTACCTTTGAAATTTGAGGAAGACATCTTCCCAAGTTGACGTTCTCTACACAAAGAATTCTTCTGTTTGTTTAGCAAAGGCAATCCTCTTACTGCCTTGATCTTACTAGCCTTTACAATATTATCAAAGTTCATATGAAAAAGTCTCCTATACCATATCCAATTGTCATCAAACTTCACCATTAGACACCGACTTATATTGGCATTCAACTAAAACAAGTTGCCTCTGGGCTACTTACAGATGGCAATAAGTTCACCACTTTTTCCAATTATACTGCAGACTCCACCTTTGAACTCTAGAACAAGTCCTTTATCATTTAAATGAGCAACACTCAATAGGTTATTCTTAAGACCTTCTACCTAGTAGACATCATCTGCACTGCTTTTTCCATTCAGTGAGATGGATCCTTTTCCTTTTACCAAGAATGGTGCATCATTGCAAAATCTGACAACACCTCCATCATATTCTTCTAGAGACAAAAACTTTCTCCGATCACCAGTCATGTAGTGAGAACAACCACTATCAATTATCCACTCATTAGATTTGTCAATGTGAGAGACATGTGCTTTCTTGTTAGACACTTCTTCCTTTACAACTATAAACACTATGTCCTCATTCTCTTCATCCTTGGATTCTTCATCAGTAACACCTTCATCCACTACAATAAGACAATTTCTTCTATTTCCTCCTTTATACTTTCTAAGCCTCTTCAATTTATCCTTATTGTCATTGTTAGGAAAGTTAACATCTATATGTCCTATCTTATTGCAGGAAAAACATTTTAAAGGAAGCTTACCTCTATATTTTCCAGTGCCTTTTGGAAGTCTCTTGGCAAGAAGGGCTTCAAACTCCATCAGAATCTCTTCATCATCCATACCTCTGCTTTGCATGGATTCATAATTGGTACTTACTTCTTTTCCTTTTTTGGTTGGTGCAACAGATGCTCTAAAAGCTGACTCAATCTTTTGAACACTGCCATCATAGCTATTCAACTCATATGCAGTTAACTTTGCAATGATAGAGTCTAAGGATACCTTGTTTTTGTCAATAGACCTTAGTTCTTGAATAGCAGTAACTTTGATTGCGTAGACCAGTAACAATGATCTCAAGACTTTACTGACTATTGTGGCATCATCAATTGTTCCACTAGTTCTCTTGATATCTCCAACAACAGTCTTGATCCTTATGCCATATTGTTGAATGGTCTCACCTTCAACCATCCTCATGTCTTCAAATTTTCCTATAAGGCTCTCTTCCTTAGGTTTTTTTACATGCTCATCACTGCCATAAATAGTTTCCAATGTGTCCTATACATCTTTAGGAGTTTCCTTATCTTGTACATCAATGAACTCAATATCGGACAAACTGCTAATAAGGGCTTTCATGACTTGCCCATTTTCTTGAATCTCTCTTTTCTGATCATTGGTTAGAGTGCTAGTGGGGATTACATAGACATTCTCAACATAGCTCCAGTGTTGAGCACCCAAAATCTTGATATAGATCTTCATTCTGTCCTTCCATATTTTGAATTTATCTCTATTAAACTTAGGACCTTCCCTCTTCATCATTAAGGCACAATCTTTTACCTCAAGTGGTTAAGCTTATATCACCGAGGACTTGGAGTTGCTCTGATACCAATTCATGAATAATGATGGACAATAGATACCCTAACTAGTATTGAGAGGGCGGAAGTGAATCAGTACATACAAAAACTTCTCTGCAACTTATCAAGTTAAAACAATGCTAACCGGTTGTCTTCATTACTGAACTTAACCATGACAATATCGGTTAAAGACAGTAAGACTTCAAACAACATAAAATAGTAAAATTGAACCCTTCAAATACATTCAATACTTGATAACTACTTCACCCATAAACATATGCATGTGGTGGATCAGCAATACCATAACCATTAGCTCTGCATGCATAATCACTTAAACAAAGAATACTTAATCATCACATGAAAAATGCACAACTCATGACACAAATTTTTCATGTGGAAACCCAAATGGGAAAAACCACAGTGGGGATGAACACCCACAAGTGTGTTTTGAACTCTTTTGAAGCGTGCTCTGTTAGGAGCCTAGTCCAGTTACAAACTTTACAATAAGGTTTTGCTAGGAACCGGTCCTGTTAAACATCACCTAGTTAAGGGATGGCTATATACCTTGCTAAATATTGAAACCCTATTAAAGGTTACCTTGTTAGAGGATTTAAAGAACTCAATGAACTTGAGTCACCTAGTTAGAGGATTTACAGTAAGCCTGTTAAACTACCCAGCAAAGGGATTTTCCTTTGTTGAAATGGTTAGAAGATAACAAGTAAAACTTTGATCTGATAACAACACTATATGCTAAGGCAGATCCTTTTTTTAGTTCCTCTACTTTGCAATCACACTCTACAGTTTTCTCTCACTTGTCTAGGAAGTATCTCATCACTCAGATACACACTCAAATTTTGCCAACCACCTACAATAACAAACATCATCGACCTTATAGACAACATTTAGGTCGGTAGCATAAACTCTAAACCCTAAGCATTTAGGTTTATAATTACAAGCAGTCAAATCCTGACCGTCCAAACACTTTCCATAGAGTGAAGCAATCTCAAACAGATCACAAGTCATTCTGCATCGTCCATTCTTAACCGCACATAGAAATCAGTAACCCATCATGCTTTCTTCTCATACCGCTAAGAAGAATGTTCATTCCCAAGGTAGACATTTAATGTAGTTGATATTCACATGCAGCTCCTCAAGGAAATCCTTCACGTGCATGAAGCTGACGTGGCATCTCGATCTCATCTTCATCTCTTAGCTAACTCATCACAGAATGTCACCGGTTTCATCGCACAAGCTGGATTGCCAAACCATATGACCCCTTAGGACAATATGATGTCTTAAGGGGTGATATGGTGTCTAACACATGTGTGGCCCCTTAGGACCTCATATGACCCCTTAGGACACCATATGACCCTTTTTAATATCATGGTATGTATGACATGACCCCATAGGATACTATATGATCCCTAAGGACACCATATGACACCTTAACTATCATATGGTGTTTTAACACATGTGTGGTCCCTTAAGAACCCCATATGATCCCTTAGGACACCATATAACCCCTTAGGACCATATGATTTCCTAATGGGTCATGTGGTGTCCTAAGGAGTCATATGGTGTTCTAACACATGTGTCCCCCATTAGGACCCCATATGACCTTTAATGACACCATATGGCCCCTTAGGACACCATATGACCTCCTAGGACACTATATGACCCCTCAAAACACCATATGACCCCTTAAGACACCATATAATCTATTTTAACATCCTAGTACATGACATGACCCCTTAAGACACCATATGAACCCTTAAGACACCTAATGACCCTTTAAGACAAATTGATGTCCTAAGGGGTCATATGGTGTTCTAACACATGTGTGGCCCCTTAGGACCCAATATGACCCATAATGACACCATATGACCCCTTGGGACCCCATATGACCACTAGCAATACCATATGACCACTTAAGACACCATATGACTCCTCAAGACACCATATAACCCCTTTTAATATCCTACTACATAAAATGACCCCTTAGGACACCATATGACACCTTAAAACACCATATCAACCCCTAGGACTATATGATGTCCTAAAGAGTCATATAGTGTTCTGACACATGTGTGGCTCCTTAAGATACTATATGACACCTTAGGATACTATGTGACCACTAAAGACATCATATGACCCCTTAGGACACTATATGACCCCTCGGGACACCATATGACCCCGTAGGACACTACATGACCCCTTAGGACACCATATAACCCCTTTTAACATTCGAGTACACAAAATGACCACTTAGGACACCTTATGACTCCCCCTTATGACAATATGATCTCCTAAGGGGTAATATGGTGTATAAAGGGGTTATATGGCTTTCTAACACGTGTGGCACCTTAGGACCCCATATGACCCCTAACGATACCATATGACCCCTCAAGACACTATATAATTCCTCATGACACCATATGACCCCTTAGGACATTATATGACCCCTAAGGACACCATATCACCCCTTTTAACATCCTAGTACACGATATGACCCCTTAGGACACCATATGACATCCTAAGGGCTCATATGGTGTTCAAACATATGTGTGGCCCCTTAGGACCCCATATGACCCCAAATGACACCATATGACTCCTTAGGACCCCATATGACCACTAAACCATATGACCCTTTAAGACCCCATATGACCCCTACCATATGAGCCCTTAGGACACCATCTGACACCTAACAACACCATATGACCCCTCAAGATATCATATGACCCCTTTTTTATCCTAGTATATAAGATGACCCCTTAGGATACCACATGAGTCCTAAGGACACCATATGACATCCTGAGGAGTCATATGGGGTCATATGGTGTTCTAATACATATGTGGCCCCTTAGGACACCATATGACTCGTAACAACACCATATGATGCCTTAGGACACCGTATGATCACTTAGTGTACCATATGATGTCCTAATGAGTGATATGGTGTCTTGAGGGGTCATATAGTGTTCTAAAGGGTAATATGGTGTTGTTATGGGTCATATGGTGTCTTGAGGGATCATATGGTTTCATTAAGGGTCGTATGGGGCCTAAAGGGCCACACATGTGTTAGAACACTATATGAACCCTTTAGACACCATATTAACCCTTAGGACATCATTATGTGGTGTCCTAAAGGGTCATGAGGTGTCCTAAAGGGTGATATGATGTCCTAAGGGGTCATATCATATTTTTAGGGGTCATATAAGGCCCAAAGGGAAAACACGTGTTAGAAGACCATATGATCCATTTGGACACCATATGACCCCTTAGGACATCATATTTTCCTAAGGGTTCATATGGTGTCCTAAGGGGCCATATGGTGTCGTAAAGAGTCATATGGTATTATTAGGGGTCATATGGAGTCATAAGGGTCCACACATGTGTTAGAGCACCATATGACCCCTTAGGATATCATATGGTGTCCTAAGGGGTCATATGGTGTCATTAGGGGTCATATGGGGTACTATTTATCCACCCCTCTATCAAGCACCCATATATCTATACTCTTTATCTCCCCTCTCCCTTCATGTATTTATCTCTCCTCTCTCTATGGGTATATATCTTCCATCATGTTCTCTTTATCTCTCCTCTCCCTCTCTCTACCTACCTCTCTTTCCATCCCTATCTACTTTTAGCTCCCCTAATTATTTGCTTCCTTCCCTTCATTCTACTATCTATCTCTCTCTCTCTCTCTCCCTCCCTCCTTCTATATCCATACTTTCTCTCTCTAGCTACTTATATCTATCTACCCAAGAACTCTCTTTTAATATCTCTCCTTCTCTCACTCCAAGTCTCCAATCAAATTTTGTCGATATCACCTATCTCTATATCTCTCATTCCCTCTCCACCTCTCTCTATCTATTTTCCCCCTCAACTTGTCACTATCTACAATCTTCCTCTCTCTCTCTCTCTTTGATAGAAGTGGAGGTGATATTTAGAGAGAGAGAGAGAGAGAGAGAGAGAGAGAGAGAGAGAGAGGGAGAGAGAGAGAGAGAGAGGGAGAGAGAGAGTAGTATGAAGGGAAGGAGGTAGAGAGTCAGGAGAGTTAAAAGTAGTGAGGGATGAAAAGAGTTATAGGTAGAGAGAAGGAGAGGGAAGATAAAGAGTTTGAGATAAATAAAAATAGATAAGGGAGGAAGGAAGGAGGAAGTGAGAAAGAAAAAAGTAGAGAGAAATATTTATGAAGATTAATAGAGCCATGGAGGAAGAGAATAAGAGGTGTGTATAGAGAGAGAGATAGAGAAATGAGATAGAGAAGTAAAGAGAGAGAACAAGAGGGTGGGACATATATAAAGGGGGAAGAGAGAGAGAGAGAGAGAGAGTTTAGTGATTACTGAGATTTGATATGTTTGAGAAATTATAAAATATAAAGCTTGGGGAGAGAGGAGAGAGTGAGATAGAGAGAGGTGAAGGGAGGATGAGAGAGATAGGAAATTAGATAGGCCTAGAGCTTAGGGGAGACAAAGAGCATGAGATAGAGAGATATCAAGTGAATGATTATACAAGCCCATTGATTACTGAAATTTGACTATCTGAAAAATTATAAGATCTCCAAAAATCTAGAATCTTCATTATGACTCCTAGACATTTGAAACCACTCTCAAACATCCCAACAATATATACATAAAATATATCTTATACTTAAATATTATATTTTATTTATATATCCTGCTGAAAAACCTAATTGAATGTGAAATGCCTTGCATACAAATCCATATTACTAATCTAACTTTGTGTAAGCAAAACCCGTACTCATTTTTAATTTAAATAACTCGTATGTGTTTTTCCTTGTACTTAAGCTTGGATAACAAGGCTAAGGCTTGGGAGCCCTTTTCCCCTCCTTTTTATGTGTTTTCTTCTTCTAGTTTGGTTTCTCAGCTTCATCGTCATGAAGTTTATATGTTATCAAGTGGGTATTTCTAAAATTGTCACCATAATTTCACCCATCTTATGAGATTTTTAACCATATATTTTTTAAAAAAATTGAACAACATTGACATATTGATCTTGAATTTCTTTTACCAATGTCTCCATTTTTTTTATTAAGATAAAACAGGTTTTAAGGGACCTGAAACCTACTTACATTATGAAAGATGAGCAAAAAAGAAACAAGACAAAATAGCTGCAAAAAACCAGCACAAAAAACAACAGCTAGGACCAAAAGACAACAAGGAGCCAACAAGAAATTAGCATCTGAAACCCAGCTTTACATATCAAATGAAAACTTTTATAGACTCCTCAGTGTTTTGAACCAAAAGCATCATAGCCTTCGCAACTTCTCTCAGATCATTTCTCTCCTGTTTCAGCTGGATGTCTTTCATTTTGGTCTCCATCTCAGTGGTGTTCTGCCTAGTCCTTCGCTTGGAGATTTGATGAGTGGAGCTGGAGGTCAATACATCTTAAATGATTACCAAGTTCTTATCCTGATTTTTCCTCTCTAAGTGATCCACCAAGGCATTCATGTTATGGGACAAAACTCTTAATACCTCAAGATTGTGGTTCATGAAGCTTTTCAAAGCCTTCTTAGTTCGAGCAACCCCAGTGATGATGTTACCTTTATCCTTCTTAGCCTATTCTTTTACAATTCTAATAACATCCTCGAGATGTTTCAAATCCCATTTTATCAGGTCTTTTTCCAGTCAGTCCTCCATTTCAATTTCCTCCTCATCTTCACTGGTATCCATCTTCTCATTCTTTTTCCCTAAATTTGTTTCCTTAATCAAATTGTGTATCTTATTTTCCAGGTCCATCTGTTTGCTCTGAATGCTAGTAATGTTGTCAATAACCCATTTCTTGAAGTTGAAGGATTCCAGAGTACAATTATGGGTAGTATTCAGAATAGTATTCACCAAATCCGTACCCTGCTCAGTGCCCACAGAATTAGGGTTGTCTTCCCCCATAGAGTTTAGGGTGACATTTCTACTATCCGATCCCATAGGATTAGAATAAGGGTTTTCAGAATTAACATCTTTTTTCCCTTCTTCCTTTTCTCCAATGTTCTCATCCTTCTCAGTCTCCATTTTTGTCTCACTATCCTTTCCCTTTTCCTCCTCCAAATCACAATGCACCCCTGTTTCCACATTATCTATATCAACTCTCCATTTTTAATGGGTAGGGTAATTAGACTGATCCTCATCCGACTCAGAATCTTTACAGCTCTCAAAAACATGTGCATTAGTAACCAGGTGATCATCCTTGCTAGTCCTAGCTTTTTCCTTCAAGTATTCATAAATAAGTAGGATAAGCCCCCGATGGGCTATGGGGTAAGAATTAGGCTTTTTAGCATGATCAACCAAACTCTCATTTAGAGAAGGCACTAAGTAAAAGGGCAGGGAGATTTTAACCCCATGGTGGAAGTGATTAAGAATTGCAAAATGATAGTTATAGATTTTAGTAAATCTACCATCTACCATGAGAAACTCCATCAAAACCCTTAAAAATTTCTGCCAAAAGGACTTTACCTACTGGGGAAGGTAGTAAGAGATGTTGTCTTTCTTGACAAGCTTGGCCTTCTCATCCTCTAATTTTGAGAAGTTTTTAAACATTTCAGCAACATACTTTTGGTCTCTATAGAATTTAGTGCCCTCCTTCTGAAGACTCATGACCTCCACAACCAGGTCCTCATCAATTTTCCATGTCTCCCCAAACAATGTGACTCCATTGTTGTTCCAGCCCCTAGCGAAGCCATGTGACACTGAATTTCTGCTTCCATGCAGCTTTTCCTTATAGTCGGTGAAACCATATCTATGAAGCCTCCTCCATACTTTTCGTTCACTCTTCCAATTTTTGCAGCCAGGGGGCTCATTCCTATTTAAGTTACCTCCCATTTTGAACAAAAAGTAGAAGTACCCAAAGGTGTATCTCACAATCCGTAGGTTTAACCACAATTTCTTGTGTAAAATTCTAGAATAACATAATAGAGTCCCTTCCGTAGTTTTAAAGCTAATGTTAATGGCCGCACAAAACCATAATTTATTATTATAATCCCCATCACACATTTGATCATATAACTGATGCCTAAAGGCAATCATTAACTAATAGTTCATCTACCCCCAAACTCTATCTTTGAAATCCAGACCACATAAGATAATCACAATTTTAGCTTGACCCATTGATGCAATCAAATAATAATTGTTCTCTAACATCCCTTTTACAATGGGTCTCTCTGATATATTTAACCTCCACCTCTAAATTGACCCCTTCATTAGCTAAAAGGTCCAAAAACTTATTGCCTTCTCTTAGAGTGTGAGTTATGATAGTACTAACATAGTCATTTAATAATTTTTTAGCACTTTCAACTTAGTTAGTAATATTCCAAGAAACAGAACTAGTACCTTTAAGGGCTTGAATGATATTTAGGGAGTCCCCTTCTAGCCAAATTTTTTAAAATTTGAATCCCTGAGCAAGCTAGAGGGTTTTTAGCATGGCCAAAGCTTTAGCCACATGATTATTTTGGAACTCAAAAGGAGAAGCAATAGCAGCAATACAGACACCTTGAGCATTTCTAATGACTCCTCCACCACTAGACTTCCCAAGGTTGCCTTTAGCCTCCCCATCAAAATTCACCTTTATCCATTCATGATTAGGAAATCACCAAACAATATTATCTCTCCTATTCTTATTGTCAAATCTACAAACTTTGTGTATTAAGTTCCATTAAGTAAGGATGCCTTTTTCAATTTAATTCATATCAGTAAAAAACCATTGTTTATTGTTCCTGTGAGGAATATTTATGTTTTCTTTTATAGCCCTACAATTTTTTTCAATGACCACCTGAGCGGTGCACTTAGCTTCCCTAAATATTCTGTTATTTCTCTCTTTCTAGATTCCCTAGCAATTCATGGGGAGGATCAGGGACCAAAGGTTCCTAATAAGAGGACAATTGATGGGGAATGTCCATTGCCAAATAATTTCCTTGAGACTCTTGTGCATGACCCAATCAATTTTCCATTTCACCCAAAGCTTACTCCAAATTTCCCAAGTAAAGGAGCAGTGGAAAAATAGATGATCAACTAATTCTTCCTCTTTCTAGTAGAGCTCACATCTGTTAGGGAACATGAAACCTCTTTGGACCAAATTGTCAATAGTAAGGATCCTATTGTGAGTAGCAAGCCAAAGGAACATATTGACTTTAGGGATAAGAATTCTATTCCAAACTTTACCCAAATGGGGTTACTGGTCTGAGTGAAAGTATTATTATAGACTAAAGCAATCGTGAAGTCACCTCTAGGATTACTCTTCTAGAGAAAAACATCATCATAGTCTTTGTTAATAGAAAAAGACAACAGCTCCTGCTGGAGTAGGGAAAATCCAGCATATATAACATCAAGCCTAACCCATTTGTTCTCCTTCCAGTAGTCACACACCATAGGTCCAAACCTCCTTTTACATTCCTCAATAAATTGACTATTGCCTTTCTTAAAGAGAGGTTCATTGTTCATCCAAGGATCCTCCCAAAACCTTATTTTGTCCCCTTTTCCAAGGACCCATCTAGCTCCAACTTTAGCCACTTTTATGGATTTGATAATACTATTCCAAATGAAGGACCCAACAGGGATGTCTTCGGAGTTGAGGAGATCCTAGAGAGGCTGATTCTGAATATATTTGTCAAACTAGATCCAGTTCCAATCTTTCTTGATGTCATAAGCTCTCCATATTTGTTTAGCAAGGAGAGCTTTATTAAAAGCTTTTAAAGCTTTAATCCCAAGCCCTCCTTTTCTCTTTGGTTTACACACTTTGTCCCAAGAAACCAAGGATATTCTCTTTTTTTCTTCAACTCCTGACCATAGAAATATCTTCTGGATTCTTTCTAACGCTTCAGCAAATTTAGCTGGGATACCAAATAGACTAAGCATAAATAGGGAGATTCTGGAGAGTAGCTTGAAGAAGCTGCAACTTCCCAGCCTGAGATAAAATGGATCCTTTCCATCCAGCAAGTTTTTTGTTGAGTTTATCAATAAGCATATTCTAGAAGGAATTTGGGGAAACTGAACCCAAGGGGAGACCCAAGTAGGTGGAAGGAAGCATTTCCACCTTGCAACCAATAGTTTTAGCAATTCTCTGTTGTCTTATGACTGGATTATTCATGAAGTATATAGCCGATTTGTCCCAATTGACTTATTGGCCAGTAGCCAAAGAATAAGAATTAAGAGCACTTTTAAAGGCAGCAGCCTCCCCAATAGATGAATATCCCATTAGGATAGTATCATCAACAAACTATTGGTGATAACAAAATTCATTAGTAGAGGAAGGTTGAAGGCCTTTGATGATTTTATTCACTTTCAATTTTTGGATCAATCTACTCATGCTCTCCGCCAAGATGGTGAAAAGAATAGGAGATATGGGATCTCCTTGTCTGAGCCCCCTTGATGATTTAAATAATTTAGTAGGAGATCCATTAATGAGAATTGAGAACATAGGAGTGGAGATCAACTCTCTAATAATTTTGATTATTTTCTCATCAAAACCAAAAGCCTCCATGATTCTGAAAAGAACTTGCCAATCCACTTTATCATAAGCTTTCACCAGATCTAACTTTATCAAAAATCCTTCTTTATTAGCAGCATTGAGGGAATGAATATTCTTATGCACAAGAATGATAGAGTCCAAAATCTACCTGCCTGGAGCAAAACCTTTCTGCTCCTCTGAGATGATGAAGGGGAGGACAACCAAAATTCTAGTAGTCAAAACTTTAGATATGATCTTATAGAAAGAGTTACATAGACTTATTGGCCTAAATTTTCCCATTGAATCCACCCTAGCCACCTTAGGAATTAAGGCAATAAAAGTGGAGTTGAATTCCTTAAGGATTCTCCTAGAACCAAAAAATAGTCTCACAGACATATGTGTACCATTGTTTTAATAACTTTTGATCTACTCATCCAAATTTTAAAAACTTTATATATTATTGTAGTGCACTTGATTATTTACACTTTTAAAAAAATAAATTAATTTTTTTATTATTTTGGTGCACTTTATGCTTCACGCACAAACATGTACTTGATTTTCAGGATATGAGTGTTTCGAAAAATCATTTAAAAAAAATACTGAACAAAAATTACAAAAAAAATACACAACTTCCAGTGCTTAGTCTTAACTATCTTTCTACCAAAGTATTTTTCAAAAAACAAAATCTAAATATGACTTTTTTGATGTGTACAATAGACACTATGTTTTGTTTTTCATTAAAATTCAGGATCTATTTTTTGTGCACGAAGGATTTGACCCGATTAGTTTTATCCAATTTTGAAAAAAAATTATAGTTTGGAAACTAGATTCAGAGTACTACAATCTTTGTTCTTTGAGTATCTTCATATTTTGAGTGGACAAGCCTCAAATTGCTCTTGCAAGTTCAGGTCTAGCTGATTTCAAAAGAAAAAAAAATTGTCCACTTATACCCCCCTTTTTGCACACTATCTTGGTGCACTTACCCTTTACATCTAGTAAATCAAACTTCAACCCATAATAAACTAGTTACTCCAATTATGATTCATGAAAGCACAAAGCACAACACACACATGAACATTAGATTTGTGTAGAAAAGTCTAACCGGGTAAAAAACCATGATGAAAATCATGCTCATAATATGGAAAAATAATTACAAAGTTTAGGCTTAAGGACAAGGATCTCATTGCCACTAAAATGACTTGCAATACTAAGGTGTACAACCTTAGGGCTAGAGACAAAAGTACACAAACTACAAAAAGGAGCACACCTTATTTTGGTAGGTGTAGAGGATCAAATGAACTAAAATGAACAAGGTCTCCTTATCATGTAATTATCCTTGAACAACTGTGTCAAGTGCCTAATATCATGACGAACTCATGTAATAGCAATCATTGTCTCATAGCTCCTCACAAATTGTGTTTCACACTTCTACTATAACAAATCTACTTGCACAATATTCATATCCATTTCACATCAATTCACATACATCCTATACTAAACTCATACATTCACACTCTTATATATACAAGATAATTCATTGAAGCCCTTAACTAGGTTGGACATAGACACTATATACAAAACAAATTAGGCCATCTATACTTATAACATCAAATACAGTACACTCCAAGAGATAGAGAGGAGCCAAATAAATCACCACAAATCCTTTCTAAATTATTCCAATGAACCAAACACACTAACACATCCTCCATGGTTGGCATCAAATGAAAAGTGTAGTTAAACTATTTAGCACACTAGCCAATCAACCCAAAACTATTCTCAAATATAGAAGATGTAATATGGATGTACACATGCCATGGTGAGACCCATATCAACATAAAGAATCAACCTTCAAAGTGTATTCAGATAGAAAATACATGATCCAAATAGGGTATACCACCTCGAGAACTCAAAACACTATAACTTTACTCGCAAAGAAAACCATCACTAGAAAACTAAACTAGAACACTCCAGAAACAAAATAAACATGTCCTCCAACCTGCAACACTTGAATCTACAAATTAGAGTAAACCAATATTTCTCTAGAATAGTCCTAATAGACTACCACTGTTAGAAAAAGGATATTACAACTCCACCATCTAAGCAACAAATGAGCTATAAACTTGATAGTACAATATACACAAATCATAAAAATTATATCTTGAAACCACACTCCATAACCTTCACATAATGAAGGATTGAAAAAATTTCTTCCACTGAGACATTAAATACTCTTTCCTACATAAATATTATTTCCTACATATTACAACTTGCGCTACCACAACCTTCTAAAATTATCTCAATATCAATACTAGACCACATAACAACATTAAAATATGCATTTTTGGATCATCTGCAACACATAGTTATATCAATGAAAACACAAGATAGGTTGACACTAATGACAACACAATAGAACATCTGAAGTTTATAACATTCTCTCCCTTAATTATTGATGGTAACATACCACCAACAACAAAGGAAAACATGAACTCTCTCCCAATGTATATCTCTCTCCCACTTTGACATCAAGGATAGAGGACACTCTACTAAACATTCACTCGCCCTTATTGACAAGCTCTTATAACTTCAACACTCACTAACACCACCCCACCCCCCCACCAAATAAGTATCCATAATATCAATATAGGAGAAAAAGATGAACTTTAGAACTCCCCTCAGACAAATGCATCTAGTTTGAAGGAGGGTAAATAGCCCCCAACTTCTATGAAAGATACTCAAAGGTATCATTTGCTAAATCCTCAGTAAAAATATTTGGAATTTTTTCTTTAATAGGAGCATGCTCTAATTTGACTTCCTTCTTTGCAAGATTCTCTCTTAAGAAATGATATCAGATTTCAATGTGTTTAGTCCTTGAATGCATTACTAGATGATTTTAAATGTTAATAGAACTTATATTATAACACATAATAGGAATTGTTTACTTATACTTTACCTTAATATCACTAAGAGTTTTCTTCTTCCCCATAACCTGAGTACACTAGGATGTTGCTATAATGCATTCTAGTTCTACACTAGATATTGATACTAGATCCTATTTCTTACTCAACCAATAGATCAATCTATCTCTCAATAAAAATGCACCACCACTTGTACTTCTTCTTTCATCTACACATCTGATCCAATTAGCATTTTTATATGCTTTGAGTGTGAAATCATCACCCTTCTGATACCATAATCCACAATCTAGAGTCCCTTTAAAATAACTCAATATCCTCTTCACTACCTAATCATGAAATTGCTTAGGATTAGCTTGATATCTTGCAACCAAACAGACAACATGCATAATATCCAGTATTGAATTAGTCAAATACAACATTACCCCAATCATAGATCTCTACTTTTTCTAATAAACATCTATAGATCCATCGTCCTTTCTTAGCTTACAACTGGAATCCATAGGGATTGTAATTGGTTTAGAATTATCCATCTCAAATTTCTTCATAATATCCTTGATATACTTGGTCTAAGAAATAAAAATATCTTTTTTTGATTGAGTAACTTGAAGAACAAGGATAAATGACAGCTCACCTATCATATATGTCTCAAATTATTTTTGTGTCTCTTCTATGTACTTCCTATATGCATCATCGTATCCTCAAAATATGATATCACCAACATAGAGAATAAAAATAATAGTTTATCACCTTCGAATTTGAAATAAAGATTGATATCAATAGTACCTTTCTAAAATTATATTGCAATAAATACGTATCCAACCTTGCATACCAAGTTGTAGGATCTTTCTCGAGTCCATAAATCACCTTCTTGAGTTTGCAAACCATATCCAAATCTTCTAAAAACTTGAATCCATTTGGTTTCTCCATGTATACTTCTTCAAATTCTCCATTTAGTAATGCTTACTTAATATCCATATGATATATATTAAATTTATTGTAAGAAACAAATGCAAGAAACATCCTAATAACTTCCATTCTTTCAACCAAATCAAAAGACTTATCAAAGTCTAGCTTCAAATTGTGAATAACTCTTACATGCCAACATTTCCTTGTTCCTTGTAATTTTCCACCTTCATTCAACTTGTTCCAAAACACCCACTTAGTTCCAATCACATTATTTTCTACCGGTCTATGTACCACACTAGTACATTTGGGTCAAAATTTTGATGGCAAATCGTCGGCATTTCGACGCAATTTCGTCGTACTACAGACAAAAAAAGCCATCGAAAACTTTTTGTCAGAACTTCTGACTATCCTTGTGGTCGTCGGAATTCTGACATCAGCTCCAACCTTTCCGATGGCTGCCATGGATGCTCATACCTAGAAAGAATATGGTTGCGATCTCGGCCTACCATCAGAATTTCGACATCAAAGGGTAAAAATTCTGATAGAGGAGTGCCATCAGATGCACAACATCCTCGTCGAAACTCTCTTGGAGGCCATCGTAATTTTAACCCTTTTGTGTTAGAATTATGACGGCCTCTAGGAGAGTTTCGATGAGGATGCTATGCATCCGACGACACTCCTCTGTCGGAATTTTTACCTTTTGATGTTGGAATTTTGATGGTAGGCCAATTTTTTAGAAAAAAATTTTTTATAGAAAAAGATTGACATTGGTATCTCTCTTCTATCTCTCTTCTCTATCCCTCTCTACTATCTCTCTTCTCTCTCCCCTCTCCAGGTCTCTTTCTCCATCCCTCTCTTCTTCTCTCCCTCTCTACTTCTCTTTCTCTACCCTCTCCAGGTCATTATCTCTTCCTCTCACCCTCTCTCTCTCTCTCACCTCTATAGGTCTCACCTTCCATTCCTCCATCATTACCCATGTTGTCAAGTTGTAAGATATTTCCCAAATTACTTGGTTGCTAGGGTTGATTTGCTTAAGTGTTGGAGTCAGAGTTAGATGAGACCTGCATGATTAAGCTGTATTAAGTGATCAAGTCACCAAGATCTCAATTGTAAACATGACTAGGTTGTAGGGTTTTATGGTAGCATAGGTCAAGATTGAGGTATGGTGGTCAAGAATTACCTTCCAATGTACAAAAGACATCAAAATGATGAAGAATGAAGGTGATGAACTCATAGAGGTTTGGAGGACATAATTTGACTAAGTTAAATTTTGTTTAAGTCATGGTCATGATACTAGATTGCTCATCAAGAGCAATTTTTGCGAATGAACCCTAGAAATGTGCCCATGTTAGAGAAGCAACAATTCCAATAAAACCTAAGGCAATGCTAGTAAGGGGTTAAAATTAAAGAATTAGGGTACAAAAAACAAAATTTGGCTAAGTTGAGATGTTGCTCAAGGACAACCTAAATCATGGAGTGTAAATCAGTCATGAAACATGAGAATGGATAGGTCTTGACCCAAGCAACATAAGTCCCCCTTGTGATTCCAGCAGATATCACATCACAATCATTGAGTCTATCTCCAATATAAAGTCAAAACTTGACTATTGGAATCTTGGAGTCATCCCATTTGATCATGTAGTTTAGCACTTGGGAGGATTTTTGTTCAAGAGGATAGAATACTTAGTATTTTATTTTGTGTTGCATAGTGCATAAAAAACACATCAACAAAAACCATTGAAAGGTTTGGTTAAAGCCTTTGAATCACAATCTCTATGAGAAGCTATCAAGAGTGCCCAAATTTTGGAAACTTTAGTATCCAAGAACATAATTCATAAGGCACCACTTTTAGAGCAACCAAAGAAGCCTATCAATGTAATATTTTATTTACCTTGGATATGTTTTATTCAATGCCCATTCTAACTAAGGTCAATCAAAATTCAAGATAAACTTGTGGTAAAGATGAGGATCTCGAGTTCATTGGTAGAGGACTCCACTTTTGATGGGAGAAAACCCTAGTACTCAGTTTGGTAAGCTCTAGTCGAAGGTGCAGTATGACAGCCACGTAGAAGGAGAACCTTGACATGTTGCAAAATTAGAAGGGAAATTCTAACAAAGAGTAGCTATGTGTCTGGAACATTCAAAGCATTTCATGTCTGGGCTAGCTATCTTCTTTACTCTAGTCTAGGATTTCACATTTTTGAGAAAGCATGATTTGTATGGATGGTTTGTTTGTTTCAAATGAAGTATAGTCCAGCCTCCACCAAAATAACAATGACAGTAAGGACTAGTAGAGTAGTCTGTTAGAAGGTTTAGACTTGATAATAGTGTCTAGGTTTTCCCCAATTCTTGAATAGCATTAATAGATAATCATAAGTATAGCAAGGAATAGATTACTTGGAGCTTGTAATGAAGAAGGGTTTTGAATTAAAAAGACAATAATAAGAGTTTTTTTATGGTTCAAAACACAAAGACAATCACAACAGAAAATTACAAGTTATAGGGTTACATTGAAATAGAAAGGTGGATTTTAGAATTTTGGTAGTAACATTCACTGTTACAGCCACGTGAACAGCTCATAGGACTTGTAACAATCAACATGGATAAGAAATGGAAATCCTCTTCTTAGAGTATGGGATCATTGTCAACTTTAGAAGAAGCTCCTTCTTTATTTGAGTAGGTTTGATTGATTATTGAAGAATTTATTGTGTTTCTCTATCAATAAATAAGAGGTCTCAAGAAGCTAAAGACAATGAAAACTAATTGATGGGCAACCTTTTGACTGTCAAGAAGTGATTGCCTCATATGAAAGTAGTGATAAATGTCACTATCAACAAAAGAACAACCAATAAATGATAAATTTGCAGTGAGATCATAGTGCCTAAATTAGTCTAAAAGCTTATAAGGATCAGAACCAAGCCATATAAGCTTCAAGAACAATTTGAGAGCATCAAAGTCATCTACCAGACATTAGAAATTGTCAAATCAATGACACATAGCAGCCTCATTACAATCTTATGTTGTATTAAATAGAAAAAGCCAAGTCTAAGATAGCGTTAGAAGGTGTGTGAGAGTCTTCAACATGGATAACTGATAGGTATAACATTGAGAGCAGCAATATATGAGATTTGATGAATGACAGTGGCCATGATATGGAGATGATAGTGTCAAGTATCACTGTCAAAGCATGAATAGAGGTCCTAATTTGAGTCTTTTCAAGAGAGAACAATAAATATGAAGCACCAAGGTCTACAGTTAGATCAGAGACAACCATCTAGCAGCCCAAAAAATAATCAAAAGGCTGTGAAAGGTCAAAATCACAGTATTTCCATAGCCCATGAAGTTCTAGAAGATGTGCAAGGGCAATTCATAGTGCAAGGTCATAGGTATTTAGTGTCATAATTATTTTCTTCACCCCCAGATCTTGATGAAAGATAAAAGGATGCCATGACACAAAGTGAAAAGTCTATAGCACTGATAAATAGGTTAGCATTATGTCATATGCATACAAGACATCATGAAGCAAATTTGATAGTAATAAAGTTGCAGTAGTCATCAACTCAAGCATAATGAAGGCATGGACACTGAGCATGCAAAAATATAATTGATAATAGTGGTGAAATGATTAATGTTATATCACAATTTGATATCAAACTGTCTATGAAGATGGTTGTTGAAAGGTTTAGTGTTGGTTTTAAAGGTGAAAACATTGCATGAGGTGTGCCACCATAAAGGAAATACAAAGCTACAAATAAGATAGTGACCATTCAAAGATAAAGCTACAAAAAACTATCAAAGAAACCACAGTCCAATGAAGAATCAAGAGACAACAGGCCTAAGTGAAGTCTCAGATATTTGAAAATGTCATTATGGATAGTTAAGAAAAATAAATGCATTCATGATATTTGCACTCAAAAAAAGAGAAGGGTTTGTATTCATCAAAGATTAGTTGAAACACTTGTGAGAGAGAGATCAATATCCATCAAGCCATAAATAAGATAATCACCATTACAAAGCATGATGAGTCAAAAAGGCAATCAAGAATTATCAGTTCAGAGGATCAATAGGTGAATCTTCTCTTGTTGATAATCTCTAGTGATGGTGTATAGGATCCCTGTTCCAATCTCAATGTGCCAAATCTTGATGAGAAGTCATGGATTAGAAGTTACAAATTCCTTAAACAATTTTCTATTGAGAAAAGCCATATAGTCAAATCAAGACTCAAATCCACAATGGTAAGATACAAACAACGATGATAGTCAAGGAGTCATTCATTGTAGGGTTTTCATAAAATTTTAGAATATGGTATGAGTAGTCCAAAGAACTATGACACTTCATTGAAAGGAGCAACATATGAGTCCTTATTGGCATCAAATTATACAAATGACAACTAGGGATGAAGCTACAAGAGACAATCACTGTCTTAGTTTAAGACCCTAGAACAATATAGCCCCAATGGAGAAAGCAAAAATCAAAACATAGGAGAAGTCCTAGAATCCCACTAAAATCTTATTTGCAGTTGCAGAGTTGCAAGATCAAAAGCATATAATGGTAAAGATAACCTAGGGTTATCTTTTTATTATTGAGACAATATTATGTGAATATGATAGTTTAGCAGTCCTTGAATGCATGTGAGTAGTCCCAATGAAGAAACAATACCATCAGGGTATTAGAATAATTTTTGAAACCTGCAATCATGTTAGATAAAACTTGCAATCATGTTAGTCAAGTATTGAAAGTATAATTCATAGAGCAACCATTTCAACTAGGTTTAGATAGCATATATTCATAACTATTTCAATTTTATGTGAACTACACAATATCTATAATGCATAATTGGAGTTAAACCATAATAGGGCTTGGATGAGAAACATGATAGGGCACCCGAAGCTATCCACATGCTAAGCCCAAGAGTGGATATACCATCCCTCTTGGCCCCATGTGGTAGTCCGCCATCCATATGAGGTGGTGTGCTTAGTGGGTAAACTTGTACCTGCCCTCCCTATCCATGCTACCTTATCCACCCTTCTATGATTGAGACCCCTTTAATCACAATGGTAGAGGTTGATGGGGAAACCATAGTTACATTATGTAGGATCTCCTACCCTATCTCATTGAATTCATTTCTACACCAAGTGACTATGAACAAAAGCGTAGGTATTTAACAACAATGACATGGTCCATGGACTAGTGATCCTCATCTTGATACTCCATCTACAAATGAGAACATCTCTTGTACACATTGCTACTTCAAAATTAAAAGTTGCTTCTTCTAGAACTTTCCATGATTCTTTGCAATAGGATTATATGTCTTCTAGATTCACCCCACTAGGACACATTCATATCAAGAATCTTTACTTTTTTGAAAAGTAGACCACATTTCAAATCTAGATGACACCATAATGACTTTGATTTCCTCTTGCAAGATATTCCTCCATCATGTATTGCTTCATTGAAGTTCAAATTTGCTTCTTCAAGGGCTCTCAATGATTCTCTATATAGGATTCTTTGTGTCTATGAGATCCACTTCATTGGGAGGCCTACTTAAACATTTCACATATGTTTGTGGACTCTCACCTTTCAAACATTTCACATCTTATTGAGCTTCACTTTGTTTCAAGAATAGTTTAATATTCTCTACTTAACAGGGCCAACCACATTAAGGTGGAAGCTCATTTGGCCCCTGCCCCCCCCTAACATCACTCTAAATTCCCTGTTAACATCTAACATTCATTCATTCTTTCATCCATTATTAAAATATAACATTCATTCATTATCACATAACGTTCATTAACACATAAAAATCATTAACTTTCATTAAAACGCAACATTCATCAATAATCATCAACACATATCATTCATGAACATTCATTAGCACATAATTACATTCACATAAAAAACAGTCATTATCAAATAACGTAGATTACAATCATTTATTTCTTTGTTTTTTCTTTGAAGCTATGAAAAGACTAAGTGGAACATTGGTTTCTTCATCATTTCCCCCATCTTCGGATGTTCTACCTTCTTCTCATGATCTTGATGTATGCCTAGTCCTATACAAAGGATGAGGATGCTGAACCAAAGGGGGGTCCTCTGCAATAACAAAGAATTGGGTTAAATTCAAAACATTTTTTTATTATTGTTACAAGTATTTCATTAATTTAAAGAACACAACCGTTACACTGTTTACCTGATGGGGCCACATCATCTTCCACATCATTTTGTCTAGCCTCAACCTCGACATGCTGAGAACCCTCTAGATCCTCTGGAGTTGAAATATGAAACATTATATTAATCAATACACCAATTGCAATTAAATTTGTTTAAAGGAATAACAGTGGTCCTCTTTATCTAATTGGGGAACATCACGTTCTTGATGTTGTCTACCCAGATCATGCTCCACTTGGTCACCACTGACTACATGCTCTAAAATATTAACAATAAAGGTTACATTAATTACTACACTAATTTTCAATTTAAGATGTTTAATTGTATTAATAATTACATAAAAAAAATTTAATAGAAAATGAATACCTCCACTACTAGGATGCACATCCGGACCTTCATGTATAGGGTCTGTTCCACAATTATCATGCTGCATTCCAATGTCACGCGCAGTGTTATCATTGCTTGCTTATTTAAAAAATATAGTCACTTTATGTTGAAACTTAACATCAAATAGATTATTGGTTAAGTATTCAATTTGAAATAATTTTCATTTAGCTTAATTACCATTGTGATAGATGCATTAGAATCTCATGTTTGCCCACTCAATTCTCGTAGCTATTTAGCCATGGCTATATAGCCTTGCTGGTAGCCAATTCTCTTGTCATCTTTCGTGGACGCTCTATTGAATTCAGAGCCTTGCATTTTTGCTTAGTATTGTGAATTTCTCTTGTATTGTTTGATTAAAAAAAAATTGTTTACAATTTATAAATATTTTGATGTGGTACTTAATTTACTGATTCTTAAAATTCATGTGGCAAGTTTCATATAACCACTAGAGCCGAGTTTGTGTTGCCCATGCTTTTCTTGTCTTGCCTTGGTTGTCTTTGACATGTCACTCAATCTATGAAAATTTTGAAATATGTTAGATTATATAAATATAATGAATAATTAGTACATATTCACATTCTTAATAGTATCACATACCTTCTTCTGGCATCTGGTGGTGTATTTCTTTTTTTCCTTTCAATTCTCTCCTTTGCATCCAAAATCAGGTCCTCCCACTCCCTCTCTGGAATCATGGGGGGATGCTCATACTTTACGTTCTTCTCTAAATGTGTCATGTATTGGTCCCTCACATACTTTAGATATGTGCTAGCTTTTTCCAGGAGCTTAGTCTTGTTGAATGTGTCATTTCCAAACAACCCTACCATACGGTTTGTGAGTTCATCTTTTTACTTTTTTTCTTGGTCATTCCACCTTTAAAGCAAAAACAAACCTATTAGATTTAGAAAGAAACTGAAGCTACCTTTGATATAGTTCAAGAAATGGATAAAAGGAAAACTATTCTAGCAATGATATGAAATAAAAATAGTGGATAAGGGTTAGTTCACATATGATGTTCCACCTTTTATGTATGGTGGGCCCAAATATCTGCAATGAAATGTCATTAAGATTTTTATATAACATATCATTTCCTGCAAAAAAAACATGGGATCATTAGTCCAAAATGAGTGATCAGTAAGTAAATTACAATTAGACTATATATAATAATATTTTTAAAGTACCTGGAACCTTTTGTATCTTCAAGGAAATCAATTCTTCGTCGCTCACCACCAATGTGGCCTGCAACGTTCCCGTACTAGCAATACAGGAAGATCCAGGAAATGATGGTATGTTATCAGTAGTACTCACCTCTGGCACATCCTCATGTGCATCTCCTACCACAGTAAATGAATCCACTATGAAATGCCTCCAAGAAAGAACACTTCAAGGGTAATAAACACATAATGAAAGAGAGAGAAAAAGAGGGATCTACCACCAGTGGGTGGGTCAACACGAGCCAGTGCAACAAATGATGTTTGCATGCTACGTGTTGTCGACATTGCAGTCGGAAATACAGTTGGGCTTGACCTCGGACCCATGTTTGAAGAGTAATACATTAAATATGTAAAACATTAAAAAAGCAAGTTCACAAGTCCAAAGGAGTGGTTTTAATATATAGAACATGATCATCACCTGAATTACTCGTAATACCCTGATCATCGCCACCAGGATGATGAGGCCCTATAAATTTTTGTAAAAACAACACATACATATTTTAGTTAATGACATAAAAGAGAAAAAAATATAAACCATTATTGAACTTTTGTTATGATTAAAGCTTTCATTATTTCTTACTTGCAAGTTTTCCATTGTCATCAACAATAATTGCACCATCTTCATTATCTCATCAGTCCGAGGGCTTATGGTTGCCAAATCAACAATCTCTTGCCTAATTTTTCTAATATTCTTTTGTACAAATTGCATAGAGTTTGCGCTAAGTGCGATGTCATCGGTGCATAACACTGTCGAGTACCCCACATCCCTATGGAGGTGCTGAGGTACTACAGATCCCTTTCCCTTATCTCGAACATCCGTCTGTGACAAGAATATAATTAACACTATCAAAATTACTTCAAAACACTCAAGAAAAGATCATAATGTAGCAGTTTGCTTCTATCTAATTTGTATAATTACAATGAGGTTTACCTGCTCTGTAGAAGTGTCAGGACCTACACCCCTATCTGTGCTATGTGGTGGATCCATGCGGCCCTGTGACAAAGAAAAAATATAAAAAAGTTAGCGAAATGAAACCAATAGACTTAGCAAAAAAACTTAATAATACAATGGTTTATTGGATTCATTAATTGGAAGTTGGCTTAAATGGTATATATATAGTACGTACCACCCCCATGATAGTAACTTTTTTTGTATCTATACTATTCAAATTGTAATCGATTAGCAGCTCTTCCCCTACACTTATTGATTTTATCGCACATACAAACACACAATTTCCCTCACGTGCCTCAAATATGCAATTGGGTTGCTTATTAGTTGACCCAGGTTGTGTACTATTTATAAAACCTGCAATATTCCCTATTGCTTTTGGCCTTCCATCAATGTATATAGCCACTCATTTACTTTGATCATTATCTTTTTGTTGTATATAATTGGCTGACAGTGCATACCTATGCATACTTTTTTTATATCGAACAATCTGCATCCAATCATTATAATTGTAACAAGGTCCAACAAACTCCATCAATTCAGCAACTTTGTTGGAACAGACCTTTATGTTGTCCATGGAAAATAGGCCCAAACCATGTAACAATGAGGGTGCTATGCGATATATCCTCTCATTAACACAAAAATCAGTGTTTATTGGAGGAAGTTCCTTGAGTACACATTGTTTTAGTAGATGTTTGTACCTCAAGGGCACCTCAATGTCGCCTTTGGTCTCATCATCATAAGAACATGACCCCCCTTGAGCAAGAAAAAATTCCATGCATTTATTGAATTTTCTTCTAATCTTTTGACCTCTAGTTGATCTCCCTATTTGAGATCTACTACATGTCTCACTTTCCTCTTCTATTCCTACATTTCCCTCACTCGAGGAAGACACATCTGATAAATACCTATTTGGTGATACCTGTGCACCATCAAATGAGAGAGTTAGTTGGTAATGAGAGATATATTTTGCAAATGAGGGTAATATTGATGAAGAAGTCGGCCATAAAGTTGATGTTGAGATTAAAATTTGAGTAAGTCCAACTAGGGCCTCAAGTGTTGATAACTATATTAGATTTGTTGCTAATGTTGAGGTTTGAAAAACTGAGGAAGTTTGTTTTTCTTGTAATTTTTTAAAAATATATTATTTCTATAAGGTGTATTGACTTATACCTATCAATCCATGAGACTGTGCGAGATCCTCATCAAAGGGGTTCAGGTTCTTGCACCAACAATTGAGCATCATAAGCATTACATTTGTAATTTGATAAACAATAAATACTGCAGTATCATAAGCATCATAAGAATCACATATGTATCATCATATATGTAATTGAGCATCATAAGAATCACATATGTATCATCATAAACATGTAATCCATCACATACGTATCATAAATCACCATCCATCACATAGCTAATAAGTAGTCCACATTCCATAAATAAACACAAAGTTCAAAAAATGTTACATGTATCATCATAAGCATGTAATCCATCACATATGTATTTTAAATCACCATCTATCACATAGCTAGAGGTGCATCATGAATTAATTAAGTAATGGCATTAGAATTCAAAACATGTGAATTATTTATGTAACCATATAAGTCAAATCAATTTCTATCAAGATATCAATATTAAATAGATAATATAATAATCGCATCTCATACATTTCATTCATGTCATTGATCTTCTTCTTCATCCAACTCATCATCATGACCATCATCATCATCATCATCATCATCATCATCATCATCATCATCATCATCATCATCATCCTCGTCATCGTTGTCATCGTCGTCGTCATCGTCATTGTGTTCATCATCATCATTGTCATCACCATCACCGATACCATCACCATCACCATCACCATCACCATCACCATCACCATCACCATCACCATCATCATCATCAGCTTCTTCTTCATGTACATTTCTGTCAGGAACATCATCGAGTAACTGTCGATCATGATCATCTATATCATCTTCTACTTCTTCAGAATCTTCTTCTTCCATCACATTATACATTATTGGCCTTCCTCTTGGATCATGTCTAACAACAAATGAGCAACCCAGTTTATGTGGAACCTCCGAGTAAAATACCTGCTCACATTGACCTGGAAGAACATAAGGCTCATCCCCAACTCATTCAAACAACCTTGCATTAACCATTGTAAATCCATTATCATGTTTGATAATAGTTCTATGAGGATCATTTTTATTCAGTCGTAGCCTATACCATTTGACGATGAATAGAAATAATTTGAAGGAATTAAAGTCACACTCAAGTATATCATCCAAAATGCCATAGCATCGATTTTGAGACACTTGAGGATGTATGTCGTTTCTAGATGAAATATTGGTCACCTCAAAGACTGCAGTTATCCCAGAATCACAAGTTTTCTTCGTGTCATCCAACTATTTGATGCAAAATTTATGACCATTGTAGCACATAGCCTTGTTGTGTTTGACTTGCAATATGTCTAACATATTAAAATTGTTGCATCATGAGTTGATAAACATACGGGTGATTAATAAAATTATACGTACCTGTTGATCTCTTAAACCATATGCTAAATCAATTTCCCTTTGTGTAACATTGGAATCTCCATTATGATGAGCTTCTTTAACCAATGAAGCGGCACCATCCCATGTTAATGTGCGACCAGAATGTTGACATCGTTCAATCCACACCATCATCCAATCAAGATTATTTGCAATATACAAATGTAGCACATCCCACTCTCTACCAACTATACAAATAATTAATAGACCACTTACATCTGATTTATTTAGAAGATGAAGAATTAATTTACTACAATAACATCTTATAATTACCTCTCACTTTCTTCAATCTACCTTTCCCCATCAAGTGCTCCCCTTCGAATTTATTAATGGGGTTGGGATCCCAAATGCAATCTACGTGGATTTTTGCTGCAAACTTAGGAAGATATTCAGTAATGTACACCATAGTTTGGTATACCATATATCCCTCCACCATAGAACCCTCAAGATGTGCTCTTTGTTGAACCAAAGCCTTCAAAATTTTCAAGTGCCTCTCAACCATCCACATTGACCTAGTGTGTATAGGTCCACAAAATTCGATCTCCTTAACTTGGTGTATGAGGTAGTGTTCTTGTGCATTGAAAAAAGTTGAAGGTAGACACTTTTGCATTTCACACATTAGATGAGGGATTTTTCTCTTCCAATATTTTATATCTTCCTTGTGGATTTCTTTAGATGACAACCACCTAAAAGAGATTGAAGACGCAAAAATATATAAACGAGACTTTACAAAATAATATACAATATATTGCATAACAAGTAAAACAAATGGCAAATATAATATCTATACAACAAATTGAACAAACATCACTACTTACCTCATGTATTTTCCAAGATCATATATGACTTGCTTGATATTATTGTCGAAGTGGTCTGGGAGAGATAGAGGTAGAATGTGTTGCAACAATTATAAAATGATCTTTTCATTGTTTTCTAACATAATAAAATAAAAATTACATGTGCAGTATACAAATATATAGTAAATACACAAGAATGCGAATTACCTTAATGAAGGTATGACAATCATGCATTTCCATCCCTGGCCCAAATCCACTCTTCTTTGATATGAGATTGTTTATGTTCGCAGCAAATCCTGTGGGAAATCAAATTTTTCATATGACTTCTTTTATAGAATTGCTTTGTTGCTCCGTTAATAACCAAGGAAGGGCACTTATATTAATTTGATCTCCATTGCTATTTGATTGAATGACATTTTTCATTGCATGATTGGATTCCACAATGTCACTACAAATTTTGATAATTTTTTCTTTGTCATGCCTTCCATCCAATATTTTCCATAATGTCTCTGTTATATTCTTTCCAATATGAATTGTATCAAACAAATGCACAATTTATAGCTGCTCATAGTAAGGCAACCTACTAAATTGTCTGGGATAACTTTTTAGTCCCTTTGGAAGGTGGCCATCCATGCCTTGATGACCTTCAGTATCATCAATTACATCATCAGTAAACAAAACACGATAGAAAAATTCAAATTCCAAACATAAACCATTAGATGGAATGACATTACCTTAACGATTAATTCTATTATATTCCAACTTCCATAAGTGAGGAGTCATTCTTTGTGGCTTTGATGTAGTCTCTTCTTTCCCATTGAAAAGATGTTTTTCAGTATTCTGGTACTTATGATTTTTGTGAAGGAAGTGCCTATACTCATCAAACACCTGCTTTCCAAAATTTTTTGAATGACAAGATTTCATCTTTGGACCACAAATTGGACATGCAAATTTTTCTTTTGTTTGAAGACCTACAAGATAATGTATAATTCTATTAAATCTATTAATTTTTATAATTATAATTATCATGTGCAACTTGAACACTATAATGTACCACAAAAATGTGTTAGCCCTGGGGCATCATGTATTGTCCATACAAGCATTGCATGGAATTGAAATTGTCTTTGTCCTATTGGTCTAGAGATGTCATACATGGTCACACCATTCCATAACTCCAGAAACTCATCAATAAGAGGCTCAATATATACATTCATATCTTTAACTTGGTACTTGCCTAGTGGAATGAACAAAAACATTACATAATTATTATGACCATTTTACTGCAATATTTATAATTAAATGTAGATGACTATTAAATGATAAAATACCTGGAACAATCATTGCCAACATTATGTGCTCCCTCTTTATTGACATCCATGGAGGAATATTATTGTTGATAACAAAAATAGGCCACACCGAGTAAATAGATCTCAACTTTCCAAATGGATTGACACCATCCGTTGCCAATGAAAGCCTGAGATTACGAGGTTCTTCTTTAAAGTGTGGCCACTTTTCCTCTATGTCCATAAATGTTGAACCATCTGCAGGCATTCGAATAATGTCATCTCAACTTCTATTGCATGCATGGTAATCCATAAATTGTGCCAAGCTAGTGCACCTGAATAATCATTGCATACGTGGAATAATGGGAATATAACGAAGAACCTTGCAAGGCACCTTTTTTGTTATTTGATATATTTGATATCTACTGATATTTCATTCAAGGCATTTTGTTCCAAATTCATGTTGTTTATGATATATAATATGATCATTGGGACAAGCATCTATTGTTTGATACTCCATTCCAATATCTTTCATAATGGAAGATAATTCTCGGTATGAGCGAGGTAGAATATTTGATGGTGGTAAGAAAAACTCACCTATCAATCTACAGCAAAAAAAAAAGTTTGAGGTGTTAATATAAGTAATATTAATGGTACATGATTCACCATTTATTAACTGTAATGACATGTATGACACACCTTAACATACGTGAGATTGTTATGTTGGATAAACCATTCATAACCTTCAAGTTCACCAACAACAATACAATAGAGAGAAGAGTTGTTTGGGAGCCTTTGTAAAGGGGCTCATATGCCTTCTCAAGAAGAGGTAAATCATGAACATCAAGGTCATCCTGATCATCATGATCAACTGTGCCAGTACTAAATGTGTCATGGATCAATGTATTTGTACCATCATCTTCAATTGTGTTTTCTAGTGCATGATCGTCATCTTCCATGGGATCATTATCTTCAGCTTCAATATTCACACCTCCATGTTCCTCCACTTCGAATACCATATTCTTAGGGTTTTTTTGATCCATACCATGTGCTCTAGGGTGCTCCACCTATATAAAATTGATATACATAAATAAACCATGATCATGATCTCATTATCAAGTGATTTCTTATGTATATAAATTGTTAAAATGATATAATGAACAACTTACCAGTGGATGATAATCATCTCCCCCTTCAATGTGACCATGCTATCTACAATGTTTCTTAGCTATTTTGATTAGAAGTCTTCTAGTCTTTAAGCCCTTACAAATTTTGCAGGGACAATAACATTTCCCATCACCTTTTCTTTTCAAGTTAGACCATAATCTAGCAATTATCTCCTTATTTTGTTCTTCGCTGATATTATCTGACATGGTCTTTCTTCACAGGCAAAAAAATTAGGCTATGGAAACTTTAGTGCAAAAGCTTCACAAAAATTGTAAATCAAACCAAAACCATTTAACTCTTGTTTTTCATCTTAAAACATTGAACTTAATAGAAAACATATTTAATGTAGCTGATTGTGTGAATTTCTGAGCATTGTGTCTGCAAATTATTACTAAAATTTTGCCTGTTGCAGACTTTCTGAGAGACATTTTTGAGTATTCTAAGCAAATAATTTATTTTAACATACACTTATTCATCCACATTGCAGGGATAACAATACAAGGCTCACATATTGGTCTAAGAGGATGTCATGGTCTCACAAAGTAACCAAGAACCATATGAAATGATGGTCTTGAATTGACACACAACTAGGGAGGATCCATACAATTATGTATGACTTCCCCCTTGTTTGTTTAATGGGATTAGCCAGCTCCAAGACATAGCCGTCAATAATCACTAAGAATGTACAAGTGGATCGTAGCTACCCATACAACAAACACTTACCCCTATCCTCAAATTTTCCCAATTTTTGATTCCTTATATACACTCATCCAACATTATCTATGTCGATCTTGGTGAGGAATCACATCACAACAAAGAAGGCAACATTTAAAATAGCAAGAGTTTCACTAAACTACCAAAGATCATAAATATTGAAAGAAAGAAAAAATAGTACCAATAATAAGTCAAATAAATGTGTTCAATTCCAATAGAAAATCAAACATAGCCACAATAACTACACAATAGCGAAAACTCACAATAGTGATTAAACTAATTCAAACAAGATAAAATAAAATTTTTGGCCCATGCAACAAAGATGAGAGATCATCAATAATTGAAGGAAACTTCACAATCCTTAAAAGTGCACATTATATAACTATACGACTATAAATTGTGGCTAAATAGAGTGAAGATTCATCATGACTCCAATAATAGTCCCTCATGTGTGCATTTGTGGCATGAACACAAAAACTCCCACACGGCATGGCCATGTACCTAATGGAGAAGACATGCCTAGGCTACCTGCCCAAAAAACATGACTATAATAATAGTCCCTCATGAATGCATTTGTGGCCTGCACACTACAAATCCTAACATATCATGGCAATACACCTTATAAAGAAGACACACCTAGGGCCACATTGCACATAGAAATGTGCCTCACAAAGAAGACATGCATAGGGCACATGCCACATAGCAATGTGTCCTATAGAAAAATGTGCATGCATGTCACACACCAAAGCTATATGTATACATCATGAGGCACATTCATATGTTATCAAACACAACCTATTGTATCTAACATGAGTTCCTCTCTACATGTGTGCAAATCTTCCAACACTAATCACCACTAAGAAGGAATAATATAAAATGCATCTTCAAATATTTGTGTGTGTGTGTGTGTGTGGAATTGTGTCTTTGAACCCAAATCGCTACCATCAACAACATGTAACCATCACCTACACTATATCAAAACATAAGTATGGTGTGACATCATATCTATTTACATAATGTCAAAACACATGCAAACATGAAAATCATCATAGCATGACAAAAATCAATCTCCACATGTTGGAACAAAGATATAAATAAGATAATAGGGTAAGAGGAAACCCGTACCAAGAACCACATACCAACTATTGGCAATGCCATCAAGATAAATGTAGGATAGGATACTACTATGAGCCATCCAATGGTCCATTCTATGAGGAGAACTAGGGGATACTATCTTTGAAAGTTGTGGTCAATAGAGATAATCCCTACTAATGCCACAATATGTCACCATTGCTTCTTAAGTTTTCCATTCTTCTACTTAACACCACATTTATTGAGTTCCTCAATAGCGAGGTTGGTTCTCAATAGGATGCACAAACATGTAAACACACAAGCATGGTTTCATCATACTTGTACAACAATACAAATTGATTTTTCTAGTTAATTACTTAGTGTAAAAATAACTCCATTACATAACATAGGGTAATAATCACCATAAGTTTTCAAATAAACTGCCCAAACATCAATTGGAGTTACCCTTTCCAAGGTACAAACATAATTTATTTATAACTTCAAAATTAAAATAATCACAATACATCCAAATAAGTTCAATAGTGCATGGAAATAGACAACATGATCCATAATTAAACCCATAAATTACCCTAATTGGATATGCTAATAAAATGGTGTCTCAAATAATAGAGATAATGTTGGACCTATAATAGAGATCTGGACTTTGTTTCATCATACACAAGCATGGTTTCATAATACTTGTATCCAAATACACCATCCATAGATAGGTACTCAGTACCACAATCTCATGGGTACCCTTTTGAGCTGAATTTACCCTATATTTAGGTGAATCTACCCTTGTATCATTCCTTGATCTAGTATGTCATTCCACCAATCAATAATTTTTCCATATTCTTGGGAGAATACACTATCCCTTAGGTGAATATTCCATATCCTTAAATGAATCCTCCTTGTCATCATCCTAAGTCCTCTTTTTGTTAAGTCTTATCCCTTCATCTTTAGGAAAATCCACCTATCCTTATTTGAATCTAATTTCTCTAAGTCCTCTTTTTGTTCAAGAAGACACACTCAAGCCTTCATCACATTCCATATAATTGGAAGGAAATGATATATTGCAAAGATTACTATGAAGGTCTAAAATAGTAAAAGAGATGAGACTAATCTTTTATTTCTACTTACAACAGTGAATTGGTTGAGATATACTCATAGACAAAGTGAATGACATGTATGAGAACAACCTCAATAAAGGTAAAAAGGACAATAAATAGTAGTGATAGATGACAATGCATTGAATGTGCCAAGAAAAAGATAGTGGAAGCCATGGAGAAATCACTATCAAAACAAAGCCATTAAATAAAACTATGTTGGTGCAGCTTGAGAAGCACAGTAGAACAATGGAAAAAGAACACTACAGGATTCACATTACAATGACATCAGTGAACAATCATCTCTTAGCATGTATCTTCATTGACTTTGGTTGCTATAGAAAAATATAGTGATCATATTCAAATACAATTACATGGTTTGAAAAAGGATACATTACCATATGATATAGGCTGACAAAGATAAAATTTAATATGTATTCGGAAAAGGGTCTTATTAGTAAGACTCATCATTCATATGTTTACTCCAGTCTATATTTATACTGCATAGAATATCAAATTTGGTGATACTATTTGAATATGTGAACATATGTTATATGGTTTTGATCATTGGCTAAGAGAATTGTTGCCTAGTAGTTTTCTAACGGCATTGAATATAGTGTCTAAAAGATTTTGGGCTTGAAACACTTTCTAAAGGCATTAAAAGAATGGGTCACTTTATGTCACTAGAAAATGGGAATATATTATACTTAACTTTTTTTTATCATCCCATCGAAATTCATTTACAATATCTCGAGCTTTGGCTATGACACACGATAGTTAGGGTTCTTGCTTCTTGGATGAGGAAGAAATTTGGACATTCCATGATAGTTTGGTAAGGAAGTCAATGACTCATTGAATAGTGAATGAAAGGCATTGGTTTCAGTTACAATGGATGTTTATGTGTATCTTTTCATTATTCTCATTTTGTTTCAAGGTTTGAAAAGTAAAAGTTTGTTACCCTGTTTCCCATTGATTGTTATATTTTCAACTATGTAACTGGTAGCCTGTGTTTGATAAATATACAAACTGGTATGTATACTTATTGTATGATTAAGGGTTGTTTTTGTAAAAATCCTCGTTACTTTCGTGTCTAAATATTGTTAAGCATTTGGTTCAAAAACATTTTATTAACTCATTTCGAGCTTTTCATGTGTAGTGTCTATTGGGTCAAGGGTTTCATGATCCATAACTATTGTATTTTGTTAAAAATGTTTCTCTGCAACATTTGCTAGTATCCTCCCTACATGTGCCAAAATAGGAGCTTTGGAACAAGGTATGGACATCCGTCAAAGCATAATCAAAGGGGGTTTTTTGTCAGAAATTAGTTGCAAATGCTCCAATAACAAAAATCGCAAAATGGGGTAGCATACACACGACATGTGATTAATTCTCAAAATGGATTAATTCACAAAAAAAAACCAGTCTCAATATGATTGCAGATTAAAATTAGTTGCCCTTACCTTGCTTGTGCAGAGATCGCTACGGCGAGGGGGGGCAGGGAGGCAAGACGGTCGCCGCTTGCTTCGAATTGCTTCGATCAAAATGAAAATGCGTTGTGTTTTTTTTTTTAATAAAATGCCCGATGTCGTTGAAATTTCGACGAACACGGGCATATTTTAAAAAAAAAATCAAATTTTCACACAATGCTCCTTGTCTGTCAAAAACCTCTGTCGGAATTTGACCCCAAATGTATTAGTGCCAATTTCCACATTTTATTCTTCTCTATCGAGTTCAACTCTTCTTACATTTCCTTAATCCAATTTTCATCCTTGCTAGCTTCTCTATAGGTCTTTGGTTCCATCTAAGATAAGAAACAATAGTTTGCTTGATCACTGAACTCCTTTACTCTTGTCTCCAATAATCTATTCCTTTGAATTATTTTTCTTCACATACTTTGTTGGTGTTTTAGGAGTTTTCCTAGGTCCCTTTTATTTTTCACTTGTTTGTTCTTTCTCTTTAAGAGCGGCCTTCTCTTTTGTAACCATTGGGAAAACTTCTACCTCACTCTCAAATGTAGGCACAACCTCAATCTAATTCCATTTTTCACCAACTCTGACATTTACACTCTCCACAAATTTTTTTGGCCTCTTATTGTAACACAAGTATGCATTATTCCTTGTATAATATCCCATGAATATGTTTTCATTTAGTCTTGTATAAAACATTCCTAAATTTTCCTCATCTCTCCTCATGTAGCACTTGCTTCCAAAGATTTTGAAATACTTGATTGTAAGAGGTCTTCCATTCCATAACTCAGAAGGTGTCTTTGTGTGATTTTCACTTATTTGAACCCTATTAAAAGTGTAAATAACAGTATGGACAACCTCTTTCCAATACACATTTAAAGACAAGTTAGTATCCTTCATCATAGTTTTATCCATTTCAACAACATTCATATTCTTTCTTTCAACAACTTCATTATGTTGAGGGGTCCTAGGAGAAAAAAATCTCTTCTAATACCGTACTGTTTATAGAATCTATAAAATTCATTTTAAGTAAACTCTTCTCCTCTATCAAATAACAAACACTTGATCTTAGCATCAACTTGAATCGTAAGTAAACATAGACTTCAATATTTTAAACCTTTCTGAAGCTTAATTTTTTTCTCTTAAGAAAGTAACCCATGTCATTCTAGAATAGTCATAAATAAGCCACATAAAATATCTGTCACCATGTAGTCCTCTTGTCCTTGTATGTCTACGTAGGTTTGTATGCACTAGCTCCATGATTTTGAAGTAGAATACTCCTTGTTCTTGAATCTCCTCTTTGTTTGCCTTCCTAATTGACATTTGTTGTACATAGTATCAATAAATTTGATAATAATTGGTAAATATCTTAAAATATGAGTAGAAATTTCCATTAGTCCTTATACATTTTGCAAGTAATCCTCTTGGACCCATGAAATATGATTTATAGATCTTACTACACATTTGACTTACAATCAAATGATTATGTCTCAAATCCTTAATTTGTATGATAAACATCATCGGTCTTATGCTTACCAATCCGAATTATGCTATCATTGATGTTAAACTTGTTGGTAAAGATATGGTTTGGTCCGGATATAGTATTGTATGTTGTCATTGATGTCAAACTTGTTGGTCTAAATGTGGTTTGGTTTAGATATAGTCTTGTGTTATGAAAAACTGGTGTTGGTTACAGTTAGTGACAAGTGAGCTATTATTATGGTTTCATGCAAGTGTATGAAGGTTTCTCTATTTTGTACTATTGACTAAGAGTTTTAGAAATTTGTATTGCTATTGAGTTTGATCAGTTCCTTAGATGAGGTTTGTTTTGGAAGATGATCATAGATGTATGATATCAATATGTATTTCTTGGTGTTTCTATTGAGTTTAATTAGTATCTTAGTTGAGTTTGCATGCTATCATTGATATTCTAGTGGTTATATAATGTTGGTGATAGATGTTTAATGGTAAATTTGGTTTGGTATTATATATTAATATGTTATCACATTGTCTAGTGAAGATGTTGTGGTTACATGAGGAAGTTTCCAAAAGATGAGTGTAGAAGAACTTTCAATATGCAAGAAAGAGTATTTAAGGTCCCATTGGAAGAATTTTATATTGTGAAAATTATGGTGTGTGTCCACTTGGATATAATGTTAATATTCTATGAGTGATGTACTATCAAGTTTGTAGGTCCTCTAGTTTCTCAGATGATAAGATTAGTAGTTGGTATTCTCTAATAGTGAGAGTGTTTGTTAGACTAGTCTGAAATTTACTTAATGGATTCCAAATGTGTGAATTGAAGTGTTGCAACTTGGAGGACATACTTATTTGGTTTGTGAAATGGTCCATTTTCAATATCTGGTGTTTTTTTTTTATGCATGCGGTTTATGCTATTTTCTGCTTGGTATGGTCAGTTGTGTTGGGTCTTAGTATGTCCAGATGGATTATCTTGTCTAGATTTTTTTTTTTGGTCTAGATATGCATTGGAGGTTTATTTGGAGTATTATTTTTGGTCTCACCAAGGTGTGTGGAGATCTGAATTAGGTTGCATTTTAAGATTCTTTTAGGCTGATGGGGGAATTATATTATCTCATTCTCTCTTGTTCACCCAAACTCCTACCCAACCCCTCAACCACCAAAAAAAATACAGATCTTCTCTTTCCAACAAATTATGATTCGATTATATAAATCATATTAAGTAGGGTTTTCCACTACATCATATGATCATATAAGTAATATGGTAAGAAGGATAAACATAATATGAATTGATCTCTTTGGTGTTGGCCTTCCACCACCTTATGATTGGCTAGGAGATCGATTACCCCTACTATTCTATGGGTTGTGGTGGGTCAACACAAGCTAGTGATTATAGTTGCATTTGCCCCAAAAGTTGAAACACTGCTACCACCTACTATTTTAAGGCTTTCCCTATCTTCATGAAGAAAATTTAAGCAAGGTCTTAATATATTTAATCCTTGAAAGGGATTGAGACCTAGAACCAGTAGCAGCCCTACTATTTTAAGGGGAACCAGTTGACTAAACAGTTGATTATGTAGATTGGTTACTGAATTTTATTGTTCATCTACACATTTCATTTCAAACCGGCTTTGGAAGATGTGTTAGAGTATGTAGATCATTATAATAAACTTAGAGGGATGTTTGGTTTTGTTTTTGAGTCCCCTCTTTCTCCTAGAGTAGACCATATTGGATATTATTGGTCTAGAGGATTTAATTTATTTAATCTCGTATACTTTATTTTGGGCCAACCTTGTTGAGAGTTTTGATGAATATCTTTTTATATAAGGATGATTAAATGTGTGATGATATGCACAGATGTATGGTATTTTTTAAAATGATGTAAAGTTGATGTGAATGATATGAAAATAGATATGATTGAAAAGGTGTGTGATAGTTAGTTGAGAAGATCCTTGATCATGTTTAGTAACTAAGTTTAAGGGCAGATGTATTTGCCATGTTATTGAACACTTGACACAATGATTCAAGGTCAATTTCATGATCAAGAGATTATATTCACCATTACTATAGAAAGATAGTGTGTCTCTCTTGGAAGGTCTTTGTATCTTACCTTGAAGCAATGGGTTTTAATTGTGAAAGTCCTTTGTATATTTCCCTAAGCTTTTACACCTTAGCTTGTAAGTCTAGAGAAGTGATCTACTTGTCCTATGTCCTAATTATCATAATAATTCATATCTATGTTTTGAGTGTGATTCTCATTGTAGTTCTTCCATTCTTGGGTTTTCCATGTAAATTTGGTCTTCATGAGTTGATTATGTTATGCGATTTCATGATTTCATTAAAGTAATAAGCTAGTACTGGTTTGAAGTATAATAGATAAGAAATAAAGTTATGTTAGAGATCTAGATTGTTTCACCCCCCCTTGTTAGTCATACTATGTTCTCAACATTTGGTATCAAAGCTTAGTCCCTTCTTGAGAATCTTAATTGCTTGAGGGAGATCTAGAAAGGTACATTAATTGAATTTCAAAGAACCAAGGTTTAAAGGTACAAAATATTCTTGTTGGAAAGAGAGAAAAGAATTTAACTTGGAGTCTCCATCGAAGGGAATATGGGAAATATCAAGACCATTCATACTACTCCATGGAATAGTCCTATATAGACTTCAGATGAGATAAAAGACTTGAGAATAATACAATGGCTAGGGTTTCTATTTCTAGTTGCTCAAGTGATGAAGTGTTTGGCAGGGTTGTTGAATTGAATACTGCTAAGAAATTTGGGACAAGTTGAGAAGTGTATACGAAGGTGATCTAAAGTAAAAATAAGCTATATTAACAAATTTGAAGAACACATTTATGAACTACATGATGTCTAATGATGATCTCATCGAAGCCTATGTACATAGGGTAAATGAGGTTGTAAATGCTATCAAAGATGTTAGTAGAAAAATAGAAGAAAGTGATGCTGTGAGAAAAGTTTTGCTGACACTACCTAAAACCTACAAGCCCAAGAGGTTTTCTATTAAGGAGAGACATGATCTAGATAAGTACATACTAGACCAACTCCTTTGTTCACTATCTTCTTTAAAGATTGTTGAGATGGATGATATCAAAAAGGAAAGGAGAGAAGTGGCATTCAATGTTTCAAAGAAGCCCAAAGGTAAATTAGAATCAAGAGAAGAGATGGATGAGCTTGAAGAAAACTATGTAAGAAGACTAAAAAGAGGAACTGGGAAGTAAATGTTAGACAGTCCGATACCGAGAGTAAATTAAGAGGGGGGGAGGATGAATCAGTTTACTATCAAAAATTAGAACTATTGCATATTAAAACCTTTGAACTAGAGCACAAAGAAACCGATACAACATGAAAGCACAGTACACACAACACCAATATTTTGACGTGGAAAACCTGATAAAGGGAAAAACTACAGTGGGAAACCCTGCCCACAATCAGATAATACTTCTACAGCAGTATGTGAAATAATTACAATGGGGATTGCAATTGCAATCAGGACAACCACCTAGAGCTCACTGCCCATCAGAAAGGGAAGTCTCATTGACTTACATAAAGATCAGACTACAATCAAGAAAGAATAAAATGTGAAAGTAACATCTACTAATGCTTAATACAGTTCCAGTTAAGCACAGATTGCCCTGCAATACAAAAACTTCCTTAAACCTTCATTGAATTATATAACCTTGTTCACACATAAACCACTTTCTGATAATGTAGACATAACCATCCCATAACCATCCATATATACCAATTACATGAATAAGTCACCTATAAATACAGATCATCAACCTTATTGACAAGGTCAGCTAAACCCTAAACCCATAAACCCATAATTACAAAAATTACATCACACAAAACCACCAAACTAATGTTATGATTTACATTACATAAAATGGACCTAGTTCAAATATCCAAACAATTATATATGCCAAAAATTCTGCCAAGACCAAAATCCAACACGCTTCACCAACCGGTAGAAACCCTCAGTGAAATAATAGAAAGTCGAACTAGATCCAAATAGGACCATCATAATAGCATGCCAACCAATGCAAAGTCACCAAATAGTTAAGACATAATCAAGAAGAACCTTCAACATGATAGAAACTATTCCCATAAGCCTGACCAAAATTGTCTGACCAAAAAATCAAATGTTGCTTTCCAGTAAAACTAATCAGTACCAGGAAATATGAACTAAGAATAAAAGTGATAGAAACTAGAGAACCAAATCATGAACTAAAAAAATATATCAAGAATATAACCATCCAGAGTAAGCATCCAAAACTGATTCCAGAGATCTGATCATACTAGATCACAATCATAGCCAAAACCAAGATGACCACCAAGAATAACCGAGATAGCCTACAACTAGGATATAGTGTTGACATCAATGAAACCACTAAAATAAATCAATAATATTGCTAGTAATATCCCCCTTTGGCATTGATGGCAACACTGAATGTGAAAAATATCCAAGTGCCAAGGAATGCCAACAATCACCAAGACTGATCTGAAATATATACCTCCCCCTTTGATTAACTTTAAAAGATTGACTATTTTTCACATGAACACCTTCTCCCCCTTTAACTTCAATGACAAAGGACGGATACCAAACCAAAAATACTAAACCAAATAGCTGACTACTCCCCCTAAGTAGTAGCATCATCTCATCAACCCAGATCAGAAAAATATGTCTGATAAGCTCACCAGATTAATTCATTCCTGCATCTCTAAGTCTCTTATGGAGGTTTGGTAACCCCCAAAAAATATCTGAGATATTCAAAAGTATATTTAGACAATGGTTTTGTTAGAATATCTACAATTTGTTCCTTAGTAGGCACATAAAGAAATCCAACTTTCTTTGCTTAAACCTTTTCCTTCAAGAAATTATACCTTATAGAAATGTGTTTTAATTTGGAATGAAATACTGGATTCTTTGACATATCAATAGCAGCAGTATTATCATAGTGAATGATAATAGGATAAATATAAGTTACCCTTATATCCTTCCACATCTATTTCATCCATAAAATCTGAGTACAGATGGTAGTAGCAACTACATATTCTACTTCAGTAGTAGACAATGAAGTGCACAATTGTTTCTTGCTAAGTCATGAAATCAACTTCTTCCCAAGAAAGAATGAACCTCCAGTAGTTCTCTTATGATCATCCACATCTCCTGCCCAATCAGAATCTATATAGGCACATAATCCGAAGTCATCATTCTTTGGATACCATAACCCAAATTCTATTGTACCTACCAAATATCTGAATATCCTCTTGACAACAATATCATTAGTTTCTCTAGGATTTGACTAAAATATAGAGGCAATACAAACAACATTCATTATATTAGGTCTAGTCTGAGTTAAGTACAACAAACCACCAATCATTGATTTCTTACTTGGATTTACTTTAGGAGATTCATCATCCTTTGACAATTTACAACAATTTATCATAGGAGTACCGACAGGTTTAGAATTCCCAAGTCCAAATTTATTAAGTAACTCCTTCACATACTTAGTTTGACAAATGAAAATACATTTATCGGTCTGAGTAATCTGCAAACCTAAGAAAAATTTCATCTCACCAATCATAGACATTTCAAATTCATTCTTCATATCATCAACAAATTTCATGCATAGACCTTCTTCTCCTCCAAAAATCATATCATCCACAAAGACTTCAATAATCTATATTTCATCATGCTCAATTTTGTAATATAAGTTACTATCAACATTACCTTTGCTAAAACCTAGCTTTGAAAGATATCTGTCTAATCTAGCATACCATGCTCTAGGGGCTTGTTTTGGTCCATATAAAGCTTTCTTCAGTCTGCAAACCATGTCTTTTTCTTCTGATAAAGAAAATCCATTAGGTTGCTCAATGTAAACTTCCTCTTCATGGTCTCCATTCAAAAATGCACATTTGACATCCATCTGATATAATTTATAGTTCTTATGTGCAACATAAGCATGGAAAAGTCTTACCACTTCAATTCTAGAAACCGAGGCATAAGTCTCTCCATAATCAACTCCTTCCTCTTGTGAATAACCGTTGCAAAATAATCTAGCCTTGTTCCTCACAACTTGACCTTCCTCATTCAATTTATTCTTGAAAACCCATTTAGTTCCAATAATATTCTTGTCTTTAGGTCTAGGAACTATTTCCCATGTCTTATTCTTTTCTATTTGATCTAATTTTTCTTCGATTGCTTTTATCTCATTTTCATCCTTGCTTGCTTCAATAAATGATTCCAGTTCAATTGAAGAAATTAAACATACCTCTTCAATAGCTAATCTTCTTCTAGTCATTACACCTTTCCTTTTATCTCCAATAATTTGATCTTCAAAATGATTTAGTTTCACATACTTGAGAGTCTTTGAATTTTCTTGATTTTATGACTCTTTCTATTGTTCATCAGTCACTGTTGAATTTTCTGATGTTACTAGTGTGACTGGTTCATTGTACCGGTTCAGGTATGATAAATTGAACTTTTGGTCCATAGTCATATGATCTGATTTGATTATTGCCATGCTCATCCACCTTGATATTTTTCCTTTCAATTATCCTATTCAATCTTTTTTTATAAAATCTATATGATTTTCTCTTAGTAGAATATCCCAAAAATATTCCTTCATCACTTCTAGGATCAAACTTTCCTAATGCATCATCTCTTCTAATGTAACATTTACTTCCAAAGTTTTTGAAATATCTAACAATAGGAGTATGACCAAACCATAATTCATAAGAAGTCTTAGTGGTATCTGTAGACACCTAAAAATGTCCAGTCTAATTAAATAAATATTTTATTTATTTAATTACTTTAGCCTAATTCATCTATTAATTAAATAAATCTTTATTTATTTAATTAATTCATTTATCCTCTTCTAGCCTTATTTCTCATTTAAATAAATACATTTATTTATTTAAATTATCATTTTCCTAAATTAAATAAATATCTTATTTATTTAATTGATCCCACTTCTTCTATTAATTAAATAAATCGTTATTTATTTAATTAAGTCATTAGCCTTTTCTACCTATGACACATGTCATTCATCTCTTAATTCATACACTACCTACCTCTCTCATTATTTTATTATTTTTTTTACCTACCCTCTAATCATAGCCGACCTCCTTTTACACCTCTCAATCTTGTCCCTCCATTTCATATAGTGTCTTCTATATAAGGAGATGCTTCCCTCATTATCAAACCCTAATGAGCCAACTACTTGATCATTTGACTACACTACGATCCTACTTGCAACCACATTCCATTCTTTGTTCAGCTCTTGTGCACATGAAATCTGAGAGCAAATATATCAAGCAAGATCAATGGAGATAGGAAGAATGGAGATCAAAACCCTATTGGACATGTGATGGTATAATCTTTGTGATTTCATGTGATTTGCATTGTCTTAAGTAATCTTCATATGTTATGGTGGATCTTTGTTGATTGTTAGGCTAGGGTTTTATGGTTGAATTCATTTAGCCTTTCAATATTGTTATTATTGTTATCCATTTTCACCATATACATTTTGGCACGCCCGGTGGGACTCTTGTCCCTTTTGCATTTAACCTTTTGTTGTAGATTTTGTGTTTGAAGTTGCAAATCTGGCATTTCCGACAACATTTTTCGACATTTTCACGTCTGCATACTTTCGGATAGCGTTTTTGGTTTTCTGGCGCGTCTGCGACATCGGGAATCGCATTCGTGTTTTCGACAAAATTTTATTTTGCAGGTTTTCGAAAGGCGCGTCTATGTTACGGAAATGCATCTGTGTGATTTTTATCCGCGTCTGTGTCTGGGAAGCGTGTCTGTGGTTTTTATCCGTGTCTGTGTCTCACAGAACCGCGTTTGTGTCGCAGAGTCACGTCTGTGTCAAGGGTAATTGGGTCTGTGTATCACTTGTTTCAAAATTTTAAAGTTTTATTGATTTAGTTTTTGGATTTTGCATTTAAGGTTTCAGATCTGGTTTATTTTTTGGACTAACATTTTCAGATCTAGCTAACAAAACTGGTGCAGCTTGTCTTGGAAGCAAAATCATTTGGTTGAAGGCCTCTATTTTCACAAAGTCTTTTGGGTTTTAAAATTTACCTAACTTGTGTGCTTGCAAGAAGGGGTGATCATTTGAAACAACCCAAACTACTAACAAATCTTTGGTTCAGGTCCTTGGCAAAGGTTTTTTTGGATTTTTATTGTGTGCCTTGTTTTCATAGACTAGCAAACACTTCCATTGGTGCACTAAAATTGAATCATTATCTTTTGTGTCTTGAGCAATAGGATCTTTTTGTTTAATCTTTAGAGGGTCTGTCTTCCCATGTGGTCATTAGGACTACTAGTGAGAAGAGAATGACCCAAGTGGTAGCAAGGAAAACCCACCTCTTCTGAACCAACATAAACAACTGTATTCATGGTGAAAACTATGGATAACGTGTGCTGATTAGTTCATACTAACACTATGTCTCCCCATAAACCCATTTGATCAAATTTATTTGATCATTTGTAGGGCGTAACCCCTACCAGCTGGGAGCCTTCTGTATTTACAGAGCTGAAAGTGCCGCATGTATGGCCACACGAGCGGATGCCCTTACTAGCACCATTTTGTTTTAGAGGCCCAAATCTTTCTAGTTGTTGGGGTAGGAGGTCAGACCTCTGGTAGTGGCCCACACACATACGGTTCTTAGTAGCGATACAAAGTTCGCCATGGGGAGTTTTCATGGGGACCGATGCTTGGCTGACCCGAGAAGTGAGTGCCGAGGGTGGATCCAGTGAGGTCAAGCATCTAAGTATTCACTCTGAATAGCGTAGCCTCGGGGGTAAAACCCCATGTGGGATCAACAACTATTGTCTTGGCCAGTCATAAGAATTGTGCTTGACTTATGTTAAACATTCAAAACATTCAAGACCAAACAACAAAACATTGTGTCTTTTGTGTCTTCAAGTGTATGCAAAACATTTTAACATCAAACAACACACTTTTCTTGGAGTCATTTTGAGTCTAGACACTTGCAAACATTGGGTCTTCATCAACACTGTGTCCTCTTGTCACGAAAAATAGTCAAACAGTCAGATTGGGTCACAACAAAACAACTTCACAGATTGGAAAAATTGCACAAAATTTGCAGAAACGCGTCTGTGTCGGGCATAACAGCGTCTGTGAAGGACAAAATTGCATCTGTATTCCAACAGTCAACATTGCATTTGGCAAACAAAAATCTCAGAAGCACGTCTATGTTAAACAGAGCAGCACCTATGTCGGGAAATCACATCTGTGAAGTATACAGGCACGTCTATGTCTAGAATTGAAAAACTGTTACAGTCCAGCAAACAAACAGTCAATTTTGGATTTCTTGAGCTTCCTAGGTCATTTCTCCAGGATTTCATTTAGCATTCAACCTGTCTTTGGGTCTCACAAAGTCTATCATTGCTTTACATCTCACTTTACATTCACATTTGTCTAAACTTGAGTCAAAAGGTCACTTGCTTGTCCTCATCATACTTTGTCAACACACTGCATACAACAACACTTTTCTAAGTGGTCCCTCATCAAGGTTTCTTACCTTTGGGTCTCATTTGGTTTTACTTAGAGTCAAGGTCAACTTACCTCATCAAGAGAAACTATCCTCTCTTTGGAAGTCACACCTACTCTACTACATACATACTTGGTCTTACACTTTGGACATTGCAAGTACACTTCAAACTCATTTACATTCCATTCAAGTCTTGATCTTCCATACTCTTTCCATTTTTCATCTAGTCTCTCACATCTTGGTCAATACCTAGTTCATGGTTGAAACCCGTCTTCAAAAATCTAGGAGAGAAACTAAAGAGGCTCAAGATTCCGCAAACATGAGTTCTTATGAGTATGACAATGATATCTTTTTCAATTCTGATCATACTACATTACATGACATGGATGTCTATAGAAACATTCCAAATGTTGAGAACATGGACACTATAAACAACAATGCTACACAAAATGACAATGTGGACAACTTTTCAGTACATTCAGCAGATGTGGAAGAATCCATTATGAATCCCCATTTTAGTCGATTGGTTGAGGAAATAATGAGGAGGGATAGACAATACTTCTTACAAATGATGGCACAAAGTGGAGCCAAGATACCTCATGATTTTGACATGTCTCAAATAATGGAAAATCAACCATTGCAACAACCTCACCCCAATATGGATCAAAGGAGACCTAATAGTGGAGGAAATAGAGGACCACACATGGTACCTGAATCACCATCAGCTTTGCTTCAAAAACCAGAGGTCCCACATACACATGGTCAAACATATGATACTTACCTTCGTAGACCATTATGGAAGTCTTATGTAGACAAATATGCTCAATCACATACTAATGCTAAGGATCAACCACCAAAACAATTGGATGTTCAAAGGCATGCTCAAAATTTGGACACAATGAAACCTCATGTCAAATTTGGGGGCAACACAATGGAACATGACATGCCTGTAGAATATGGTATACATGCACACAATAGATATGGGGTTCCTCAACATGAATCTATACCAAGTGGTCCATATACATAGCATCATTACAGACCTCCTCCATATGAACATGTGTATGATCAATATCATCCATATATGCAACATGCTCCTCCTCCAATTGGTGCCTCAAGCATGGGGTATGGTCCAAGAAGTCGATCTCCACCTAAGAGCAATTTGGAACAACAAATCAGGGACTTACAAAAGAAAATGGAGGACATAAATACACTGAAGCCAACATACACAATGAGAGACATATGTCCTTATCCATTTGACAAGAGCATTCCAATGCCTCCTTTTCCTACACACTTTGTGACGCTTAAATTTGATAAGTATAGAGGAAAAGGGGATCCTAAGGCACACATAAGACAATTTTTCACAGCTTGCATTGAGGTAGCAGCAAAAGAGACATATTTGATGAGATTATTCCCACAAAGCTTAGGCGATCAAGCTATGGAATGGTTCTCCCAACTTCCACCTGGAATTAAGTCATGGGGTGACTTAGTAGAGGCATTTATTCAACATTTCTCCTACAATATAGAGACAGACATATTAGTCACTACTTTGTGCAATACTAAGCAAAAAGAGGGAGAATCTTTTGCATCATTTTTACAAAGATGGAGAAATCTAGCCAGCAGATTCTCTTGTGAAATTCCACAAAAACAAATGGTAGAAATGTTCACCCAAAATGTCAACAAAGACATTGGTTATGACTTAAGAAAAGCTTGTTTGTCCACCTTCAAGGACATCATTGAAAAGGGCTTAGCGATAGAAAAGGTCCTAATTGAACAAGGAGTCATTAAGATATTCAAGGAAAACAAAGATGACTTTAAACGAAAAGACAAGCCAAGATTTTGGAATAAAAACAAGAACACAGTCAATGATGGTGTTGTTGATGCCAACACAGTGCGACCCAAAGTCATCTTTTCAGGATCAAGTTCTACAAACAATCAAGTGAATACTCAAACAACTTCCAGATCACGAAGGAAGTACACTCCATTGGGAGAACAACTTGAATCAGATTTTAAGAAGCTTGTGGCAAACAAGGTGATCACTATTCTAGATTTTCCTCCATATGAACCAAAGGTTAAACCAAATTGGTGGAATGATGATGATTATTGTGAATTTCATAAGAGCAAGGGTCATAAGATAGGAAATTGTCATCGACTGAAGAACATCATACAAGATCTCATTGATAGAGGTGACATTGAGATTGAGGGACATTCGTCTAATCAAGAACATGAGATGTTTAAGGAACCATTCCCAAAACATGACAAAGGAAAAGCTAAAGCCACAGATGACCAAACCAACCATACCAGAGCATCCTATAACTATGATTCAACTATCAATTACGTCTCTACTATTATCATCAAGGACAAAGTGTCTGAGAATTCTACCCAGAGACCCAAGATCATTCTAAAAGGCATTGGATCTTCTTCCGAACCTACCTCTGAATGTCATGTTACAACCCGCCGAGGTAAATTCACTTTGCAAGGTGCTCCAGCTAAAAAAATTGCTTCCTCATCAACCAAACCTGAATATGACCTTGTAGAAAAGTTAAGGAAGACACCCACACTCATCTCCATTCTTGAGCTCCTACGAATATCCCCCACGCATAAATCCATTCTTGACAAAATCTTGAGAGAAACTGTCATTCCTACTGATCTGAACATGGACTAGTTTCAAGCCATGGTGGGATACCTTTCCATTCCACACTCCCTTACATTCATAGAAGCCGATGATGCCTCCGTAAGTCAGCCACATAATGCACCTTTACACATTGAAGCCTTCATACACAAACATCGAATAAAACGAGTCCTGATAGATGGAGGAGCAGGTCTAAACATTTGCACATTAAGCACTATCACACAATTGGGATATTCTAATAAAGCTGTGAATTCTACAAACAAGATCACCATTAAGGCATATGATGATGAAGAGCATTCATCCAAGGGTACAGTCATCTTACCTCTCAGAGTTGGGCCAGTTACAAAGGATGTGGTCTGTCAAGTCTTGGATTTAAATCTCACTTTTAACATATTGTTAGGACGTCCTTGGATCCATGAAATGAGGGTAGTCCCATCCACATATCACCAATGCATTAAGTTTCCTCATAATGGAGTGGAAGTAATAGTTAATAGTGATCCTAATCCATTCATATATTGCAATAACCTGAAATCAAAGACTAAGACCATCATTCCTAGTAATCGGGAAGCTGTTCCTTCATCGGCATACATTGATCCTGAGTCATTAAAACCTTCGACATCCAAACAAGGTGAGCTTAAAGGCAAGTTTCAGGACAAAGGCATGGGGGAATATACTTTCAATCAGACCATGTACTTAAGACAAGTCATGAGTTCCCCAAAAGAATATGGAAGACCACATCCTAACAAGCAAATCTCCATCATGACACTCAAATGGGACCCCACTACCTTTCAAAGATGGGGTGAACTAGAAGAGGAAGATTTATACCAAATGCTTTTCAGAGACAATGAAGAGGAAACACAAGACCACAACAATCTTCCATGTGAGAAATATGGCAAAGGCTTCAAAATTCTACAAAAATTCAGGTATGATGGAAAAAGCCCTCTGGGGTTACGAAAGGAAGGCATCATTGAACCTTTACAACCTGAATTGACTTTCAAGAAGGAACGCTCGAAAGGACTTGGTTTCTTAACTTCCAAGGTCCACACCCAAAGGACAGAAGAAGCCTTACAAATCAAAGCTGTCAAAATTCAATAAGAGAATCGCTATTCCACAGATTCCAACGAATGGGAATGGGGTTCCGACAAGTCTTCCAGTGACTACGAGCTCACCGAGACATTCAGAGAGCCAGGTGAACCCATAGAAGAGGAGGAGCTTTATAAAAAATTCAGAGTTGGTCAAGAAACAACCTATGAGGAGTCTACACAGTCCTTGTCTCAAGGTTCTAGGTTGAAATCACATAGGATGAGAACACCTGTTCTAGAATGTGCTACTAGTGACGATAATTTGGATTCGCTCGTGATCGAGACTGATGAGGAGAGTACCATCGATGACCTCGATAATTACCTTGACATACTTGAATATAACCACATCTTCACTCTTAGCCCCACTAACTTCGAGGACATTAACTACCTTCCCCTTGTTCACCACCAACTCATTGACTGGGATCATGAAGGACCTGCACAGTTGGATACATTCCAAAATGATGAAGCTTTTATTGACTATCTAGGCATACGAGATGATCTTCCCCCTGGAGACCATAAAGCAGGATACACCATAGAACTCAATAGCATGGCATATTTTGGTGAGGGTGTCAGACCTTCCAGTCGCAAAAATGTGAAAATAAGAACAAATCAAGGGTCTTATGGTGAAAACCACATTGTGGCGCTATCTGACCCCAAAAAAGTAAAAAGAAAGGACATATCTGAGGGTGAAAACCTCTCTGAGGCACTTGAAGATGGAAGGCTCGACATTCTCCCAGCATCATATGAGGAAAAATCATCCATGTTGGTAGAGGAGACTATCAAAACAAACATCGGTATAGAAGAGGTTCCACACAACATATTCCTAGCTCAATCACTGACAGAGTCTGAAAGGTCAAAATTCATAAGTTTCTTCAAAAAGTGACAAATCAACTTTGCATGGTCATACACTGATATGCCTAGATTGGATCTGGATTTGGTAATACATCATCTGACAGTCAAACCGGGGGCAAAACCAGTAAAACAGAAATTAAGAAAAATGCATCCACAAGTGGCATTACTAGTCAAAGTAGAACTTGAGAAATTACTTGATGTCGGATTCATACGCCCAATTGATTATCCTGAATGGATCTCCAACTTGGTACCTGTCAGTAAACCAGATCACAGCATCAGAATTTACACAGATTTCAGAGACATCAACAAAGCTTGTCCAAAGGATGACTTCCCATTACCAAACATTGACTTGATTGTTGATCTCACAGCAGGTCATGAAATGCTATCATTAATGGATGGATTCTCTGGTTATAATCAGATAAGGATCGCACCCGAGGATCAACACAAAACATCATTTACTTGTCTATGGGGAACTTTCTGCTGGAATGTCATGCCTTTTGGGCTAAAGAATGCAGGTGCTACATATCAAAGAGCCATGACTACTATCTTTCATGATCTCATGCATGTAACTGTGGAAGATTATGTTGATGACCTCTTGGTCAAATCAATAGACAGAAATACACATTTGGACATACTTTCAGTTGCCTTTGATCAGTTGAAAAAATACAAAGTAAGATTAAACCCTAAGAAATGTGTCTTTGGAGTAACCTCTGGGAAGCTCCTAGGATTCATTGTATCCAAAAGAGGAATTGAAGCGGATCCAGCAAAAGTCAAAGCTATCTTGGAAATGCAACCACTAAGAAATATCAGTCAACTTCGATCCTTGCAAGGTAGACTCCAGTCCATTCAAAGATTCATAGCACAACTGGCAGATAAGTGTAATCCTTTTCAGCACCTGCTACATAAAAACATCAAATTTAAATGGGATGACAACTGTCAATAGGCTTTCCATACGCTCAAAGATTATCTTCTAAATCCGCTAGTTCTGATGCCACCAGTTCCAGATCAACCACTGTTATTATACATTTCAGCTACTCCAACAGCATTGGGGGCACTCTTAGCGCAACAAATTGTTGAAGGCAAGGAAAAAGCAGTATATTATATCAGTCGCACATTGGTGGGATATGAGCTAAACTACACACCAATTGAGCACGCATGCCTCGCTGTGGTCTTTGCTTCACAGAAATTATGACATTACATGCTTACTCATAAGACAAAGTTAGTTGCAAGGATAGATCCATTGAAATACCTTCTCAATAAGGCAACACTTATTGGGCGACTGGCCAAATGGGTAATGATACTGAGTGAATTCAACATCAAGTATGTGGACAGAAAAGAAATAAAAGGACAAGCCATCATAGATCAATTAGCAGATGCTCCCATGATAGATGATGTTCCTCTAAGTTCAGAATTTCCAGATGAATCCATTTTGACAATGTCACATGCAAAGCCATGGCAACTATACTTTGACAGCTCATATACACAGCATGGGGCAAGAGCTGGCATCCTCTTTATAACTCCTCAAGGGGATTCTATACCAAAATCATATTGCTTATCATTTCCTTGCACTAACAATATAGCGGAATATGAGGCATTAACAACAGGATTATGAATTGCAGTTCAATGGAAGATCCAGGAACTTCGTGGTTTTGGGGACTCCCAACTTGTTATCCGTCAAGCAACTGATGATTACCAAACAAAAGATGAGAAGCTAATGCCTTATAAACAAATGGTGGATGGTCTAAAACAAAATTTCACAAAGATAGACTTTGAGCAGATACCAAGAGAGCAGAATCGCGCTGCAGATGCCATGGCTACAATTGCTTCACTGATCGATCTACCTCCAAATGAGACCCGCTATGAGTTCTTGGTGGATAATCTTTTGGTCCCTTCATATGAGATCATGCGTACTGAGACGCTATCCATTGTCGGTCCTGAATCCCAGTTATATGGTTCCATTTTCACATACCTATGTGACAATACTTTACCTCCTGATCTATCAAATAACCAACGTCGCACTTTCATTCGCCAATCCTCTCGATATGTCATTTTAGCTGATATCCTATACCGACGAGGTCTAGATGGCACTTTTCTTAAATGTTTAGAAAGCGATGAAGCTCAGATTGCGTTATGGGAAGTGCATGAAGGGATATGTGGTCCACATGCTAGTGGTCCTACCTTGGCCAAGAAACTCATCAGGACTGGATATTACTGGCCCAATATGGAGAAAGACTCATATCAGTTTGTCAAGAAATGTAAGCAATGTCAAATTCATGGAGATCTCATACATGCACCAGCACAAGAACTTCAACCGCTTGCATCTCCTTGGCCCTTTTGCCAATGGGGACTCGATCTCATAGGAAAGATTCACCCTCCTTCTTCCAATGGTCATAAATTCATTATCACTGCCATAGAGTATTTTACAAAATGGATTGAATTCGTGCCTCTCACACAAGTTACTAGAAAATAGATTGCTACATTCATCCTCAACTATATCATTTGCCGATACAGTATTCCTATTTCCATTATCACTAATAACGGGCGTCCCTTCAAAAATCAGGATGATCACGAACTCTGTGACCACTTCCATATCTCCCATCATTTCTCCACACCACATTACCCTCAAGGTAATGGCCACGCTGAGGTGTCTGATAAAACAATCCTTAAAATCCTAAAGAAGACAGTCGACAAAGCTGGTCGTAATTGGCATATTCAACTTAATCCTGCACTTTGGGCCTACCGCACAAGTGTCCATACACCCACAGGAGCTACACCCTATTCACTAGTCTATGGTTCTGAAGCCATCTTGCTTATTGAGGTCGAGCTACCCTCTTTATGGGTCTCTTTACAAAACATCATCAGTGATGAAAACTACAGGGTCTCTCGCTTACAAGAGCTGGAACTACTGGATGAATGAAGACAAATTGCTTTTAGTCATCTCAAAGCTTACCAACAACGAATGAGTCGTAGCTACAATCACAAGGTCAAGCCTCACACATTCGAGGTAGGTGACTTAGTTCTCAAAGAAAATCCTAAAAATCAACAAGACAGAGAGAAGAAGGGCAAGTTCGAACCAAACTGGCTTGGTCCTTACATTATTACAGCAGCATATGGATCTGGTGCATATCAACTCTCAACTACAGAAGGTGAACCTTTGGAAGATCCTATCAGCAACATGCACCTTCGCAGGTTCTACACATATCTCTTCAGAGTATCCTAATTCAAAAATACAAAAAAAAAAAAAAAAATTCAAAAATACAAAAAAAATTATAAAACAAAAAAATCGTTACTTGGTGAAAACCTGGCAAACAGGCACCTTGTGACACAAAAAAATTGAAAAATCAAAAAAAGTAAAGAGAAATAATTTCGTCCAACGATGAAAACCACTTCGGTGGTGCCCTGGGCAAGTACCATGGTGAAAACTGGGTCACCAGCGCCATGCGTAGAGACATTGCTCCTCCCTCCTTGAGGATTCTCTTTCATCCTTTCACTTTGCACACACTCACAACCTATTCATTCATAATAAACTTACCCATTCCCATCATGGCTTGTTATTGATCTACCCAAGATTGGTTAGCCATTCATAATAAACATTCCTTTTCACCCCCCTTTCCATCCATAATAAATCAGATCCTATCTGTGGCTAAGGAAAATCCTACGTCTAGTGATGGGTGTGGAACTGAGAACATCACATGTTCCGAGGAGTACAGTTTCTTCCAGCTTTCTTTAGTCTATCCGTGCACAATCCATAATAAAGCAGCATTTGCATCACAGATCTGCAATAAAGTTTCGTCTTCTCTGCAATAAAGTATCAGTTTCATGGATTCAGTCAATTTCAGATGACACAACAGCAACAATGGGCTTCAACAAATCAAATCTTTCGACAGACTCAGACAACATTATGGTTCAGTGCTATCTATCCTTTCTGTGAAAGTAAACATTGTGACCACAATCAAATAAGACTTATACAAGTGACAAGAGACACTAAACTTGAGGACTACAATGGATGTTGGTGTCAAGTCTTGGTTTTCTTTTGATTTCATCTTTTTTGGTGACATGTCTTTTAGCTTTTCCGGGATGTCTTTGACTAGAGATTCTATCTCCAGGATGTCTTTGACTAGAAGGGCGAGGATGAGGTATCATCACCTATTTGTATTTGCTGTCTATGGATTGTCTCTTAGTAATGCTATGACTTGTCCAAGGATATAAGGACACTGTGAGTCTAGTATGAACCGGGGCATTCTTTGTTTGTGACTGTCTTATCTCCATGCAAACAAGTACAATGACTTTTTGGGTCGAACATATGCCTCGATTGTCATAACCTACTTGCCATAATAAAGCTCAATGATGATAATGCACAAGAAACTCTTTCACTTTCATATCTTCTGTCTTCCATCCCCCTTTCTTGATTGACTTCCATCATCCTTCTCGAGTCCGTGTAGCCTACTATCACATGACTGAGTATAATGACACACCAAAAACATTTGCATTTCATGTAGCTGCACCTGCATTACCACATATAAGCATTTCATACATACATATAGATATCACAACTGCATCACATCCTGCACACAACACCTGTTAGCACAATTTACATTTGCATTATCATATTCATCCGCATTACATACATTCACATTTGCATCATGCATACACATATAAAACATAAAAGAACAAAAAAAATAAAATATTGCATTGCATCATATACATATTTGTATCCATATCATAAGCATCACATAAGAACATCTTATCATATAGGTACACATGCATATAGCTGCTACAAAGATGAATCATCTCATATATATATAAAGTGTCATGATACAATGATGTCAAAATCATATGGCTACACCGCAAGTGTCTACATCATTATACAAAATGGTACAAAACTGATACAGAGGAACTCACTGATCACTCCTGCCAACACTATTGGTAGTGCTAATCCTATCCATGTCATGGTATCCCATGCCACATGTCCCAACCTCACCTCCAATGCCGGATCCTGGAACACTTGTCTAAGGGCATCCCTATCTCCGTCTCGATCATATAGAATCAGCTCCCCATCAATCGGTATCTGCATAATCTTGTATACATCCTCCAGGGTGACTGTCATCTCACCCATCGGTAGATGAAACGTGCACGTCTCAGAGTGCCATCTCTCAGCCAGAGCAGTCAGCAAACCCACGTTTGCCCAAAACTTAGGCACATACAGCACATGTCTCAAACCCATCTCCTCGATAGCAGCTCTGTCCTCAACTGTCAACTCAGGTCACAACCTCTGTGTCAACGAGAATCTCTCCTGTGACTCTAGCATCGGCAAATACTCCTATAGTCAAACAACTCAATCATGTCAATTATAGTGGCATTCACTGTTTATCACAAAATGCTACTCGCTATCTAAATGCATATGGCTATCTACCCTAGTGACACTCACTGTTCATCACAAAGTGTTGCTATTTATCCTAGTGGTACTCCCTGTTCATCACAAAGTACTACGTGTGTGACACTCCCTGTTCATCACAAAGTGTTACTCACATTTGCACTCCCTGTTCATCACAAAGTGCTGCTCATATTTCAGTGCTCCCTGTTCATCACAAAGTACTCTATCTTGGTACTCACTGTTCATCACAAAGTGCCTTGATCTATCTTAGTCTTCCTAGAGGACCTGCTTGAGTGTATCCTCTCAGCAACTTATCCAATCGACAACGTATGTTCATCACAAAACTGCCGATTTGACCTAGAAGATGCAAATTCATACTTTTCAAATGCAAACGCGCTTACATGACACAAACACGCTCAAAGACTGCACAGATGCGCCTGCCTGACACAGACGTGCCTATGCTCTGCATAGATGCACCTAGTTGACATAGACGTGCCTTCTTGGCACAAACACACCTGAACAGCACAGACACGGCCGCAATTGACGTAGACGCGGGTCTAGACCTAGACATGCCTGGCACAAACACAAATGTGCCTAGTGAACACAGATGCACCTGGCACCAACGCAGACGCGCCTAAACATTTTTTGACACTTTTTGGACCCTAGTCTAAGCGCATTTATTACCCTATTTGACATGCATTAATGACAAAATTAAATGCATCAAAGTACGAGGAGGTTTGGTGGTACTTACCGGCTCTCCTGCCTCTGCTGGCCTCTGAAATCGACGAACGCGGTCAAATCTGTGAGTGAAAGCCATCGCTGCTAACTGCTCCTGCTCTATTTTCACTCTGCAATATGCTCTTGTGAATGAGTAGATGACAATGAGGATGTATTTTCCCCTGTGGTCTATCTTATAGCCTACCCTAGCCCTCGCATTCATTTTCTGAGTCAGTCTTCATCATCCCGTGACTTTGTCACTTTATCCGGTCAATCCATTCTAGCCTTTCTTTCTTATCGAGAGATTGTCTGCAATCTTTTCAGACATTTTCATCCAATCTCTCGAGGGGGCATATCATTCCCATTCTGGGGCAACTCTGTATCCGTTCATATTATCTTCTTTGAAACAACGTGACAAGCCACATTGTCTCAAAGAGGGGCAAAATGTAGACACCTAAAATTGTCTAGTCTAATTAAATAAATATTTTATTTATTTAATTACTTTATCCTAATTCATCTATTAATTAAATAAATCTTTATTTATTTAATTAATTCATTTATCCTCTTCTAGCCTTATTTCTTATTTAAATAAATACATTTATTTATTTAAATTATCATTTTCCTAAATTAAATAAATATCTTATTTATTTAATTGATCCCACTTCTTCTATTAATTAAATAAATATTTATTTATTTAATTAAGTCATTAGCCTTTTCTACCTATGACACATGTCATTCATCTCTTAATTCATACACTACCTACCTCTCTCATTATTTTATTATTTCTTTTACCTACCCTCTAATCATAGTCGACCTCCTTTTACACCTCTCAATCTTATCCCTCCATTTCATATAGTGTCTTCTATATAAGGAGATGCTTCCCTCATTATCAAACCCTAATGAGCTAACTACTTGATCATTTGACTACACTACGATCCTACTTGCAACCACATTCCATTCTTTGTTGAGCTCTTGTGCACATGAAATCTGAGAGCAAATATATCAAGCAAGATCAATGGAGATAGGAATAATGGAGATCAAAACCCTATTGGACATGTGATGGTATAATCTTTATGATTTCATGTGATTTGCATTGTCTTAGGTAATCTTCATATGTTATGGTGGATCTTTGTTGATTGTTAGGCTAGGGTTTTGTGATTGAATTCATTTAGCCTTTCAATATTGTTATTATTGTTATCCATTTTCACCATTTATAGTATCACCTTTAATCTGTACTCTATTGAAAGTGTATACAACCGTATTGACAGCTTCCCTCCAATAGATATTAGGTAATCTAGATTCAGTCATCATTGTCTTTGCAACATCCAATATTGTTATGTTCTTCCTTTCCACCAATCCATTCTGTTGTGGAGTCCTAGGTGCAAAAAGTTGTCTTTTGATTCCATTCCTCTCGCAAAAGTTATTGAACCCACCAGATGTAAACTCACCAGCTTGATCTGATCTTAAAATTTTTATCTTCAATCCTGTCTTAGTCTCTACCATAGCTTTAAATATTTTGAATTTCTCAAGAGCTTCTGATTTTTCTTTCAAAAATGCTACCCACATAATTCTATAATAGTCATCAATAAGTAACATAAAGTATCTATAACCTTGAAAGATTTTAGTCCTTGTCGGTCCACATATATCAATATGAATAAGATCAAGAATTTCATTAGAATTATCATGTATACTTTTGAAAGAAGATGTAACTTTCTTACCCATTTGAGATTCTCTACATACCAGATTATGAGGTTTGACAATCTTGGGAAAATGTCTGATAGCCTAAGTTGAACTAATCTTCACTATGAAATCAAAATTTACATGACACATCCTCTTAGGCTATATCCAACTTTAATCAATCTGAGCAATCAAACAAGCTTTCTCACTAGAGTTCAAATGAAAGATGTTTCCTTTGGTTTGAGTTCTGGAAGCAATTTCCAATCCAGATCTATTGATGATCTTGCATTTTCCATCCTTGAATTGCAAATGAAATCCTCTATCCACCATCTAACCTACACTTAAAAATATTATGCTTTAAGCCTTCAACATAGTAAACATTATCAGCATTAGTCTTACCATCCAATGATATTTCTCCTTTGCCTTTGATCCTGCATGCCTTGTTGTTTCCAATTCTGACTAGTCCGCCATCAAATTCTTGCAGTGTTAAAAACTTTCTCTTGTCACCAATTATGTGATGTGAGAATCCACTATCTATGACCCTCTTAGGATTAATGATAGTCCCAAAGATACTGAGAGGGGGGGTTGAATCAGTATCTAACCAGTTTACAGAATATTTGACCTTATTAAGTATTTTGCATTCCAAAACAATGCACTGGTAAATAAGAATTAATGCAGTAAATAGGAACAATAAAGACAACATAGAAAACAAACCATAACACAAGATGTTTAACAAGGAAACCTAGTGTGGGAAAAACCTCGGTGGGATTTGTGACCCATAGTATTCACTCACTAGCCAATGAATGAATATTACTTACAATGTGGTGCCTGCACATGCAGGAAGGCCAACTGCCTAGAGCTCATTTCTCAATCTACAAAATGGAAGTCTCACTGACTTAAAAAATGGATTATGAGAATCCAATATAATGTACTGCTATAATTCAGCATCTGCTATGCCAGGTTTAGTATCGGTTCAAGCTCATACTATAACCATAAACCTTATACAAAATCTAACTTAATATTCGCTCATCACTTCTACCATATCCTTTATATATCCATATCAAAATGATTTACAAGGTCTCATACATATATGAGTCTATTACAATATGTCATGTTGGCTTTACAAAAGATATTTATAATTAAATACAATAAACAAAAGTTTGTTCTTGTCGGGTGGGGTGTCGGTATACATTTTTGTCGCTACTGGTGAAGTGTCTACCGGTGTCGGTGCCTACCGGTGGTTTACCAGATGAATGCCACAAGGTTTCCTAAAGGTTTCCACAAGGTTTCCATCAATGAAAACACCTTCAATTCTCATTAGAGTGTGCATTACCAATAGACCCATTCATCCCTTTCTTCATTTTTTGTAGCTAAAACCTTTTCCTCAGTATGAGTTGCTTCAATAATATATTTCGAAGAATCATCCTTGATAGCTATAAAGACCTAGTATTTACCAGAGGAAGCTCCATTACCGAATCCACTCACAGGTTCATCATCATCATCATCATCATCATCATCATCATCATCATCAGTAATACCAAAATCATCATCACCAGCATAATAGCATGATTTATCCTTATTCCTTTTGAATCTAGGTCTACTCTGATATTCCAGATTAGGCTTATAAATCCTCATAAATCTTTCATGATTCCTATCAGCTCTTTCAGGGAATCTAGAAGAAAAATGACCAATCTTATTGGATGAAAAATATTTAAAAGGGACTTTTCCTTCATACTTACTTTCATATGGTCCTTTAGAAATTATTCTAGCGATTAGGGCTTCTAGCTCTTCAACTTCTCTTTCTTCTCTCTCAATGTCCTCCATATCTTTAGCATACATCTCCTTCCAATCTCAGTTTTAGCAGCACTCTGATCTCTAAGTTCTTCAAGCTTAAAAGTAGTCAATTTCCCAAGTAATGTATCTCTCGTGATAGGGATACTTGACATTGTCCAGAGTTCATTGATTGTAGTAGCATTCATCTTGTAAGCTAGAGGTAGAACTCTCAAAACCTTTGACACAATCTCATCTTCACTGACTAATCCACTGCAACATTTGATACCCATGACAATCTCATTTACTCTATTTATAAAAGAACTAATCTTCTCATCCTCTTCCATCTTCAAAGTTTCATATCTCACTTGGAAAGCTTCAAGTTTTGCAATTTTTACAACCTGGTCACCTTCATAAAGAGTTTCAACCTTCAACCTGATTTGCTTGGTATTCTCCAACTCTATGACATTCAATAGATTTTCATCAGATAGGGTGCTCAACAAAGCTTCTTTTGCTCTAACATCATTTTCAGCTTTCTTTTGTTCATCAGTAGGTGCCTGTGTTCTAGAATTAGGATCATGAGGTATATACCCTTTCTCCACTATCTCCCAAACTTCACCTCCAAGACATCTAAGATGAATCTTCATTCTCTCCTTCCATATTTTGTAATTTTTACCATCAAATCTAGGACTCTCCTTCTAATAGGGATTGAATGTAGAACTTGATGCTAATGCCATTAGATCTCCTCAAGTGGTTAATCTTCTATAGAGAGGACCTTTCTTTGATATCAATTGTTAGACAGATCTGATATTGGGAGTAAACTAAGAGAGGGGGGGTGACTCAGTTTACTATTATAATTTAGAACTATTGCATATCAAAACCTTTGAACCAAAGAAAAAAGAAACCAACACAACGAAAGATACAACATGAAATCATAGTACACACAACACCAATATTTTGACATGAAAAATCCGGTAAAGGGAAAAACCATGGTTGGAAACCCTACCCATAATTAGATAATACTTTTGCAGCAGTATGTGAAATAATTACAATGGGGATTGTACTTACAATTAGGCCACTACCTAGAGCTCACTTCTCATCACAAAGGGAAGTCTCAATGACTTACATAAACATCGGACTACAATCTGGAAAGAATAAACTGTGAAAGTAGCATCTACTAATGCTTGATACAGTTTCGGTTAAGCATAGATGTTTTCCCTACAATACAAAACCTTCCTCAAACCTTCGCTGAATGATGTAACCTTGTTCACACAAAAACCAATCTCTGATAATGTAGACATAACCATCCATCCATACCAAATACATGAATAAGTCACCTATAAATACAAATCATCAACCTTATTGACAAGGTCGGCTAAACCCTAAACCCATAAACCCATAATTACAAAAATTACATCACACGATACCACTGGACCAATATTATGATTTACATTACATATAATGGACCTAATTCAAATATCCAAACAATTATATCTACCAGAAATTCCACCAAGACTAAAATCCAACACGCTTCACCAACTGGTAGAAACCCTCAGTGAAATAATAGAAAGTCTAACCGAATCCAAATAGGACCATCATAACAACATGTCATCCAATGCAACCACCAAATAGTTAGTAAATAATCAAGAAGCACCTTCAACATGATAGAAACTATTCCCATAAGCCAAACCAAAACCATCTAACCAAAACATTAAATGTCGCTTACCGGTAAAGCTAATCAGTACTGGTAAATACTAACCAAGAACAAAAGCGATAGAAACTAGAGCACCAAATCATGAACTGACAAAATATATCAAGCATATAACCATCCAGAGTAAGCATCCAAAACTGATTCCATAAATCTGATCATACTAGATCAGAATCGTAGCCAAAACCAAGATGATCACCAAGACTAACCAGGATAGGTCCAACTGGGATAGCCATCAACTAGGATATAGTGTTGATATTAATGACAACACTAAACCAGATCAAGCATATTTCCTATAGTACAGAGGTATTTTACGTTTAAAATGCATTAATTGTGGTATAATTGGTCATTATTCTTCTAGATGCATGTATAAGGAAGGGTACAAAATATCTAATGATGATAAAATAAAGGATAGATACAAAATTAGTGATAGAAATAATATGATAGATGACATAAAAGATGTTTTTTTTCAATAGAGACACACATATCTAAAGTTGAAGTTGGTGATGATTCAAATGAAGAATTCTTGTTCTTGGATATAAGAGAGAAGGATAAAGGAAGGTCTTAAAGACTAGAAAATATAAATACTAGAAATCGTGTAAAAGGAAAGGCTTCTTTGCATGCTAAATCTGAATTGAAAGCATGGATCATTGACTCTAGTTGCTCAAACCATATGATAGGTGATAAAGGGAAGTTAACTAAAATTGAGAAGTATGATGGTGGATCAATAAAATTTGTAGGAGAGGAAGCCACAACTATTGTGGAGAGGGATGCATTACAATTAATGATTAGCATAAGACATATGATGTTTATTATGTCAAAGGTTTGAGACATAATTTGTTGAGTGTGCGTTAGATGTGCAATAAAATCTATGAGGTCATATATAAATAGTATAAAAATGAAATTAGGAAAGGAGGTACTGAGAAATTATTTATAGAAGGTATGAGAAAAAATGGAAATGTTTATTATGTGAAGGATAAAAGTGGAAGAAACTATTTGTTGGCACAAGATTGTGGAAAATGGAATCAGATTGAGATTACACCTGAACTTGAGAATGAGGTTATTCTTATTGATACAAAAGGAGAGAATTTTTTAGAAGTTAAAAGCTAGATAAAGATGGTTGAAGAGGATCTAAATCAAATAGAGGAAAGTCAAACAATAGAACATGTACCTATAGTGGGAAACAAGAGAGGCAAAAATCAAGAGGACATTCACAAGCAAGATGAATAAAGATGATAAAGAAAAAGAAAAGAAAAAAAAATGAAATAAATCAAGATGAACTCACTATGTTCAAGAACAAAAGTAATTTTAGGAAGTCTTCTACTCAAATTGAGTACTCATCATCTTTCAATGGTAATTGTTGCAATAAATTTGGACATAAAATAAGTGATTGGAAAAATTATAAGGGGTCACATTCATTAAATAAATGGTATTATGATTGTAATAAGTTTGGTCATAGAGCTAATATGTGTAGAAGTAGAATTATATGGAATTGAAATATGAATGAAAAGTATGTTAGGAATCTTCAATATTTCCAAGGATATTGCTATACTTGCAATATGTATGGGCACAAGGCCATTGAGTGAAGGTCTATTGGAAGATTCAAAAGGATAGGTGATGGAAGAATGAATGGAAGTGGAGTACAACAAGGTTTGGTATGTTATCATTGTAACAATATTGGGCATATTGCTAAGTATTGTAGAGAAAGGAATGACAAGTCTACTGATCCAAAAAATAAGATAGATCTTAAAGAAAAAATGAAAATGTTGTGGATGAATAAATCAGATAAAGATACATTTATGATTGTATCTGCACCCTCATTTGGTGTTGATTCCTTTGGAAATTAATAACAGTGTTGTGTATGGGAGAAGATCCACCTAAAAATATTATGAAGGCCCCTTAAAGATTTGGGTGCTAAATTATCTTTAGCATTGTTGATTGATAAAGAATGCTTAAGAAGCATATGCTCCCAATGTGAGTTTTTGATAAAGATGTAGAAGAGGTTATTCAGATAGGGAATCAATCTATAATGTAGATAATAGAAGAAGTTTAGATGGTGGTAGTATAATTTAGTGTCATTATCTACTATTGAAGAAAATACTTTGTGACAATTCTTTGTGGTATTCAGATCATGATATGAGCTATCAACTAGGAGACTCAAAGCTTATCTTCTATCTCTTGGATTAGTATGGTGGCCACTCTTAGGGGGAGTAGTGTAGTATATGTTTCATCAGTTTCAAGAAAGTGGTTGTAGATGAGAGTTGTACCTATCAAGAGGAGTATCACATGCATCTGAGGAAGATAATGTACCTAGATAAAGAGTTTAGATGAATATTACAGAGGGGGAGACATCTCTAAAGGAAGGTGACTATTTTCATATGTGTGACCTTTGTCTTTGATGTCAGAGGGAGAGAGATTCTATTAGAAGATTGGACAAGTGTCGCTATCAATGACAAAGGGGGAAATTGTTGAAAGTATGAGTTATATTGTCATTGATGTCAAAATTATTGGTCTAGATATGGTCTAGTTAGGATATAGTCTTGTATGTTGTCATTGATGTCAAACTTGTTGGTGTAGATATGGTCTAGTCCAGATACAGTCTTCTGTTGTGCAAACTATTGTTGGTTATAAAGTTGGGAACATGTGAGATGTTATTATGTTGTCATGCAAGTATATAAAGGTTTCTCTATTTTGTACTATTAATTAGGAGTGTCAAAAATTGGTGTTTTTGTTCTTGAGTTTGATTTATGTCTCACTTAAAGTTTGTTGTAGAAGATGATCAAAGATTTATGATACCAATATGTTATTTTTGGTGTTGTTGTTAAGTTTAATTGATATCTTAGTTAAGGTTGTACTATTAGTGATAATATAATAAGATAAAAATCCGGTCATAGATGTTTAGCGGTATATTTGGTTGGTATTATGTGTTTAAATTTTATCATATTTTCTAGTGAAAATGTTGTTCTTTCATGACGAAATTTCCAAAAGATCAATGTAGCAGAAGTTTCAATATACATGAAAGAGTATTTAATGTCCTAGCAGAATAATCTTCTATTTTGGATTGTGAAGAGCATGGTGCACAAACTTGGATATAATGTTAACATTATGTGAATTGTGTACTATCAAATTTGAAGATCCTCTAGTTGCTCAGATGATGAGATTAGTTTTTGTTGTTCTTTGATAGTGAGAGTGTGCTAGAATGATCCAAAATTTACTTGGCAGCTTTCAACTATGTGAATTTAAGTATTGTTGTTTGGAGAACATGCTTATTTGGTTTGTGCAATTTTTAAGGTTGAATCTTTTATGTTGTATTTAACTAAACATGAATTATGTTGTTTTGTTCTTGGTATGGTAAGTTGTGTTGGGTCTTAGTGTTCATAGATGGATTATTTTGTCTAGATCATTTTTTTTTTCAGATATGTATTGGAGGCTAAGTTGTATTTTTTTGGGTCTCAACATGGTGTGTGGAGATCAACATTAGTTAATTTACATTCAAAGATTATTTTAGGATGACTGGTTTCTAATTTTTATTGTTTATCTACATATTTCATTTGGAATCGGTTCTAGAAGATGTGTTAAGGTAAGAAGCTTGTTAGAATCAACTTAGAGGGATCTGTGGTGTTGAATCTAGGTCCCCTCTTTCTCTTGGAGTGAACTACATTGCATATTAATTGTTTTGATGGCCTATTTTATGTAATCTTGTATGCGATTTTTTGGATTGACCTTATCAAGAGCTTTAATTAATATCTTTGTATATAAGGATGAGTAAATATGTGTTTTGAGATGTACATATGTATTAGATGTGTTTTAAATGATGTTAATGTTGGCATATGTGTAGAGTATGATGGCATGATGATATTGTATGTTGTCATTGATGTCAATATGCTGAAGAGTGAACCGGTATATTGAAGTTTGCAACATGCAAGAGAACCGGTATATGTGAGAACCGGTATAACATTGTGAATCGGTATATGTGAAAAGGTAAACCAGTATGTTGGTATGAGAATCGGTATATGAAGCTTTTGCATGACTACTAGTTGGTAGTCTCATCTTCAAGATTTCTGGTTGTAGTTTTCCAAGCTTGTCTGATGAGTTAGCATTATAATGAAGATCAGATTGTGTTGCCACGTCAGCTTGAGCGCGTGAAGGATCTTGCATGAAGGAGATCGATCCTATCCACCTCGGGAATGTGCGAAGCCTCTATAAATGGTGGAGAGCATGTGATGGGTTATCAACTTCCTGAAGTGACAAAGAATGAATGATGGAGAACGTATTGAGATATGTTCAAGACCATTGTATTCAATGAAATGTGATTAACGGTCAGGATTGAACCGACTGTATTAGTAAACCTAAATGTTTAGGGTTTAGGGTTTATGCTGCCGACCTATCTATTTTCTATAAGGTCGATGTTGTGTTTCATGTTGAGGTTGTTGGCAAATGTTGTGTGTGTATCTAAATGTAGAGATATGTGATTCTTGCCAGACCAGATAAGAGGATTGATGCCTGCATAGTGTGAGTGCAGAAGGAAGGAACTAAAGTGGATATGCACTGGTATTGAGTGCTATTACTAGATCATTGTAATACCTGTTGATATTTAACTACTTCAACAGTTGGAAAATCCCTTAACCGGGTAGCTTTAACCAGCTTGTTGTAAATCCTTTAACAGGGTGACTCAAAGTCATTAAGTTCATAAAATCCTCTGACAAGGTAACCTCTAACAGGGTTTAACCCTTAACCAGGTATTCTAGCCATCCCTTAACCGGGTGATCTCTAACAGGATTGGTTCCTAACAGAACCTATTGTAACAGTCTTTAACCAGACTAGGCTCCTAATAGAGCGAACTTCTAAAGAGTTCAAAAATAGCTTGTGGGTATTCATCCCCACCATGGTTTTTCCCATTTGGGTTTCCACGTGAAAAATTTGTGTGTCATGTGTGATGCTCCTTCATGTGATGCTTTGTTATTTTCTGTCAAGCGGTGAATCATGTTATGCTAGTAAATTATTGTATCTCTAATGATAGTTTATCTATTTATGCACAAGGATAAAGTGGAAATTAGGGAGTAGGTTGTATGGAAAGCTAAGTGTTGCCAATTTATGTCTTTCCTAGTAGCATTGTCTTTAACAAGTAGTAATCTATTTCTGACTGGTGTTAGTGATTGGCAGTCAAGTTCACTGTTTGCAGTCAAACCGATTAGGGAAAAGTTTTTGTGCCTGTACTGATTCACCCCCCCCTCTTAGTAGCAGTTTGGTACTCATCGTTCATCATTGAGTTATCAATTGGTATCAGAGCATCTTCCAGGTCCTCTGTGTTGTAAGCTTAACTGCTTGCGACAAAGATCCTACACTAATGATGAAGAGGGAAGGTCCAAAGTTTAACAGAGATAACTTTAAAATATGGAAGGACAGAATGAAGATATACATCAAAAGCATGGGTGCTCAACACTGGAGCTATGTTGAGAATTCTTATGTTATCCCTACCGGTATTCTCACCGATGATCAAAAGAGAGAGATTCAGGAGAATGGGCAAGTCATGGAAGCCCTAATCAATGGTTTATCTAACATTGAGTTTATTGATGTCCAGGATAAAGAAAATCCTAAAGAAGTATGGGATACTCTTGAGAATATCTATAGCGGTGATGAGCATGTAAAACAAGCTAAGGAAGAAAGCCTTAGAGGGAAGTTTGAAGACATGCCGATGGTTGAAGGTGAGACCATTCAACAATATGGAATAAGAATCAAAACTGTTGTTGGAGATATCAAGAGTGCAGGTGGTAAAATGGAAGATTCCACTGTTGTTAGAAAATTTTTGAGATCCTTATTACCAGTCTATGCAATAAGGGTTGCTGCTATTTAGGAGTTGAGATCAATAGATAAGACTAAGGTATTCCTAGACTCCATCATTGCAAAATTAATAGCCTATGAGCTAAATAGTTTTGATGGCAGTGTTCAGAAGACTGAATTGGCTTTTAGAGCATCTACTGGACCATCCAGAAAAGGAAAAGAAGCAAGAACTAGTGGTGAACCAAGACAGAGCAGAGAAATGGATTATGAGGAGATTCTGATGGAATTTGGGGCTCTTCTTGCCAAGAGACTTCCTAAGGAAACCGACAAATACAAAGGTAAGCTTCCTTTGAAATATTTTTCTTTTAACGGGATAGGATACATTGCTATAAACTATCCTAATGGTGATAGCAAGGACAAATTGGAAAGGTTCAAGAAGTTTAAAGGAGGAAACCGGAGAAACTGTTTTGTAGCAGTTGATGAAGGTGTCACTGATGAGGAATCAGAAGATGAAGAAAATGAAGATATTGTGTTTGTTGCAGTCAAGGAAGATGTGTCAAACAAAAAGGCTCTTTTCTCCTGCTTTGATAATTCAAATGAGTGGATTATTGACAGTGGTTGTTCTCACCATATGACTAGTGACCGAAGCAAGTTTATATCTCTAGAAGAGTATGATGGTGGTGTAGTTCGCTTTGGTAATGATGCACCATGTATGGTCAAAGATAAAGGGTCCATATCTCTAAATGGAAAGAGCAGTGCTAACAATATGTATTGGGTGGAAGGTCTCAGACACAAGCTATTGAGTGTTTCCTAGCTAAATGACAGTGGACTCACTCTAGAATTCAAAAATGGAGTGTGCAAAATCAAAGGAAAGAATGGTGAGTTGATGGCCACCGGTATGAAGACCAAAGGTAACTTATTTCAGCTAAATGCAAATATAAGTACATGTCTTATGGCTAAGTTTGATGATAGCTAGATATGGCATAGGAGACTTTTTCATGTAAACTTTGATAACATTGTTAAGGTCAGTAAGATCAAGGCAGTTAGAGGATTGCTAGTGCTGAGCAAACCAGAAAATCCTTCGTGTAGAGAATGTCAACTAGGGAAAATTTCTTCCTCAACTTTGAAAAGTAAATCTTTCACAGCAGACAACTTACTTGATCTTGTGCATACTGATTTGTGTGGTCCTATGAAAACTAGGAGTGTGCAAGGAGATAGGTATTTTATGATTCTTATAGATGATTGCTCAAGAATGATGTGGGTCACATTCTTGAAGCACAAGTCTGAAGCCTTTGGAAAGTTCAAAGCTTCCAGAGCACTGGTAGAAAAGGAAAGTGGTAGAAGAATCAGATGCCTTAGAACTGATCAAGGAGGGGAATTGACTTCTAGTGAATTCAACAAATACTGTGAAGAGAATGGCATCAAGAGGCAACTATCTGCCCCCCAGACTCCACAACAGAATGGCCTAGTAGAGAGAAACAACCAGAGTGTGGTTGAAGCGGCTAGAACTATGTTGATCCAAGGAAAAGTTGCTCACACCTTTTGGAGAGAAGCGGTGAGCACTGTAGTCTACACAATGAACCGGTTACTCATCAAGAAAGGTAAGGATAAGACTCCTTATGATTATTGGACCGGTAAGACACCAGTGATAAGTTACTTTAGAGTATTTGGTAGAAAATGTTATATCAAGAGGAGTGAACATCAGAGCAAGTTTGATGCTAAATGTGATGGGAGAATATTCCTAGGGTATTCCACTAAGAGAAAAGCTCTCAAATGTTTCAACAATAGGACTCAGAGAATTGTTGAAAGCATCAATGTTAGGGTTGATTAAAACTCTGAGAAATTAGAGGAAACCGATAGAGAGCATGCAGGAGATGAACTAGTAGTAACCTTCTGGGAACCGGTTGCAAATCAGCCCAGTACCAGTAATTGTGCTCCTACACCAGTGGATGCTGATGTTGATGAAGATGAGGATGAAGAAGAAAAGCAAGAGGAATCTATTAAGAACATACCTAGGTATGTCAAACTCAATCATGATCCAAAGAAAATCATAGGAGACAAGGATGTAGGAATCCTTACAAGAAGAAAGGTCAGAGAAAACTCATGTATGATCTCTGAATTTGAGCCTAAATCATTCAAAGAGGCACATAAAGATAAATATTGGATCAAGACAATGGAAGAAGAACTTGATCAGATAGAAAAGAATGGTACATGGTCCCTGGTACCCATACCAAAGCATAAAAATGTCATTGGTACCAAATGGGTTTTCAAAAATAAGCTGAATGAAGATGGGATAGTGATAAGAAACAAAGCCAGACTGGTGTGTAAGGGGTATGCTCAAGAAGAAGGAGAAGACTATGGAGAAACCTTTCCCCCAGTAGCCAGATTGGAAGGAGTTCATATGCTTATTGCATATGCAACTTTTAAAGGATTCAAGGTATACCAAATGGATGTAAAATCTGCATTTCTAAAATGGAATACTTGAAGAGGAGGTGTATATAGAGCAACCAGATGGGTTTTCCCTATCTGCAGATAGTGACATGGTGTGTAGGCTATATAAAGCCTTGTATGGACTAAAGCAGGCACCTAGAGCATGTTATGAACGCTTGCACTCCCATCTTGTGAAGATTGGATTTGAAAGAACAAGTGAAGATAGCAATATCTACTTGAAATCCAAAGGAGATCAGATTCTGATCTGTGAAGTATTTGTTGATGACATCATCTTTGGAAGAGATGACAAGATGAGTCATAATTTTGTAGATGAGATGAAGAAGGAATCTGAGATGTCACTCATAGGGGAGATTAAGTTCCTCATTGGACTGCAGATTCAACAAATGAAAGATGGAATATTTATTACTCAGTCCAAGTATGTCAAAGAGGTGTTGAAGACCTTTGGCATGGAAGACAGTAAACCAGTTGGTACACCAATGGTGATCGGTTGTAAGCTATCAAAAGAGGATGACTTGGCACTAGTAAATGAGAAGGATTACCGGTCAATGATTGGTAAGTTGCATTATGTAGTGCATAGCAGACGAGACATTGCACATGCAGTGGGTATTACCGCTCAGTTTTAGCAAAGCCCAAGAGAATCCCACTTGGTAGTAGTCAAGCGGATTCTTAGATATCTGAAGGGAACTATTGACTATGGGTTATGGTATCCATACAATAATGCTTTCAACCTGAAAGTGTTCATAGATGCTGATTGGGCTGGTAATGTAGATGATTGGAAGAGCACATCCAGTGGTGCATTCTTTCTCAGTGGTAGACCGGTCTCATGGATGAGTAAAAAGCAGAGTTGTATCTCTCAATCTACAGTAGAAGCAGAGTATGTTGCAGCTTTTATGAACTGCACCTAGACTATTTGGATGAAGCATGTAGTGAATGGCTTCAAAGTTCATGTATCTGAACCGGTAAGTATATTCTGTGACAATACAAGTGCAATTAACATTTCGAAGAATCCAGTCTTACATGCTAGAACCAAGCACTTTGAACTCAAGTATCATTTCTTGAGGGAAAAGGTTCAGAACAAAGTGGTTATATTAGAACATGTCTCCAGTAAGGAGCAGTTAGTAGATATATTCACCAAGCCTCTACCAAAGGCTACTTTTACCTATTTGAGAGGTGAATTAGGGGTGCTACCCCTTCAAGAGGTCAACTAAAGTTATGTGCTCCATATCAGTCAGGTATTGTATTGTCAAATCTTTTCAGGATTGATGTGTTGAAGGATGCTACTCTTCAGGGGGAGCAACATAGTGGAACGTGCTAAACTTGTGCCTCCACTTTGGCATTTTTGTCAAAGGGGGAGAAGATGTGAAGCGGAGAGATATCTTTGTATAGTGCCATCAATTCCAAAGGGGGAGATTGTTGGCATATGTGCAGAGTATGATCACATGATGATATTGTATGTGGTCATTGATGTCAATATGCTGAAGAGTGAACCGGTATATTGAAGTTTGTAACAGGCAAGAGAACTGGTATATGTGAGAACCAGTATAACATTGTGAACTGGTATATGTGAAAAGGTAAACTGGTATGTTGGTATGAGAATTGGTAAATGAAGGTTTTGCATGACTACCGGTTGGTAGTCTCATCTTCAAGATTTCCAGTTGTAGTGTTCCAAGCTTGTGTGATGAGTTAGGATTATAATGAAGATCAGATCATGTTGCCACATCATCTTGAGTGCGTGAAGGATCTTACGTGAAGGAGATCGATCCTATCCATCTCAAGAATGTGCGAAGTCTCTGTAAATGGTGGAGAGTGCATGATGGGTTATCAACTTCCTGAAGCGGCAAAGAATGAATGATGGAGAACATCTTGTGATATGTTCAAGACCATTGTATTCAATGAAATGTGATTAACGGTTAGGATTGAACTGACTATATTGGTAAACCTAAATGTTTAGGGTTTAGGGTTTATGCTGCCGACCTATCTATTTTCTATAAGGTCGATGTTGTGTTACATGTTGAGGTTGTTGGCAAATGTTGTGTGTGTATCTAAGTGTAGAGATACATGATTCTTGCCAGACCAGATAAGAGGATTGATGTCTGCATAGTGTGAGTGTAGAAGGAAGGAACTAAAGCAGATCTGCATTGGTATTGAGTGATATTACTAGATCATTGTAATACATGTTGATCTTTAACTACTTCAACAGTTGGAAAATCCCTTAACTAGGTAGCTTTAACCAGCTTGCTGTAAATCCTTTAACAGTGTGACTCAAAGCCATTGAGTTCATAAAATCCTCTAACAAGGTAAACTCTAATAGGGTTTAATGCTTAACCGAGTATTCTAGCCATCCCTTAACTGGGTGATCCCTAATAGGATCGGTTCCCAACAGAACCTATTGTAATAGTCTTTAACCAAACTAGGCTCCTAACAGAGCGGACTTCTAAAGAGTTCAAAAATAGCTTGTGGGTATGTAGCGTCATAAATTGTACGCACTTGCTAGGGTGGTACAATTTCACACCTAGTTTAGCACCCGCCTTGGTGCATTTTATATTTTGCATTGCATTTCTCCTTTAGCACTTAATTAATCAAATTAATTAGGTCTAAGGTCCTATTTCATCGTCCTCTGCATCATAAAGTTGGGCCCTTTCATTAAAGCGTGCCCTTTTCATTTTATTCCTCCAATACATCACTCAATCAAAAACCCTAATTAAGTCCTATTTTGAGCTTGGGGGCTTGGTTTCGGGGGTCAAAACATCTTGAAATCACCTGTAATTTTGGGATTCTCTCTAAAATCATCATATTCGACGGCCCTGAAAATTTGGTGAAAAGTTTTCAGGACCGTGGCGCCCGAAGTGCACATGGTCCCGGACATTTTTCCTGAAATTTTAGGAGCACAATCCAATCACAAAATAAAGCTTAACCCCAAAAAATTGGCGGGAAATTCAATCTCTAGGTCGGCCAAAAGACAAAATTATGATCTAGGGTTTCCTACATAAGAGCTCTCTTTCTTCATTTGAAGGGATCGGATTTTTGTTTTCAGGAACCTCATATGCAGTGAAAAAGCAGATCTTTGAAAACTTCAACAACATTCAACATCCTTCTATCAAGCATTTATCAATTTCATTCATCCATTTAGGGCTTGGAAGACATTGAAGAACAATAGGAGATTACCGATTGAAGATTGGCTTGTACTCCTCCCTTGGGGGTTGGGTATGATTTCATGTTGTTTTCATGTCTTTGCATAAGCTTCAATATATCCTTTATTCATGCTTTAGATCACTTTGCATCTTGATTTAGAGTATTTACATTGTCATTTACAAGCAATTAGGGTTTACTTTTTAGGTTGCTCTAGTTTGCTTTCTTGCATTTTAGGACCTTGCACACACACTAGGTCTGCACACACAATACATTTTACAATACAACTTGGCTATTCGTGGAGGTGGAAATCACCGAAGTGGGGGTTTGACTAAGGTAAAACCCTATATAGCTGCCCATACCCTTTTTAGATATAATTGCAGGTTTCAGGACTTGGACGAAACCGCAGGTGACAGATCCGGGAAGAGCAGGTCGAGACAGCACTCCATACCAAATTGTAGAGCAAAAGACCTGGACAGGGGTGCTGGGCACCCTAGTCCTACCAGGACAGGGGCGCTGGGCACCCTGGTCCCTAGGACAGAGGCACTGGGCACCCTGGTCCTCCTGATAGACAGCATTTTTCAACATTTTCGATAGTTTTCCAGAGTGCAAAACAGTAGTTTCAGGTACAATTTTCTGGACAGAATCAGGATAGTGGCACCCGCGCCCCCATCCCAAACATTTTCAATCAGATTTTGACTCTGGGTATGCATTTGCATTCTTATTTCATCCTTGTATTTAAAGCTGTTCATTGTTTAATCTCAATTCTGCAATCCTGTTATTCGTTTGTACATGCATTTGGGGATTAGGGCTTGAACTTACATCATTTTACCTTTCAATTTCAATGAAGGAATAGAAATCCTAATAGGTAGCCCATGGCTCTCTCTTTCACAAGAAGAAGTAGCCAATTGTGTGATACCTCTAGGCTCTTTCGTATTCCGTAATGTGTGTCAAAAGGTAGGATTAGGGCATGTTAACCTAGTCTCGCTTTTTTTTCCCTACACATTTTGGTGAACCTGACATGAATCTATCATTGCTTCCTCTTGCATTACATTTGTTAGATTTAGATCTAGATTTAGTGTGTTTTCATTTCATTTTCATTAAAAAAGAAAGAAAAAAAAAAAAAAAAGAGGTGTGTTTCTTTGCATTGTGTGTTTAAATTTTATGCAATCTTTATTTCAAAATGTCAGATTTTTATTTGCAAAATGTTCATGCTTTTGATGATTATTATGAGTACAGCCAAGATGAATTAGATGAAGCTTTAGACGAGTTTTTAAACCCTAAAGATGCCAAACCTTCATTTTACCAAAAACTCATAAACCTTGTTACTATGCCATTTAGATGTGATGAGAAAGATAAGTCGAATGGTTCCTCTCAAGGGTACATTCCTATCAACTCCTCCACTGAATCTAGTAACATGGTTGTGTTCAATAATCCCCTCTATGAGGAGATGTCTCCTTTTGAATCAAAAGATAAACCTTTTAATCGATATGATCATGCTTTGTTGGATGATGCT